>NC_143063.1:48680817-48991649 GCF_052426305.1 Pelodiscus sinensis
GGAAGAGCCGGTGGCAGCAGTGATGGTGATGCCAACGGTTCTCCACAGTTTGTATTTAGGTGGCTTTTCTTGTTTCCCTTTCCAGGTTTGGGAGACGTTCCTCAGCCCCAGAGTGCCCCGGATCAGCGTCTTCATGGCAGTCCCCACTATTTACAGCAAGCTGATGGAGCATTATGACAGGCATTTCTCTCAGCCTCACGTGCAGGATTTCGTACGTGCCATGTGCCAGGACAACATCAGGTAGCCAAAGGAGCGCTCAGCCTCTTAAGGGCAGGACTTGGGGAGTGCATCATCCCCCATATAAACGGCGAGCTGTCCTGTGGCACTGGAAGGACGAACACATTTATTTGGGCATCAGGCTTGTGGGCTGGAACCCACTTCGTCAGATGCATGAAGTGGGAACTTCAGCGTGGCAGGCAGGCGAGCGCATGCAAAGGTGGGGGTGTTTCTTCACCACGTGGGCGTGGCCAGCTCCCCGGGGAAAGTAATTTTCCCTTTTTTGGGGATTTTCACCTTCTCGACTGTGGGGAGGGGGCCACATCCGCCCTGACTGAATGACCCTCGGTAGCACTATGGTCCTTCACGTGGTCCTGGGACACTCCCTTCTTTGCGTGCGTCGAGATACCTGCCAAACACAAGTTGGCATTTCGTGCGTCTGACGACGTGGCCTCCTGCCCACAAGACTTACGCCCAGATCAATGTGTTTCGTCGTCAGGGTGCCACAGGACTCCTGGCTTTTGCTGAAACGGGGCCACCTTCCTGAGACGCTCCCGCTGCCCCAGCGTCCCTGAGCTGGAGCAGGCTGTGAGGGGAGGGTGGGAAGGAGGAGTGGAGCCCTTGGAGCTGTGTGCAGAGCCTGGCAGACGGGTAGCTCCAGCAGTGAGTAGACTGGGTTGTAGGATGTCATTCTGGAGAGCATCCTATTGGGTGTGGCACCAGGTTCCACTTCGAGCCTGTGGCAGGCGGCCTCTGGCTCTGTTAAAAGCCCCTCATTCCGTACGGGCTTGCAGGCCCGGCCCCGAAGCCCAGATGGGTAGCAGTCACATCCGGGCAGAGGGGCTGGTTTCAGCCTGGCCCTGCTGGACTTTTTTCTAAATGTGACCACACTAAGGATGGAAGTGACTGGTCAACTACCCAACAAACAAATGCTGATTGGGTAGGCGAGTAGGAACTCGACTAGTTACTTCGCCCCCACCCCTCACTTGCTGTCTCTATCAGAGAGAGGCAACGGGGTGGGGGGGAAGCATGAGCCGGTGCTGGGAGGAAGCCGTCTTAAAGGCCGGTGTCCCCCCCCTCCATGTCGCCCCCCCCCCCCCGCCAGCACCGTTTCCGCAGGGAGCAGGGGGAGGCAGAGGGTAGCGGGGAAATGGCGCGAGCGGGGATTGAAACAGTCCCGCTTGTGCCGGTTGACCACTGCTCCTCTCCCTGTGGGATGTACAGGAGCCGCTGGAGGCTCTTGTACTTTTCCACGGGAGAGGTGCAGCGGGATAATGAGCACCCCCCCTTATCGACTAATTGATGGAAATTCCATCGACCACTCGTGTAGCTGATTAGTCGACATGTAACATCCCTAGTCCACGCCGCCATACTGGGCAAATTGCCTCACTTCTCTCCTTGCCAAGAGGGGCTGGCGATACTTGCGAGAGCGATTCCTATTTGGGGCCATTCTGATCCTCCGGCCTGACCTGCATAACCCAGGCCAGGGACCCTCGCCCAGGAATTTCCGCATCGAGCCCGTACGTTCTCTGTGAGCCAGAGGGTATCTTGTTGGAAACACGTCCAGTCTAGACTCCTGCCGCCAGTGACGGAGGGTCTGTGGGGGGGTGTCCCTCTCTGCCACCGCTGAGTGCTCGGAGGCCCCCCCAAGTCAAAGGCTGCGTGGACGACCGCAGTGATTCTCTAGAGCAAAGCAGGTACTGGGGATGCTCACCGCATGGCGTTCCCTTGCACAGGCTAATGGTGTCGGGATCTGCAGCCCTTCCCGTGCCAGTGCTGGAGAGGTGGAAGCACATCACCGGGCATACGCTGCTGGAGAGGTACGGGATGACTGAGGTCGGAATGGCGCTCTCGAACCCCCTGCACGGCGTTCGTGTCCCAGGTACACACCTTTGGCTGAAGGTGGTGAGATCTCAGTCCATGTCCGTTTTAGTCCAGTGCAGTGCGTGTTGGCCTCCTCATTGGGGACCGAGTCCTCAGAAAAGTTTGTCCAAAGTCAGGCGCACTGGGTTGCAGGGGAAGCTGCTGGTCCGGATTGAGTTAGTTGACAGGGCTATGGTGGGAGGACAAGGGTGCCTTACGCCGATTCCCCCAAATCGGACCCTGCGCCTAAAGGGGCCCCGCGCCCTGAACCCGGAAGTGTGCCGCCGGGTGCGCTGCAGGAGGGGGCGGCAGCCCCGGAGGAGGAATGAAGGGGTGTGTGTGTGTGTGTGTGTGTGTTGGTGGGGGATTTTTTGTGTGCATGTTTTTTTGTTTGTTTTTTCTCAAAAAAATTCCTGGGCCCCCCCGTTGAAACTTTTGTGTCTTTTTCTTTTTTTTTCTCAACCAAAATTGCTGCGGGGCCCCATTTGAATGGGGCCCCACACTTCCTAAAGCTGGCCCTGGCCACCGGTCAGGATTCAGGGCGTTGGCAGAGCTCAGAGTGGGGACGCTGCCAGTCAGGATAGAGGGGCATTGGTATGTGGCAGGAGAAGCAGAGTTAGGGGGCAGGCTGCTGCCCCTCATGATGGAGGTTTTGGGCAGCACTGTGGGAGTAGCCCTTGGGCTCTCTGGGAGCTTGCAGTGGGCCTCTTTGCCAGAAAGAAATGCAAACATCTGCACCCCAGCCTCGCCTTGCCCGGCCGTGGCAGAGCATTTTCTCCGCTGTGTTAGGGACTTGCAGTGATTACGGCCGGCACTCTGGCATGGCCGGGACAGAGGGCACGTCGCAGCAAGAGCCTCTTGTTAGAGCCCACAAGGGACTTGCTGCCTAATGGTGTCTGAGACGGAGGGGTCAGCCCCGTCTGTCTGCAGGGATTCTCCAGCGCCTCTTAGAGCTGTGAACCCGCCAAACCAAACTGCGGCGTGGGCCCTCCTGCCAGTTGCCTCTGTTCTTCACTGGCTGACCTCCGCAGGAGTGATGCTGCTGGCTGGTTTGGTGCTCTGTCCGGCTCCTCAGGCACCGCACTTCATTGTTCCCGCGGGCTCTGTGCTTCCGCAGGGCAGCCCGGCGAAAGGGAGGGAGCCTTCTGTGGCTTCCCGTTTGCTTCAGCTCCTGGCTCAAAGCTTTCCTGCCTTCCCAAGAGAGGGCCGGGCACTTCAACCTCCATGAAGAAGTACCCTGAGTACACGGGACTACAGAGAGTCAGGCCCTGGAGACACACGTGATGGATATCCTTGGCGTCCAGTGAGGAGGGCTCTCTGAGACCCTTTTAATTCGGTCTGAGGGCATCATCTGACCTTTCTCCACCTCCTCCTCATGAGAGGAGTAGGAAAAGGCAGGCTGCATCGGGGTGGAATTTATTTACATAAGAATAAATGGCCATGCTGGGTCAGAACCAAAGGGCCATCTAGCCTAGGTTCTGTCTTCTGATAGTGGCCAATGCCAGGTGCCCCAGAGGGAGTGAACAGAACAGGGAATCATCAAGCGATCCCTCCCCCATCACCCATTTCCAGCCCTTGACAAACAGAGTCTAGGGACACCATTCCTACCCATCCTGGCTAATAGCCATTGATGGACCTAACCTCCATGAATTTATCTAGTTCTTTCTTGAACCCTGGTATAGTCCTGGCCTTCACAACATCCTCTGGCGAGGAGTTCCACAGGTTGACTGTGTGCTGCATGTAGAAAAACTTCCATTTACTTGTTTTTAAACCTGCTACCTGTTGTTTTCATTTGGTGACCCCGAGTTCTTAAATTATGGGAACAAGTAAATAATGTTTCCTTGTTCACTTTCTCCGCACCAGTCATGATTTCGTAGACCTCTATCCTATCCCCCCATAGTCTTCTCTTTTCTGAGCTGAAAAGTCTAAGTCTTTTTTTCTCTCTTCATATGGCACCAGTTCCAAACTCCTCCTCATTTTTGTCACCCTTTTTAAAAAATTTTTCCAGTGTCAATATAGCTTTTTTTGAGATGAGGCGACCACATCTGTACACAGTATTCAAGATGAGGGCGTACCATGGTTTTATATAGACATAAGAAGATATTCTCTGTCTTCTCTATCCCTTTTTTAATGATTCCTAACATTCTATTTGGTTTTTTGACTGCCGCTGCCCACTGAGTAGATATGTGCCGGGAAATATCCACAATGACTCCAAGATCTCTCTCTTAAGTAGTTGTACCTAAATTAGTCCCCATCATATTGTGTGTGTGTGTGTGTGTGTGTGTGTGTGTGTGTGTGTGTGTGTGTATAGTTGGGATTAATTTTTCCAATGTGCGTTACTTACCATTTACCAACATTAAATTATTTTGCCATTTTGTTGCCCAATTTTGTGAGATCTTTTTGAAGCTCTTCACATTCTGCTTTGGTCTTAACTATCTTGAGCAGTTTAGTATCATCGGCAAATTTTGCCACCTCACCGCTTACCCCTTTCTCCAGATCATTTATAAATAGGTTGAATAGGATGGGTCCCAGTACGGGCCACGTTGGGGGACACTACTCGTTACCTCTCTCCACTCTGAAAACTTGCCATTTATTCCTACCCTTTGTTTTCTGTCCTTCAACTAATTATCAGTCCATGAAAGGATCTTCCCTCTTATCCCATGACAACTTACTTTGGTGAGGGACCTTATCAAAGGCTTTCTGGAAATCTAAGTACACTATATCTACTGCATCCCCCTTGTCCATATGCTTGTTGACCCCCTCAAAGAACTCCAGTAGATAAATTAGGCAGGATTTCCCTTTCCAGAAACCATGTTGACTTTTCCCCAACAAATTATGTTCATCTGTGTGTCTGACAATTTTATTCTTTACTATAGTTTCAACTAATTTGCTCGGTACCGATGTTAGACTCGCTGGTCTGTAATTGCCAGGATCACCGCTAGAGCCCTTTTTAAATATTGGCATCATGTTAGCTATCTTCCAGTCATTAAGTACAGAAGCTGATTTAAAGGATAGGTTACAAACCACAGTTGTTAGTTCTGCAATTTCACATTTGAATTCTTTCAGAACTCTTGGGTGAATGCCATCTGGTGCCGGGGACTTGTTACTGTTCAGTTTATCAACTTGTTGCAAAACCTCCCCTAATGACACCTCAATCTGGGACAAATCCTCAGATTTGTCACCTAAAAAGAATGGCTCAGGTTTGGGAATCTCCCCAGTATCCTCAGCCGTGAAGACTGTAGCAGAGAATTCATTTAGTTTCTCCGCAATGACTTTATCATCTTTGAGTGCTCCTTTGGCACTTCAATCGTCCAGGGGCCCACTGGTCATTTAGCAGCTTCCTGCTTCTGATGTACTAAAAACACATTTTGCTACGACTTTCTGAGGTTTTGGCTAGCTTCTCTTCAAACACCTTTTGGGCTTTTCTTATTATATTTGTACACTTACTTTGACAGAGTTTATGCTTCTTTCTATTTTCCTCACTGGGATTTAACTTCCACTTTTTAAATGATGTCTTTTTCTCTCTCACTGCTTCTTTTACCTGGTTGTTAAAGCATAGTGGCTATTTTTTTGATTCTCTTACTGTGTTTTTTAATTTGGGGTATACATTTAAGAGGGGCTTCTATTACGGTTGTGACAGACTGAGCCGGGTCTGGGCACAACTGAGGGCGTCCACTCAGGGCGAATTGCTCAAATTCGGGGCTCCTTACAGCCCCCACACTGGAGACCTTCCCAAACAGGCCACAAACCAGTCCCACCGAGTGCTTCAGCTGCCTGCCTGAAGCCTCACGAGCAAAACCCCTCTGACACCCCAGCAATATCCGTGCCCCAGATGGCCCCAGGCCTCATACACAGGTGAGGGGTTTTAGAATCCAATCCCACCTACCCCAAACAAGTTCTGTCCGGTTCCAAGAAACCACCCACAGATCCCTGGTCAATTTACCCTCTGGACTTTACCCACAAATCACGCTGAGCCAATCCTTTAGAATCTACCATCTAAAGGTTTATTACTACATGGAAAAAAAGCATGAGAGCAAGGTTGTTAAAGTATCATACATTACATGCACCGAATCTCCCAGTTCTCAATGCAGGCTTGCAGCAGAGATGTTATGGCTGCTGGCTGAAAAGTCCTTGGTGCACATCCTATGTCCGGATGGGTCCACAGTTCTTCCCGGCTCGTGATTCCCTGCGAGCGTGCATCTGGGGTCAGGAGCAGATCTGAAGACCAAGATAGAGTCAGACACATGGCGTATTTATACCTCCTTCCTGGCTTCTTCCAAGCTGGAGACAGTCACATGGTCTCTGACCAGGCATCTAGATTCCTTCATAGGTGGATCTCTGGTACTTAAGAGACCTATTGTCCCTGGAGCCTTGCTAATTAGCATGTCCATAGGCTGAGCCCATCGCTCAACCACATACCAAGAAACTTCCAGTGTCCATACAGAGTACATATTCATAACTCCACACCCAGACATTATACAGATATATGAAAAGCATATACAGAATCAGTAGAAAGTAAGCTTTTGTTTGACACCTCATATAGCCCCCTTTGTACCACTTCTGGGGCGAACACCCCCCCCCCATTGGTGCAGCAGTGACCTGGCTGCTCCCCTCAAAATCCAATAATGTGACAACAGTGTCTATGTAGAATGGTCTGTTGCAGATCCACTGGTTTAGCAGAAACTATTCGCTGCTTTTGGTTTCAGTTCAGTGAGGACAGTCGCAGACTGACTCAGGCTCTTTAGAGCAGGGGAGGGGAAGGTTTTTTGAGTCCGAAGATGCTGATCCACAGAAAAATCAGTTGCGGGCTGCGGGGGGGCAGCAGCAGGGGCCTGGAGGGCCAGCGCAGGCTTCCCAACGCTGGAGGAGGCCTTAAGCCGCAGGGGTCAGATCCGGGCAAGCCAGCGGCCGCATCCAGCCCCCAGGCCTTAGCTTCCCCACCCCTGCTTTGTGCTGTCACTGCATGAGTGAAGAAAAGAACCATTGAGCGTAATTTTAAGGGGAAACCACATCACTAAACCAGGCCGCCCCCTTCTGGGCAGGTAAGTGGCTGAGCCTTCGCAGGGGAGTCCAGGGGCGTAGAATGCCACTAGGTTCCCTCTCTGGAAAAATAGCCCCGTTCAACGCTTCCTGAGCCGCCTTGGTGCTTATCGAGGGTTACAGATCGGGCCAGCCGTGCTTAGCCCACCCATCCGGAGCCCAACCTTACTTTTTGCTGCATCCTCCTCCCTCTGCCTTCGCGCCTTGCAGCTTTTGCATCTCCACGAGGTTTTCTCTTTTGATGCTCTTGTAGCTTTCGGTACCTAGGAGGGAACAGAGCTAACCTGCCAGATAAGGGTAGAACTGGCGATGGTCCATTGCTGGGTGCATGCGGTAGGCGTGTCAGTCCCAGCTGATTGGAGAGACCAGGTGGGTGAGGGATGTCTTTTATCAGACCATCATCTGTTGGGGAGGGAGACAGGCTTGTGTCAGAACTCAGCATCTCCTCGGCTGGGCAGCACAGGCCACCAAGAACACAGGGCTCCAGGGCACCGCCGCGCTCCCCCTGGCATACGGTCTCAATTGCAGGGGTTGGTTTCGGTCTTCAAAGTCCTCAGTGACCTGAGGGGTGGAACTCCTTGCCATGTGTCATCATGACTCGCCAGGGCAGCGCAATTCCACTGGCACAAACCTGTCCCCTCCAGGGCATCTTGTACGTACAGGAGCTTTCTCAGGCTTTTCCCGGTGAACCCGAGCATCGCTCGGTCCCCGAACACAATGCCAACGCGCTTCTCCAATCTTGGTTCCCTCCCCCAGACACATTCGGAGACGGTCATCCCTCTCCCATGCTGAATCTCATCCCAGCTGACAAAGACAGAGCAAGGAGGAGAAGTATTTTGTTGCGTGTGTGCTTTATAATTTTGTGAGGTGTCTGGATACGGCACTGATGGGCAGCAGCGGGCTCCCTAGGAGCTGGTGCATGACAGAAGATGGCTTTTAAGCCGGCTTTTGGTGCGAGCTCTCCAGGGAACTGGCTGCCGCCCTGCACTGCTGCCTCTGTATCAAAAGCAGCAGTGAGGGTCAGCAGTCAGCTCCCCGGGAGTGGGATCGGGATCCTGAGTGTAACCATTAGTGGGAACAGATCAACCCAGGTTTATCAGTTAACCATTTAAATGGTTATACTGTTACATCCCTCGTCTTCACTCCAGAGTTTGGTCACTGTAAGGCAGCGTATGTTAGCCTTGTTCCTGTCAATTTGCATGTGCCCTTACCAAACTACCTCCCCAGGAGAGGTGTAGGGCATATGCCGGGGTAGGTAGAGTGAGGTAGTGTCCACTGGGTTACTTACATCAGCGCTGGCTGTCGTTCTTGTCAGTTTCATGATTGCCTGCAGGATCTGTGACATTGACAAGAGAACCAGGCTGTTACTCGGGCGGGTGGGGGCTCCAGATACAGCCTGGCTGTTTCTGGCTTCCCACACTCCTCTGGGCTGCTGCCTGGGCTCCAGGCTCCTGGAAGGGAGCACGCAGTAGCAACAAGCCTGGCTACACTAGGGCTTTACGGGCTCCCCGCTGGGAGTCCGCCACCTGCCCAGACTTTGGGCACGGAGCTGCATGCAGAGCTGAGAGCCTGGGCTTTTCAGTTGGCGGAAGCACTGCCAGCGTGGCCATGCACCACCGACAGAAGGACATGAACCACCGCAGCAACCAGTGGGGCATCTGTAAGTCATCCCAACATGGGTCAGTCCAAGTGTATAGCATAGACATACCTGCAGAGCGCAGGGAGATCTGGTGTCTTTATTGCCTTCATAAATACATTAGAAGCAAGAGGAAGACCAAGGACAGGGTAGGCCCACTGGTCAGTTAGGAGGGAGAAACAGTAACAGGAAACTTGGAAATGGCAGAGATGCTTAATGACTTCTTTGTTTCGGTCTTCACCGAGAAGTCTGAAGGAATACCTAACATCGTGAATGCTAGTGGGAAGGGGCTAGGTTTAGAAGACAAAATAAAAAGAGAACAAGTTAAAAATCACCTAGAAAAGTTAGATGCCTGCAAGACACCAGGGCCTGATGAAATGCATCCTAGAATACTCAAGGAGCTGAGAGAGGAGGTATCTGTCTAGCTATCATCTATGGAAAATCATGGGAGACAGAAAAGATTCCAGAAGACTGGAAAAGGGCAAATATAGTGCCCATTTATAAAAAGGGAAATCAGAACAACCCAGGAAACTACAGATCAATTAGTTTAACTTCTGTGCCAGGGAAGATAATGGAGCAAGTAATTAAGGAAATCAACTGTAAACACTTGGAAGGTGGCAAGGTGATAGGGAACAGTCAGCATGGATTTGTAAAGAACAAATCATGTCAAACCAATCTGATAGCTTTCTTTGATAGGCTAACAAGTCTTGTGGATAAGGGAGAAGCAGTGGATGTGGTATACCTAGACTTTAGTAAGGCATTTGGTACGGTCTCGCATGATATTCTTATCAATAAACGAGGCAAATACAACTTAGATGGGGCTACTATAAGGTGGGTGCATAACTGGCTGGATAACCGTCCTCAGAGAGTAGTTATTAATGGTTCACAATCCTGCTGGAAAGGTATAACAAGTGGGGTTCTGCAGGCGTCTGTTTTGGGACCGGCTCTGTTCAATATCTTCATCAATCTTTATTTAAAGAGAAGCTAGATAATTTCATGGAGGTTAGGTCTATAAAAGGCTATTAGCCAGGGGATAAAATGGTGTCCCTGGCCTCTGTTTCTCAGAGACTGGAGAGGGATGGCAGGAGACAAATCGCTTGATCGTTGTCTTCAGTCCACCCTCTCTGGGGCACCTGGTGCTGGCCACTGTTGGCAGACAGGATACTGGGCTAGATGGACCTTTAGTCTGACCCAGTACGGCCATTCTTATGTTCTTACATAATGATTTAGATATTGGTGTAGAAAGTACGCTTATTAAGTTTGCAGATGATACCAAGCTGGGAGGGATTGCGACTAATCTGGAGGATAGGGTCATAATTCAAAATGACCTGGACAAATTGGAGAAATGGTCTGAGGTAAACAGGATGAAGTTTAATAGACAAATGCAAAGTGCTCCACTTAGGAAGGAACAATCCGTTTCACACATACAGAATGGGAAGTGATGGTCTAGGAAGGAGTACGGCAGAAAGGGATCTAGGGGTTATAGTGGACCACAAGCTGAATGAGAGTCAGCCGTGTGATGCTGTTGCAAAAAAAGCAAACATGATTGTGGGCTGCATTAACAGGAGTGTGGTGAGCAAGACACGAGAAGTCATTCTTCCGCTCTACTCTGCGCTGGTTAGGCCTCAATTGGAGTATTGTGTCCAGTTCTGGGCACTGCATTTCAAGAAAGATGTGGAGAAATTGGAGAGGGTCCAGAGAAGAGCAACAAGAATGATTAAAGGTCTAGAGAACATGAGCTATGAAGGAAGACTGAAGGAATTGGGTTTGTTTAGTTTAGAAAAGAGAAGACTGAGGGGGGACACGATAGCAGTTTTCAGGTATCTAAAAGGGTGTCACGAGGAGGAAGAAAATTGTTCTCCTTGGCCTCTGAGGACAGGACAAGAAGCAATGGGCTTAAACTGCAGCAAGGGAGGTTTAGGGTTGGACATTAGGAAAAAGTTCCTACCTATCAGGGTGGTGAAACACTGGAATAAATTGCCCAGGGAGGTTGTGGAATCCCCATCTCTGGAGATATTTAAGAGCAGGTTAGATAAATGTCTCTCAGGGATGGTCTAGACAGTGCTTGGTCCTGCCATGAGGGCAGGGGACTGGACCCGATGACCTCTCGAGGTCTCTTCCAGTCCTAGTGTTCTATGATACATGTTCAGTGGGGAAAGGGCCAGCAACCACTAGAATCCGAGTGACATTTTCCAAGGGATAAAGGTGTAAAAGAAGTGAAACTGGGTGACACGAGAGAATCATTAGAGCAGCTGGAGACAGAGAATCTCTACCGCTGGATTGCTGACCCTCTAGAGTAAACTGAACCAGGGCCGGCCCGCAACATTTTGGCACCTGAAGCCGGGAGCTCAAATGACGCCCCCATGTCTCTTCGCTACACCAGCAGCAGACACCATTTTCTACACTCTGGGTCCTAGTGTTGCCCCCCCACAATCTGGCACCTGAGGCGGCCACCTCAGTTGGCCTCATGGTAAGGCCAGCCCTGAACTGACCCCATAGCAGAGGGAGCCCACAGGGCCTGGAGAAGTCCTAGGGTACGTCTAGACTACATGCCTCTGGCGACAGAGGCATGTAGATTAGGCTACCTGACACAGTAAAATGAAGCGGCGATTTAAATAATCGCCGCTTTATTTAAATTTACATGGCTGCCGCGCTGAGCCGACAAACAGCTGATCAGCTGTTTGTCGGCTCAGCGCGATAGTCTGGATGCTCCCCTGCTGACATCAAAGGTATTTGTCGACCACCCAGGTATGCCTCCTGGGATGAGGCATGTAGTCTAGGTGTACCCCTAGTGACAGCTCACACAGGCATACACACAGCGTCTGTATCTAAAGGGATCAGAGGCGGAACTGGATAACTACATACCTGTAGGCCTAACCTCTGTGTTGGAGAATACTTTAGAGAGAAGAGTAAGGGATAACTGGGTGGGGATGGGTTACTTAGAGACACTTGGTCTGGAGTTGCAAAAGGGAGGCTGTGATGAACAGGGTGGCTGAATTTCTTTCAGGAAGTGTCAAACGAAAAGCAGGCGAGTGACGCCGAGAGCTGGTTTCCTTGGGCTTTGGAAAGGCTTTTGCCCCACTGTCCCATGGGAGGCTGATGTCCGCGGTATCCAGGCACAGTGCCGTATTGAGGGCGACCTTTTCAGCAGGATAAATATGTTAGCGGGTTGGTAACAAAGGGCAGGGAGTGGGGGTGATTCCAGGACAGCAGCCTTTGGAGACTTCCCTGGCTTTACGTGGCCTTTTCTCCCCTCGCACTGCTCTGCCACACCCACCGCTAGCGAAGGGGGCAGTGCCAGCATAAGCAAGTCAGGGCAGCTCACCATGCCCAGCCACGCTCTGGCCATAGCGAGAGCGAACGTCTCCCACCAATACAGCAAATCAGAGGGCGGCGGGGAAGTGTTAGGAAGCCGCCACCCTCCCTGTTGTGACTCTGTGAGTGGCAGATCTGTGCTCCTGTGACAAGCCCCCGTTCTGCTTGAGCACACTGGCATATCGGCATTCAAAGGAAGTCCAGTCCCCATTACAGCAGGAGCAAGGGCAAAAATGCTTCATTATTTGCTGTTTCCATAAGCTCCTGCCTCAGAGGTGACCGAGCAGTCCCCACCAAACCCACCCTTCTTCGATGTAGCTGGTGTCGGAGAGGTCAAGAGCTTTAAAAGCCGCTCTCTCGGGAGCTCCGCCATGCCACCTGCAACAGCCCTGACAGCACGGCCTCGAGGGAGCGTTTGCTCACCAGCCAGGCTGGGCTCGCAAGGTGCAGGGGCAAGAGGGGGTGCCTGTATTTCCAAGAGGAGAAGATTTGGAAGATAAATGTTTGCTTGTATATGGTTAAACCCTGTTTAAAATGCCTCTGTTTTCGCCAGCTCTCGTTCTAATCCCCCCGGTGCTGTTACTGTGAAGGGAAATGAATAATTCATGGCCAGAGAATGCCTCACTGGGCCTAATCACCACTTTAATTGGAGGTTTAGATCAGAAGCGGCTAATAGCTCCTACAGCGGGGACTCCATGTCTTGTTGACAGGGAGATCGCTGAGTGCCTTATCGTTGGCCTGCTTCAATTCTCCCAGGACGCCACCACATATCCCAGCAGCAAGGTCCCCAGACACCCAAGGACGCGGACCACGAGGCCAATTAAATTGATCGGGGAAGAGCTGACAACTTTTTTAACCAGAGGAGAACCGAGGAGAACTGCAAGAATAATAGTGTCACTCTCCTGTCTGACTGTAGCCTGCCAGTGCCGACGGAGCTGACACTGTGCGGGCATGCTGCCAGCATTTCTTAACAGGCATGAAGCGGGGTGGGTTCTCCCCAGCTGGAGTCCTGAATTCCACCCCATACTAAAAGGAAGCCAAGGCAGGTTTTTACTCACTCTCTGCTTGTAACTGAAGTCTGCTCCCCCTGGCTGCGATGGAATGCCTTCTGATTCACACAGCGTGGGGCGCAGCATCCGTGGGCTCCTTTTCACGTGCCACGTGGGCCTGGGAGGCTCGAGCCATTGTCTTTGCGTGAAGACTTTCATTGTCATGCGGTGTCGCTGCTAGACAGTGTCAGCGTTTTCCAGCATTTGGGGGCCGTTTTCACAGGCTGGTCATCTTTGCTCCCCTCCAAAGAGACACTTTTTGGAGGGGGTGTGACAAACCAGCTTCTGATTTCTGTGGGGAGGGCCTCCTTTTACTTTCATTATAATTATTTTAGCCATAGAGGAAATCAATGGAGGGAGCTGTTTATTAGAGTAACGTGAGTGAAAACCTCCTCTCCCCCCAGTATGAAATCCCTGCTGTGCTCGGAGCAGACCCTGTATGGAAACATGCCGTGATCGTGACTCCTGCCCAGTCTTGCACAGAAAGCACCGCAATCCTTTGCCCCTCTTTAAAATCAGCTCAGTATGAAAATGGCAGCGGGACTAGCTGCCTCTGTCGGTTGGAGGAGTCTTTCACGGGGAGTTCAGATCCAGAGCAATAATGGCAGAGCCATTGCCATCGGATGACTGGGGGGGGGGACACTCACAGAATGACTTGCCTCTCTGACCAGTCCCTAGCAGGGCTGTGAAAGGTTAACCGGTAAGCGTCGTCCTAAACGGGTGATGCTTACCGGCTCCGGTTAACTGGTAGGGGCTGGAGCAGTTCCTCACCCACCCAAGGCAGGGGGCTGCGTCAGCCCTGCTGGACCCCCAAGCAATGGTTGCTCCGGCCGTAGCAGCTGCTGTGTGCTGCGTCCGGCCCAGCCCCTCCACTGCTGGCTCCCTGAGAGTGGATCCGGCAGAGGCTGCTGACCCTGCTCCTAAGGACGATGTCAGGGGTTACATGGACACGGGTAGTAGCTACAGGAATCGTTTTCAAAAGCGTCCAAGTGAGCTTGGCACCAGAGTTCCGTTTTCAGAAAAAGCCGGTGAGGCTTTCCCCTAAGCAGGGCCGGATTAAGCGGGGGGCTAGCCGGGCAGCTGCCCAGGGCGCCAACCTATGGGGGGGTGCCTGATGGCAGCTGTAAGGGGTGCCGCGCAGCACCCCTTAGAGCTGCAATCAGGTGTCGCGTGCCCAATTGCAGCTGTAAGGTGCACCAGGGGGCAGGGCCGCGCATGCGCCGTACGTCCAGGGGTGGAGCCGCGCATGCGTCACACGCCCGCTGCCCGGGGCGCATGAATGGCTCAGACTGGCCTTGCCCCTAAGTACTCAGCAGTCGTAACTGCGTGGAGAGTAAAGCAAGGAGAGACCATCAGGTCATTTGGTCTGTGTGCCTGTATTCCATATGCCATTACATTGCACCCCGCTACCTCTGGATTGAGCCCAGTAACTTGTGTGGCTGAAGTAATCTTCCAGAGAGGCAGCCAAGCTTCATGTGAAGACCTTCAAAGATGGCGAATCCACCGCTTTCCCTGATCGTTTGTGCCTCTGAGTGATTCCTCTCACCATTAAAACTTTCTAACTAGAAATTGGGTGACGTTCGCTTCCGGCCGTTGGGTCTCGTTCTGCTTTTCCTTACTAGGTTAAAGAGCCATTAAGTACCTCATGTTTTCTTCCCAAAAGGGGTGGGGAAAAAGGTCTTGGGGCAGAGGCCCCTCAGACTCTGAATTATCACTGAAAATTTTGTCACGAGTACTCAGGGTGCACCCCGATGTGCTACCGTCTGTCTGGCTTTTCAGTTTTTGCTGTATTTTCAGTGACCTATAACATGACCTTGAGTGCTCCTAAAATTCACCAGGGGAAGGGTACCTGGTCAAAAAGTATTACTACCAATAGGCAACACCGTATCAAATGGAATGGTTAAGTCAGTGTTTCTTAAACGGTGTGCCACGAGGCAGTCGGTGATGTGCCACGGAGAACAGAATTCAAAATGGCCACCCTTAAAGGGGCAGGCGACTTTTTTTTCCTTCTCGTCTTGATAACTTTCCCCCCAACCCTTTTTTCCTCAATTTTTTTTTTCTCAACCAAAAATCCTTGGTGTTCCTCATTTAAAAAAAAAATTATTGTTTGGTGTTCCTCAGTTTTAAAAAGTTTAAGAAACACTGGGTTAAGTGCTTGGGTCGGTCAGTCTCTCTGGTGTAATCCATGCTCTTGGACCAGATGAGAGAATAGTTTTCTTCAGCCTGGCAGGCCCTTATGAAACCAGTTCAGACCACACATCTAGTAGTAATTGGGGGCATATAGATGATCATTATACTGTAAAGCCTGTATCCCACTGGCAGTAGGAACCCATCCCTCCCCAGCCACGTAGTTTTCTGTTTGTTTCTTGCCAGATTGGCACAGTGCTCGGGCAGTTCTGTGGCAATAAAATCACTCTCCCTCGTAGCCCAGCTGCTCTTAGTTGATCCTGCCGGAAAGTCGTAAACCTAGACCTGACAATAGATTGGTGTCCCTGACAACTGGCTGATGTGACACACACAGGATTGTGATGTCACAAAGACATGACCACTGGAGGTTCCAACAGAAAGGGAGGGGGAGCGGGGAGGCAGGCAGCCCCCTTGGATCCCAGTGCCTCAATTACAGAGGACAGCGGAGCGAATCAGACAGTGCCCCCTCAGATAGAAACATTTCTACCCCCAGCTGTCGGTGGCAGAGTGCCGTCCCGGTTCTAATGCTGCCAGGCAGAGCAGCTGCACAGGGATGCCGCTGTTCCAACGCTGGCGGAGCCATGCCACCCGCCTCCCCTTCTACTCCCGCCCTCGGCGCCAGTGGTGAAGCTGTGCGGGTGGTAGCGGGGCAGACGTTAGGGGAGAAACGGCGAGGAGAGGGCTCAGCGAGCATCACCCCGGTTTTATCCCAAGAGGGGAGATTAAAATCCCTATTCCTCAGCGGGGGCGATGGAAGAAAGTGAAGCACAAAGGGATGAAATGTTTTCTGCAAGGTCCCAGGGCGCTGGAGAGCCAAGATCCCTGGCTTGTGCTCCAGTCCCCTCTGCCTCTTGTTCTACGTAGGTCACTTTTGCCTCTCCTTGCTGAGCCACAATGCAATGCACCAGCCAGCCACTGCCCTTCTTGACCTGATGCCTACTTGCGCCCACTGCCAGGTGCTGCCCTCCAGTTCTGTTTGCTGTCCTCCAGCTTGCCCGGGGAGGGGGCAGCCGGGTTAGGGTGCAGGGTGACCTAATTCGCTCAGTTGCCTCCTGATGACATACCCCTGTCTTCTCTGAGCGCTGACGTTTTCCGCACGGAACTCTTCTCTGGCGGCATGGGACGCTGCTGGCTGCGAACCCGGCTTGGGAGAACAGTCACTTTCCACTGCCGGTTTCCCAGTTAGTCCCTCTATTAACCAGCTGCCTCTTGCCAGCCAGTCAGCGCAGTCGAGGGAGCCGCAAAGTGTGGCGTGGGATTTGCGCCTGGACGGGAACTCGAGGGGCAGCTTGGTGAAGCACCAGTTGAGTGCCTCTAAAACTCTGGCTCCCTCCTTTGTGTCGGGAGGACTGTTTATCCCATGAACTCTTCAGTGAAGTGTAATGTCACCAATGTAATGTATGCGAGAGAGAGGCAGCAAGCGGGAGAGCAGGAGCCCGTGCTGGAGGGGAGCCGGCTTAAAAGCTGGTTCCCCCCAGCACTGTCTCGGTGGGAGTGGGGACAGGGGTGCAGCGGGGAACTGGCGGCGCTTCTGCCTTTGACATGTAGCAAGAGCTACGTTTCAAAAGCAGAAGGGCCACGGGAGCAAGGGACGAGCCAGGGACTCAAGCAGGCTCAAGCAGTCCCCTGCTGGCCCCATGCTCCCCACGGTGACTCCACCTTTGAAACGTGGCAAGAGCCGACAGGGTTCTTGCTACATTTCAAAGGCGGCGGTGACCTTATTGGCTCATCGAATAGTCGATGCAAATTGCATCGACTATCCGATGAGTTGATTCATCTAAATTGAACATCCTTCATTTCGACCCAGGCCCGGCCTGTGCTCCCCACCCGCAGGGCGCTCCCCTGCACTGCTGCTTCCGCGGTTTTACCCCACAGCGAAAGCGGAACCTTAAAGCGGACGTTGAAGGGACAGCGTCTCCAAGGGTATGTCTACACTACCCCGCTAGTTCGAACTAGCGGGGTAATGTAGGCATACCGCAATTGCAAATGAAGCCGAGGATTTGAATTTCCTGGGCTTCATTTGCATAAGCGGGGCAAATTCCACGAGGAGTAACGGTAGTTTGAACTAGGAAGCCTAATTCGAACTACCTAGTTCGTGCCACGTGTAGCCGCGCGGCACGGGGTTCGAACGAGCGGGGATTTAAAAATGGCGGCGCCCCGCTTATGCAAATGAAGCCCGGGAAATTCAAATCCCAGGCTTCATTTGCAAGTGCGGTATGCCTACATTACCCTCCTAGTTCGAACTAGCGGGGTAGTGTAGACATACCCCAAGGGAGCACAGCCTCCTGCCAGCGCGTGTGGGTCACATGCACAGCCATGACCTTGGTGGAACCACAAACAGCCCCTACGGCCTCGGGCCGGCAGGAAGCAGGGTCACTGCTGAGCGCGCTTGCCAGTACCTCGGGGCCAGAGAGTTCTGCAGCAAGGCTGCCCCGGTTTCTCTCCGAGGATTAGCCTAGCCGGCCCTTCAGTGAACTAGGGCATTAGGATCCTGCTGTCCTGCCGCTTGAGGGGCTGTTGTTCCTGATGCTGTGTCAGATTTCCCTGGCCTGGAAGACAAGAACCTCTCGATAACGTTGTGTTTTGGACTCTGCCTTTCTCCTTTCGTGGTTTACGTGCAGCATCTTGGTGCAGTATAAAGCAGAGAGAATCCCTGGCAGTTCTTGCCTCTCTGTGCCTTTTCCTTCCGTCAAGTCCGCCTGGTAAGAAGCCGAGAGCAGGGATCATGGTCTCCGGGCTTTCTTGACACGCTTGTTTCCCTCGTACGGCGGTCTGAAGCTGGGTCGACATTTGCTCTGATCTCAGGGTGCCTGGAAGGGGCCTGCTCTGATGAGGAGCCGTGCTGGCTTTTCGAGGCATTTCCTGCTGTGCTTCCGTCGGGGCACGACTGCGAATGACCTAGCAGAAGGCTTGGCAGGCGTGTGTCTGAGGTGTTCTTGCATCTGCATGAGGGACCGCTGTCTCAGCAGGGGAGGCCCTCCTGCTCTGTGGCGGCACAGTGTCACCCTGCAGAGTTCTGCTGTCTCACTCTCGTTCCCCCTTGTTTCCTTTCCCAGGGTCTGTGGGGACCCCGCTGCCGGGGGTGGAAGTGCGCATTGCCACGGAGAGCTTGCGGAGGGACGGGCCTTCCTACGCCATCCACGCTCAAGGCGATGAACGGGACACCAAGGTAGCCCTGCTGTCTGCGCCTGTCTCTTGTATCTGCTCCCAAAGCTGGGCGTCCGTGCGCGACCCATCTCGGAGCATGGCTTCTGCTAAGCAGCGTGCATCACTCTGGGTATGTCTACACTACCCCCCTAGTTCAAACTGGGGGGGTAATGTAGTCATATGGGGTACGTCTAAACTACATGCCTCTGTCGGCAGAGGCATGTAGATTTGTTTATTCAGCAAAGGTAAATGAAGCCGCGATTTAAATGATCGCGGCTTCATTTACATTTACATGGCTGCTGCGCTGAGCCGACAAACAGCTGATCAGCTGTTTGTCGGCTCGCCGCTAGTCTGGACGTTCCCCCTGTCGACATCAAAGCCCTTTGTCGGCAGCCCCGTTATTCCTCGTGGAATGAGGTTTACCGGGGCTGCCGACAAAGGGCTTTGATGTCGACAGGGGGAACGTCCAGACTAGCGGCGAGCCGACAAATAGCTGATCAGCTGTTTGTCGGCTCAGCGCGGCAGCCATGTAAATGTAAATGAAGCCGCGATCATTTAAATCGCGGCTTCATTTGCCTTTGCTGATCTGTCTAATCTACATGCCTCTGCCGACAGAGACATGTAGTCTAGACACAGCCATGGAGTTGCAAATGAAGCCCAGGATTTGAATTTCCCGGGCTTCATTTGCATAAAGCTGGCCAGCGCCATTTTTAAATGCCGGCTAGGTCGGACCCCGTGCCGCGTGTAGCCGGCTTTATGCAAATGAAGCCTGGGAAATTCAAATCCTGGGCTTCATTTGCAACTGCGGATGACTACATTACCCCCGCTAGTTCGAACTAGGGGGGTAGTGTAGACATACCCTCCCTGATCAAACGGCTTTCCAGCCCACTGTTTGGGACTCCGCCAGTCCCTGTCTTGCCTGGCAGTAATAATTAGTGAACCCCCATTCCCGAGTTCCTCAGAGTCGTGTATCCGCACACGGCCCAGAGGGATTCTTTGTGCAGCCCATGAGGCATTTTGTTACCGTTGCCCATGCGCAGGGTGGCCGGTTTCTGCTGGATTTGGTCTGCGTGGGGTTATTTACCTATCCTAGCACTAAAGTGACACACGTGCCAATCAAGGGCAGGTGCAGCGAGGGGCGGGCAGATGGCCCACAACGGGCCGGGAGAGCCAGGCACTCCCTCTGCGTCCAGTCACTGCGCGGCTGCTGTTCCGTCGGCACCACCCGCAAATTCTAGGGACGCCAGCGCGGTGTGCAAAACCCCCCTCCCCCAAGAGACTGGCTTGGTTATGACAATCTCGCTCGCCCAGCTTGCCCATCACTTTGCAGCTTATTGAGGTAACCGGGATAGGCAAACCCTCCGCTTCAGTCAAAGCTGGACTTGGTTTATAGTAAAGTAAGTTTCTTAAGAAGAGGGAATGGGCTTGCACGCTCTCCGGTGTCAGGAGTAAAGAGAGAAATGGCTGCAAAGGGAGACAGTGCCTCTCAGACGTCAGTCGACATTAACTAGTGTCCTTCGACTAGAATCCTTTGCTCCAAGAAGTTTTTCTCCCCAGTAGGGCTCAGCAGTGTGTTAGCCAGGGTGCTCACAGAGTTCACATCCTTGGTCTCCTGGTGAAGGGGAATTTAGGGTGTCCCTTTTCCTGGCTGGGTGCAGATGCCATGCTGTCTGCTGTAGGCTCCAGATTGGCTCCAAAGAATAGCCCATTCAATTTGGACAGTCCTGACTGGCGGTGCTGGCTTCTTTCCCTCTCCGGAGACACCCTGTCCATCATCTCCCCTGAGCTGCCGGGGCGAACGTGTTTTAGTTGTGTACTACCAGCACGCCGGTAAAGTTCTGTGTGGCTTAACCGCACGTACGTCACGCAAAGCCATCCGCGCTCGGTGCGTTATTCGTCTTCCTGTGAGATTTTACAGGCCCCTTTTGCATAAAGACCGTGACAATCGTGTGTCAGCTGGCATTGGAGTGCTCTTAGAGTGGCGTCCTCAGGGAACATGATGAAGACACTTCTCTTCCCCAGAGACCGGGAAAGAGGCAGGCACCCTGGCTATTCTAGTCATGGTAGTAATTCTCCTCTCTGCTGGGGGCTGTGGTGTTATGTGGTCCCTGGAGCTTTTGAAGAACAGGTGGGACAAACTCCTGTCCGGGATGGGCTAGGTCCTACTCAGTCCTGCCTCATTGCAGGACCCTGGACTAGATTAGCCTCTCCAGGACCCATCCAGTCCTACGTTTGCGGTGATTCCATCTGTGGCACTTCACAGACCAGGAAGGCAGATGTCCGCACCCTAAGGAGCTAGCAATGTACAGACCAGGTGTCCCAGAGAGGAGGGCACCCCCTGGGCTGGGCGTGGAGTGAAGGGCTCCAGGGACAGCAGTTGCTGTGCCGCCGAGGGACCTGGCCTGGGCTAAGTCGGGCGAAGGCTGGAAGCCAGCGTAAGGGGCTTCCATCTGCTGCAGACGGCTAAGGGAGGCCTTCCAAGGGAGTTGAGACGAGGCCAGATGTGCTCACCGGGGAGGCGGGGCGCAGGGGTGAACACTGGAGAAAATAGATGAGGCAGCTGGGGTGGCACAGGGGTGAGCTGGCCTGTGGCCTTGGACTGGAGCGCAGGGGGTGGCGAGTGGGGCTGCTGTCGAAGTGAACCCCTCTGGAGTTGTTGTGAGGAGCCGGCTGATGTAACGTCACCCGCTCAGCTGGGTACCAGGCACCGTGTCTGCACCAACCCTGTTGGAGCAACCTCCAGCTGCAGCCGTGAGTGGGGTTCCATAGCGCGCTGGTAAAATGCTCCCCCCCCCATGCTGAGCTGCCCTCGGGCCGTGGCAGTGCAGGGAGAGTTCCCTAAAACTGCCGATGTGCCAACCCGACACGCCTCTGTGGGGCTGCCACAGGCAGAGAGCAACTTCGGCTGCCGCCTTCCACCTCTTTCCACCTCCCGAAATGCAGACGAGCATGGGCTGGGCTGTCAGCGTTCCCTATGCGCTCGCTGGAAGTACCATTCGCAGCACTCCTGTAGGCCACCACAACAGCAGCCGCTTTGCTACCCTGTGTGAGTGCAAAACCGCTGAAAGCTGAGCCGAGGTAGAGCCACTGGACTCCTTAAGTCAACCAGGTCAATTTCTCCTGCAGCCAGCTGGGTGCCAGAGGTTCTCGAGTTCCGGGTGAGTATGGGCAACGCCTGCGCACGCTGCTAGTCTCCCTACTGGTGAAAAGTGAAAAGAAAACCTCTTCCCTCTGTCTCCGTGCTGTCACCTGCCTGGCAGAGCTGGCGGTGTGGGTCAGGGTGCAGCCGTGCTGAGGTCTCCTGAGGTGGAGCGGCAGGGAGGGCGATGCGGAGCTGGATTGAAATCCCTGGGGAGAGCTGTGCTTCGGAAGCCGATCCCAAGCAAACCCAGATCTGGGAGGAAAAGGGACCGACCATGAGTGGAGCTGTGCAGGGGGGTGTAATTACTGCTTTGGCCTTCGACGTCCTTGTTTTGGTGGGAGGTGGGGAGGGTAGAGGACTCGAAATTGACCCAGTGGGCAGTTTATCCCGCAAGAAGCTATGTCCCGGTTTTGTCACACGGGGAGCCCCCAGGGATGCTGTTAGCTTTCCTCCTTCTGACTCCTCCCCGTAGAGCTGCAGCCCTTTTTCATTTGCTTCAGGGGAGTAAACTGTGGGTGTAAATCCAGATTTAACAATGCTCCCCTACTGCTATTGCCCCTGAAGGCCCCCAGCGCACTTTACCAACTCGATCGAGGGTATAAGACTCCGTCACCCGTTACAGAAATCAGTTGCCTCCGGGGTGAGATGTCGTCACTGGTTTTAACTTACAGGTGAACAAAATAGGTTGGGGTTTGGTTGGGTTTTTGCAAAATGCCAGACGGACGCTAGGCTGGCAGTGTGCCCGTGCTCTCCTCGAGTCCCCCTCGGGGCACCGGGCCTGGTTTTATTTCGAGGAAGCAGAGGAGAATGGCAGTCCAGACTTCGGGGGAGTAACCCTCAGTGGTCCGAGCCTGGCTCGCATTCCCCGGTGGTTCAGGGAGGTGAGGCTTTGTACCAGTCCCTGTGGTTCTGAGTAGGGATGTAAAATCCCCTTTTTAAAATGTTAACCAGTTAAATGACATGTTAACCCTCTCGCTGTGTCATGGCGTGGGTGGATGGGGGCTGTGGCTTGGCATGGTGGGCCTGGCCAGCTGGAGCCCCCTTCTCCTGCAGCACGCCACAGTAGGTGCCAGTTAACGGGTTACCAGGTGATGCTTACCCATTAACCACTTACCTGTTAACATCCCTAGTTCTGAGCTGGCTGGGTTTACATACCAGGAGCCATTGTTTACCCCTTTGTACCTGCCTGTCCCCGCCTCCCGATTATCCATCACTAGGCGTTACCATCATTCGGTGCCCCATACCGTACATCCTACCAGCCAAACTCCGCCCCCACGGAAACGGCCGTGGTACAGATTGAAGTCGAAATGCTCACTGGCCGTCACTGCGCGCGGCACTTCCTTACCCCTCACCGACTCCCCTTTAGCTGATGCCGAGCGCCCTCGGGCCTGTTGAACACTCTGGTGAGTTTGTGGCCGAATCCAAACACACAGGGGGACGGAGACGTTTGCCTTTGGGAACTGGCCTGATCATTCTTCTCGTGCGAGTCCACCCGGCTGTGGCCCCCTTCGCCCAGCCTGGCTGGGAGTTTCTGAGTACTGGGCCTAGCTCATCTCGGGAAAGGAGACGGTGCCTTCTGTCTGAGCCTGTCCTTCGGGCCACCTTGTGCTCACGGGGCTGGGCTTGGGCGCTGGCATTTCCAGCCCACCCGTTGCACACAGGCCCTTTCCAATGCCAAGCGCAGCCAGGAAGGGACCGAGAGGGAATGGGCGGGCGCCATTCAGCTCAAATCCCAGCAGGTCCAGGAGTTTCCTGTCGTTATTACATGGGAGCAGCCAGTGAGCAGCCTGACTTGATAGTCCCTGGCTGTGCTGCCCGCCAGGTGCGAGTCACCTGATGAGCTCAGAGTCTCTCACTGTGCACCTGTTCTGCTGGAAACAGCAGGGGCATTGGCTCTGTGTGTGTGTGTGTGTGTGTGTGTGTGTGTGTGTGTGTGTGTGTGTGTGTGTGTGTGTGTGTGTGTGTGTGTGTGTGTGTGTGTGTGTGTCTCCTTAATTAGCCATATAAGTTAACTACTTCCCGCCCGCAGGGGCACCCTGAAAGGCCCAGCTACCAATTGTTCCTTGGCCACTGACTCCGACACGAAGCCGCCTGGGTTTCAACCCTGCATCTGCCACCTTGGCAAGTTTCTTAATGTCTCTGTGTGCCTGGGTTCCCCCCTTTTGTGAATATTTACAAGAATGTACTTTCCGCCTGCCCTGGGAGGTTGAGCCACAATTAACGTGTGTGGAGGACTCTGAGGGCCCGTCCACACAGGCAGGCAAAAGCCGAATTAAGCGATGCAACTCCAGCGAGGTCAGTTGTGTTGTGAAGTCGAAATAGCTTCCTTCGGCTTTGGGCGCTGCCTGCACAGCAGGGAATCAAAGGGAGAACACGGCCTCGGACTTCCCTTCCTCCTCGTGACATGAGGGTTACAGGAGTGGGAGTAAGAAATCCTCCAGCTCGAAATGACTTCGAAATAACGGCTTGCTGTGTAGACGCACGCTTTGTTATTCTGAAGTAACATCTGTTATTCCGAAATCACGCTGCTGGGTAGACGTCCGCTCAGACCCTTGTACTTAAGCCAAAAAGGAAAGGAAGCCAGGCTATGGCACGGGAATAAAGCCAGGGAAGATTAAAGAACAACGAACAGGGCAGCCAAGTAAGGGTTAAAGAACAAGGCCTACACAACATAGGAAGGACGGTTCCTTCCCATCTTTCTCCATGTATTCGGCTTGGATTGATAACTCCCTCTGTAAGCTCCCAGGCTGGGCACTGTTGGATAGAATCATAGGACTGGAAGGGACCTCGAGAGGTCATCGAGTCCAGCCCCCCGCCCTCAAGGCAGGACCAAGCTCCGTCTACACCATCCCTGACAGATGTCTATCTAACCTGTTCTTAAATATCTCCAGAGAGGGAGATTCCACCACCTCCCTTGGCAATTTATTCCAATATTTGACCACCCTGACAGGAATTTTTTCCTAATGTTCAATCTAAACCTCCCTTGCTGCACTTTAAGCCCATTACTCCTTGTCCTGTCCTCAGAAACCAAGAGGAACAAATTTTCTCCTTCCTCCTTGTGACACCCTCTTAGATATTTGAAAACCGCTATCATGTCCCCCTTTAATCTTCTTTTTTCCAAACTAAACAAGCCCAGTTCATGAAGCCTGGCTTCATAGGTCATGTTCTCTAGACCTTTAATCATTCTTGTCACTCTTCTCTGTACCCTTTCCAATTTCTCCACATCTTTCTTGAAATGTGGCGCCCAGAACTGGACACAGTACTCCAGCTGAGGCCTAACTAGTGCAGAGTAGAGCGGCAGAATGACTTCATGAGTTTTGCTTACAACACACCTGTTGATACAACCTAGAATCATATTTGCTTTTTTTGCAACAGCATCACACTGTTGGCTCATATTCAACTTGTGGTCCACTATGACCCCTAGATCCCTTTCCGCCATGCTCCTTCCTAGACAGTCGCTTCCCATCTTGTATGCATGGAACTGATTGTTCCTTCCTAAGTGGAGCACTTTGCATTTCTCTTTATTAAACCTCATCCTGTTTACCTCTGACCATTTCTCTAACTTGCTAAGGTCATTTTGAATTATGTCCTTATCCTCCAAAGAAGTTGCAACCCCACCCAGTTTGGTATCATCTGCAAACTTAATAAGCGTACTCTCTATCCCAATATCTACATCATTGATCTACATCAATGGCCCGCTTATTTCATTCTCGGAAATAAACAGTTCACGCAGCCGTCCCTAGGGCTGGGAATGGTTAACCAGTAGCCCTCCCCCTTAGTGGGCAAGGCTTACTGGTTCCAGTTAGTAGGGACTGGAGCAGCTCCCCACCCTCCGCAGGCTGGGGCTGCTCCGACCAGTTAACCAGTTGTCTAACCGGTGAGCCAATGACATCCCTGGCCATAACAGTGTAATAAACCCTGACAAATTGTCTGGAGAGTTTCAGGGCAATTCCCTCTCCCGTCTGAAAAGCTTTTTAGTGGCGGTATCCCCTTAACGATATAGAAATGCAACCCCTGGCCACAGCAGAGAGTTGCACACTCGGCTGGAGGCTTGTGGGGAACTCAGGATGAGTTTGGGGGTGCCAGAGGGGCTGCAGGTGGCTGTCTGTGGGGTACACTAATGAGGAGCTGTGGTGTGAGATGGTTTGGCCCACAGCCTAACCCCGTGCGAAGGCTCTCCTTCTAACTGGGGGTAGGCAGGCTGTGTGCGAGGCAGTCACGCTTGGCCGTGCTGTCTGAATAACCAGAACCGTTCAGTCCGCGCAAGCAGACAAAAAAGAGGCTGCTTTTCCCAAGTCAGTGGTTTGCTCCCAGTTCTTTTCTTAGCTGTACCAAGTGCTGTAGGGTCTTTCCATTGTCCTGCTTGCATTTAGACATCCCATCCTCCGAAAGCAAGATGACAGGCACTCTCTGGGTCATGCGTTCCCAGTCCCGTGCATAGGGGGCTCATCTTGTTACCTGCCGGGGAGGTTGTGGTGTTTTCTGTTAAACATTCACCCTTTCGCACACCGTTGTGCTTCCGGCTGAAGAGAAGGATGCAAAGTCCTGATGAAACACTCCCCAGCCTGCCCCAGATGGAAGGGTGTGGCGCGTGTGTCCGGGTGGGGGAACATTCCCGCTTGGCAGCCTGGTAACTGGGTAATATTGCAGCCAGAGGACTAATGTAACTTGCAAAGTTGGTTCCTGGCGCGCCCTGGAGATCAATAATCTACTTAGCTGAAATTTTGCTGCATCTGTGGGCTCCTTCTCCCCCGCCTACCCCTTCATTAGCGTGTTGGGTTCCATTCGCACCCGCTGCTCCCCCCGTAGGCTTGCACGCCAGTGGTTCTCTCTGCTGTCCGCCCTGAGCAGCGGGAGTCTGAGAGCCGTGGGGGGTTGGGATTGGTGTGGGTTGGCTCTTGGCATTCACTTGGGGGGAGGAATAGCTCAGTGATTTGAGCATTGACCTGCTAAACCCAGGGTTGTGAGTTCAATCCTTGCGGAGGCCATTTAGAGATTTGGGGCAAAAATTTGTCAGGGATGGTACTTGGTCCTGCTGTGAAGGCAGGGGACTGGACTTGATGATCTTTCAAGGTCCCTTTCAGTTCTAGGAGATAGGCAATCTCCATTAATTTACTAGGAGGGAGTATGGCAGAAAGGGATCTAGGGGTTATAGTGGACCACAAGTTGAATATAAGTCATCAGTGTGATGCTGTTGCAAAGAAAGCAAACATGATTCTGGGATGTATTAACAGGTGTGTGGTGAGCAAGACACAAGAAGTCATTCTTCCGCTCTACTCTGCACTGATTAGGCCTCAGTTGGAGTATTGTGCTCTGTTCTGGGCACCGCATTTCAAGAAAGATGTGGAGAAATTGGAGAGGATCCAGAGAAGAGCAACAAGAATGATTAAAGGTCTAGAGAACATGACCTATGAAGGAAGACTGAAGGAATTGGGTTTGTTTAGTTTAGAAAAGAGAAGACTGGGGGGGGACATGATAGCAGTTTTCAGATATGTAAAAGGGTGTCATAAGGAGGAGGGAGAAAACTTGTTCATCTTGGCCTCTGAGGATAGAACAAGAAGCAATGGGCTTAAACTGCAGCAAGGGAGGTTTAGGTTGCACATTAGGAAAAAGTTCCTGTCAGGGTGGTCAAACCCTGGAATAAATTGCCCAGGGAGGTTGTGGAATCCCCATCTCTGGAGATATTTAAGAGTAGGTTAGATAAATGTCTCTCAGGGATGGTCTAGACGGTGCTTGGTCCTGTCATGGGGGCAGGGGACTGGACCCGATGACCTCTCGAGGTCCCTTCCAGTCCTAGTGTTCTATGATTCTCTGCCAGTGCCGGCTGCGTCGCAGTGCCCAGCCGTGAGACTGAGGAGCTGGGCCCTCCACTCCATGGCTCCTGGCTGCTTCTTCACTGTTGGCCCCGGGCAGCTTGTGCTTCCCGAATACAGCTGCATTGCCAAGGGGGCGCTTTTCGTTTCTGCCCTGGACGTTGTGCTGACGGGGGCTGAACGTGGCTCCTGTTATGGCCAAGGCCCAACAACCAGGGTTTGGCTGGCGAGTTTTCATTTCTTCCGAGGTTACAGTTTCAGCCGAGGGGGGCTCAGCTCATTCTCCTGGGAGTCCACCAGCACCCTGCTGGGAATGCAAAGCTGATTCCCTGCGGGCATCGTCTGAGGTACGTCTGCGGGTGCCGCCTGAGTAGGCGGCCCTTTCCCTCTGGGGCGGTCCTGAGCGGGGCCCGGTCTGGGATTGGGGCAGGGTGTGAGACAAGCAAACAAGGTCCTGACTCTCTTTCGTATTTAAGCAACTTCTGTGGGCAGCTGTATAAACCCAGGGGTGGTGTCCTGGCGAAGTCTGGCTCCCTGGATGCCCTTTGCCCGTGTGATCTGACTGTCCCTGGCTCCCTCTCCTCCGTGGCTGTGCGGCACCGCCGGGTGTTCTTAACTAGCGGCCCCGTTCCCTCAGTAGAGCGGCTTCGTTACAGCGACGCGGTGAGCACTTCAGAGAGCGGTCGACTGGCGGGTGCTGAGCAGATCGGCTTCCGCTCCTTGGTAACGGTGGCCGTTCTCAACCTCTTGCTGCTACAGATGCATGAGGCCATCCCCACCATTGCGGCCAGGGCTGCTTGCACCCTAAAGGGTCCCAGCATGCCTGTGGGGTAGAGCCACGCCTGGGTTAGAAGGGCACGTGGTACCCAGTTTAATTGGAGAGACGAGGACGGCTACCCTGGCCTTACTGGCGCTTCCTCTTTTGACCTGAGTTCATCCATCCTGCTTTTCTTTGATCCTTTACTTGGGACCTTTGCTCACTAGGGCTCCTGCTTGGGGCCGGCTTGCAGGAAAGGGTTACTTTTCTCCAGCCTTGAGTGTTTCAGTTTGCTTTGTTCCACGCGATGCATATTTCATACGTTGTAGCTTCCCAGCTGGCACAAGCCTGTAAACCCTGTAAGCGTGTCGGGTATTGTCTGTCTCGCTTTTATTTATTTATTTGGGAGGGGCCGGTTTGTTTGGGGGGCTTTTTCCCCTCCCCCCCAAATTGCTCACTTACACGAGAGCCAGCCCCCAGCCCCTGACAATAGGGGTCTATCAATAGATCAATGGCTTCACAGCTGTATCTAATGCTACCCTCCACCCAGGGCTTTTATGGCGAGTAATTTTCTTGTGATGAGTCTGCAAAGAGAGCTGCGCGGGACGGATGGGTGGCGAGGAGCTGGCAGCTGGAGGACGCTGCTGCGGTGGGGCTTTGCTTTCTCCCTTTTTTGGGTGGGTTTTTTTTTTCCCTAAGGTTGTAATTATCTGCTCGTTGATCCACATGCAAGCTGTCACTCTGGGTGGGGAACGGCCCCGCTCTGACCATTCCTCCCCACAGCTACCCGGGCCTCGTGGCCCCTGCCCCTGCACTCTCTTCAGCGCTCTGCCGTCTCTTAGGAGCAGGCTGCTGCCTATGTAGAGCGGAGCCGAGGAGCTGAGTCGCTCCCAGACACATCCCACCGCCAGCGGTTGCCCCCTCTGCCCGCATCCGCAAGGACAGGTGGTGTCTGTCTCATTCCTATTGATCCATGAGGAGTAACAGTTAATTCGAACTCAGGACTTAGTTCAAATTGCCGTTTCACTGCCGAGTGTAGCCACGGCCAGTTACTTCGGACTATTGGAATTTAAAAATGGCGACCGGACGGGAAGATGCAAATAAAGTCCAGGGTATTCAAATCCCGGGCTTCATTTGCGACTTCGAATGCCTACGTTAGCCTCCCTAGTTCGAACTAGGGGGCTAGTATAGACATACCCTAAGACAGAGGGGAGTTGCCATCCCATCCAGGGAGCAGATATTGTCAGGCCATGTATTTTACAGTCCTGAAAGCTGGCTAGTTTGCAACCCTTCCTCTCTGCCGCGGGACACGTTTTTGGCATGTGTGCAGCGCTTTGCTTTTCTTAACCATATCACTCCCGCAGAACGTGGGATGTCATTTTCCTTCTGCCAGGAGTTCTGTGCTATGGATAGAAGCTGAGGCCAAACTTGTGTATAAGGCGATGAGTTGACATACGAACAATCAGACCAAAGGTCCATCTATCCCAGTGTCCTGTCTGCTGACAGTGGCCAATACCAGGTGTCCCAGAGGGAGTGAAAGGAAAAGGGAATCCTCACGTGATCCCTCTCCTGTCATCATTTCCAGACAAACAGAGACTAAGGGGACACCATCCCTACCCATCCTGGCTAATAAGTATTGATGGTCCTATCCTCCATGAATTTATCTACTTCCTTTTTGAACCCTGCTAAAATCCTGATCTTCCCACCATCCCCTGGCAAGGAGTTCCACAGGTTGACTGTGCGTGCATGAAGAAACTTTTCCTTTGGTTTGTTCTAAGCCTGCTACTGGTTCATTTCATGGGGTGATCCGTCATCCTTGTGTTATGGGAACAAGTAAATAACTTTTCCTTAGTCACTTACTCCACACCAGGCATGATTATATAGATCTCGCTCCTATCCCTCCTTCGTCTTCTCTTCTCCAAGCTGAAAAGTCCCCTTCTTTTTAGTCTCCCTTCATATTTTCGTCTCTCTCCGTGTTACTGGTTGGAGGGGTCAGCCCTTTTCTGTACGTTTCAGCAGAGTGCACCAGTCTGTCTTGCTGCAAGTGGAAGGGAGAAGCCGTCTCCTCCTGTGTAGATGGACCGTCATGCAGCGGGGGTGAAAGCAGAAGCATCCTCCGGGGAAGGGGCGGTTTTGTGGGTGGGTGACAGAGGGAAGCTTCTCTGTGGGGAAGGTGGTGGTCCCGTGTGGCTAGTGCACTGTGCTGTGATGTTCTGTAGCTGAAATACCTGCCCAGCCTGACACTTGCCCATATTGCGGGTAGCGAAGGCCGGTGGGCGCTGTTGGAAACTCTTTCGGCATGTTAAAGGCTATTCGTTGTTTGCAGGGCGCCATTTGTGAGGCGTTAGGCCAGACGTCCCCTCTGCAGAAGCACAGCCTGGGAGTCAGCTAGTCCCCGGCTCGCTTGGTTGCTGGACCAGAGGATGAAGTGTGGTTAAGGACCGGAGGCCTGGAAATGTGCAAGCCACGTCACTGACCATTCTTCCTTCACAAAGGACAACAGTGATCATGGAACGGGGGGTGGATAGTACACCAGCAGCGGCTAGCCTCTGGCGGGCTGCTGCTCTCTTTACCTGCACGGCCACAGGCACCAGCGATCGCAGCCCCCCATTGGCCACGGATCACCACTCCCAGCCAATGAGAGCGTCTGGAAGCAGTGTCCCAGTCTGTGCCGCTTCCTGATGCTCCCATTGGCCAGGAACGGCGATTTGCAGCCAATGGGAGCTGCGATTGCCGGTACCTGTGGCCATGCCGGCAAATATAGTGGTGGGGAGTACCAGGCTCTAACCCTGGTGGAGCAGATCCGGCCCACGTGGGCCTCGGCTCAGAGTATTCACTGCATCCCCGAAATTCCACGGCTTGCACAATCAGCCTCGTGCGACGAGAGGGAATCCCAGCGTGGATAGACCCTTGCGGGTGTTGTGGGGGGTGGGCTCTGGGCCCCTGAGACTCTCTCAAACAGATCCAGGCATTTTCCAGAGCCGGCCCTTGTGCTACAACATGGCCCTTTTGTATAGGCCCTTTTCTTCTTTGCTGGTGACTAGTCTCTAGATACAGACTTTAAGTGCAGGTGTTTCAGTGCAGATACAGACCCCTACGACCCTCTGCACCCCACTTGCCATGGGCATTAAAAAGTTCTTGGGTCAAGGTTACCCCTTCCTGGAGTAAGGGGGTAACAGTCGAGGCCGCTGCAAGTTGACTGCATCTCTCAAACCGTCCTCATCCCTTGGGGTCCACAACCCATTCCGAAAAATCAAACTGCTGATTTGCTCCTTTGACATTTCTCTGGCCAGTGTGGTGAGTGAGTTAAGTGAAGGCGAGAGGCAGCTACCACTGGCTAATGCAAGGCACGCTGTGGGTAGACAGGGTAGTACAAGAGGCAGTCACTTGCAGTGCATGCAATTAACTTCCTGAGAGTAGGGCAGGAGAGGGGGAACCCTTGGGATGGATTTGAGCGAGGATCTGGTGGTGATGTGGAGAACTGGGGTTAGGAAGCCATTCTGGCTAGTGGATGAGAGGGGAAAAAACCTCAGGAATACTCAGTGTTGTGAGCAAGACATGAGAAATGATTCTTCCGCTCTGCTCTGCGCTGGTTAGACCTCGGAGTCTTGTGTCCTGTTCTGGGCACCACATTTCAAGAGAGATGTGGAGAAACTGGAGAGGGTCCAGAGAAGAGCAACAAGAATGATGAAAGGTTTAGAGAACATGAGCTATGAGGCAAGGCTGAAGGAATTGGGTTTGTTTAGTTTGGAAAGGAGATGACTGAGAGGGAACATGAGAGCAGTTTTCAAGTATCTAAAAGGGTGTCACAAGGAGGGGGGGAGAAAAATTATTCCCCTTGGCCTCTGATGACAGGACAAGAAGCAATGGGCTTAAACTGCAGCAAGGGAGGTTTAGGTCGGACATTAGGAAAAACTTCCGCCCTGTCAGGGTGGTCAAACACTGGAATAAATTGCCTGGGGAGGTTGTGGAATCTGCATCTCTGGATGTAAGAGCAGGTTGGACAGACACCTGTCAGGGATGATCAGACGGTGCTTGGTCCTGCCATGAAGGCGGGGGACTGGACTCGATCTTCCAGTTTTAGGGGTCTATAATCCTGTGAATGAGAGAGAGTGGAGCAGTCATTGAGACTGGGGTCCCTGCAGGATGGAGTTGGGGCATGGGTGGCAGAGGTTGGGTCATACCGTCCCCTGCGGGATTGCCTCTCTGTCCGGGATCGCCTTCTAAGTCCGGCTTCTGAGAAGCCAGCGGAGGCAGAATGTTAATTGATTCTCTGCCGGTTCTCGCAGGGACTGGCAGCCTGCCCCCAGTGCAGAATCAAAACAGGCCTGGCAAGTGCGTCTGAGGAATCTCTCGCTAATGAACAGTGTACGGGGAATGGGATGATGCGCTGCCATCTCGCCTCATTTATTATTTTCTGAAGCCTGTGAACAGGAAAGCCGGCACTGTGGAGCGTGGCGCTGTTGGCGTTTCTGGAATCACGTTACGCTTCTCATTTGGGGTGGGAATGTAGATCAAGAAGGTTTTTGTTGCAAAGATGATTGACTTTCCTTAGACCTGGTGGTTTCCTGTGGTTCTTGCGAGATCAGCTGGCATGAATCGGTTGCAGCAACTTTTGAAGATCCGCATCCCTGGAAAACCTATCCATTTGCTTTTGTTTTTCAAAGGTAGCAGCAATTGCTGTACGTTCAGGCTTTGGTTTTAAGTGACAACACCGTGAGTCAGTCTTGGTCTTACCCCTTTTGTTTTTAAACGTATAACCTTCCAAAATGAAAAGTAAATTGATTGTGTTATTCCCAGCCCTTTTATGAAACATTAACATGGCAAAAACAGGTGTGAAATGGGGCCTTGAAGATTAGTCTGGGCTTTGAAGGGGTTTTTTTGCTCTATGTTCTCTCCCTAAGGAGCAGAAATCTACCTGTCTCCAGTCAGAAGAAAACCGTACTGTGCCTAAATTGCCTCCTGCTTGCCTTCTGCAGGGCTGCACGCTCGCAGAAAAGATAACGCATGCACAAAACCCATGGCACTGGATGAGGAGTGTTTAATTATGAATGTATCTGTGTGAAAGCCGACTGCCGAAGAGACTGGTAACATGCTAGCAAACCTGTTACCTCTAGGACATCGGCTGGAATGTGGAGAGCCATTTAAAGGTGCAGTCTGGGGCTGGTTTTGTGCAAATGAGTTGAGGGTCTCGGGGCGCTTTCTAAAGGACGGGAGCCTGCCTTGCAAAACCACAGCCACAGGGCTTTGTCTTCCCTTTCTACAGGTAAACTCAAGCCAGGCTGCACAGTCTGCAGTGCGGGGCTGGCTTTCCGCTCCTCGGCCCTCCAATAGAGGCTGGGCATGAAGAAGAAATAGGCTAGACCCTCTCAGTCCGGCTCTGCGTTGGGCTGTCCGTCTAGCCAGGCTGGGGGCAGGTCGTTAGGCAGGGGCTGGGGGTTACAGTCAGGGTTTCCTCCTCAGTCATGCTCCGGGCTGCAATCCGGCTTGACTGTGGGAATCTTCAAGGGGGTTCGTGCTCTTGGGAGGGATTAGAGACCGTCCTGAGAGGCGCTGAGCACGCGGCAGCTCTTTGAAAAGAGCCACGCTATGCTTTCCCAGAACTCCACCCGCTCCCCTGGCCAGCTCCAGAGCGTTGCGGGGGCTGTGGCAAACGGAGGTGGGTACCAGGGAGAGAGTCACCGAAAGAAAGCTTCCAATGCAAAGCCCGTGCCATGCGGGCAAACGTTGCTCGGCAGGGGGAGGAACCGAGCTGTGGGCGCAGAAGTGAACCCCGACATAGAAGCAGCTGTCGGCTGGGGAGCTCGCAGTCCCAAAGACGCCTTATTGCTCCTCTGGGCGGTCTTGTGGGCCAAGTGCAGCTCTTGCTGGCCATGGTATATGGTGAGCTGGTTTTCTGTGTGATACAGTGCAGAGAGACAGCTCTGGGGCCGGTAACAGGCAGCCATCCCGTGTACAGTACAAACAAAGGGTCCGAGAGACAGGCAGCCATCCCGTGTACAGTACGAACAAAGGGGCCGAGTGACAGGCAGCCATCCCGTGTACAGTACGAACAAAGGGTCCGAGAGACAGGCAGCCATCCCGTGTACAGTACGAACAAAGGGGCCGAGTGACAGGCAGCCATCCCGTGTACAGTACGAACAAAGGGGCCGAGAGACAGGCAGCCATCCCGTGTACAGTACGAACAAAGGGGCCGAGAGACAGGCAGCCATCCCGTGTACAGTACGAACAAAGGGGCCGAGTGACAGGCAGCCATCCCGTGTACAGTACGAACAAAGGGGCCGAGTGACAGGCAGCCTTCCCGTGTACAGTACGAACAAAGGGGCCGAGTGACAGGCAGCCTTCCCGTGTACAGTACGAACAAAGGGGCCGAGTGGCAGGCAGCCTTCCCGTGTACAGTACGAACAAAGGGGCCGAGTGACAGGCAGCCATCCCGTGTACAGTACGAACAAAGGGTCCGAGAGACAGGCAGCCATCCCGTGTACAGTACGAACAAAGGGGCCGAGAGACAGGCAGCCATCCCGTGTACAGTACGAACAAAGGGGCCGAGTGACAGGCAGCCATCCCGTGTACAGTACGAACAAAGGGGCCGAGTGACAGGCAGCCTTCCCGTGTACAGTACGAACAAAGGGGCCGAGTGACAGGCAGCCTTCCCGTGTACAGTACGAACAAAGGGGCCGAGTGGCAGGCAGCCTTCCCGTGTACAGTACGAACAAAGGGGCCGAGTGACAGGCAGCCATCCCGTGTACAGTACGAACAAAGGGGCCGAGTGGCAGGCAGCCATCCCGTGTACAGTACAAACAAAGGGTCCGAGAGACAGGCAGCCATCCCGTGTACAGTACGAACAAAGGGGCCGAGTGACAGGCAGCCTTCCCGTGTACAGTACGAACAAAGGGGCCGAGTGACAGGCAGCCTTCCCGTGTACAGTACGAACAAAGGGGCCGAGTGGCAGGCAGCCATCCCGTGTACAGTACGAACAAAGGGGTCGAGTGGCAGGCAGCCATCCCGTGTACAGTAGGAACAAAGGGGTCGAGTGGCAGGCAGCCATCCCGTGTACAGTAGGAACAAAGGGGCCAAGTGACAGGGAGCCATCCTGTGTACAGTAGGAACAAAGGGGCCGGGTGACATATTTTGCTCTGTTACAATTGTCCCCCCCCACCTCCCGGTCGAAGGTTTTAAAAAATCTGTTGTGGGAGTGCTAGTAAAATGATTCTGTTGCCTAGAGCACTTGTCCTAATTTTTGTCTCGCTTAATAGACACTTTAAAAAAAAAAGTGCAGGATTGCTTAATGATTACTTGGTTCAGAATAATTTACTCACAAATGTGATGAAAACCCCCAAGCGGGGCTAGCCAGCACAGTATAATACTGATGGTGGCAGTGGGAATATGTTGCAAAGAATCCTTTTTTTCCCCCCAATTTTAATTATCTTGCTGCTTTTTCTCCTGTTGTTGTATCCATGATCAGGGCACAGCTGGTGCATTTATGACATACGTCCCACCAGCAAACATGGGTATTTTCAGCTTCCTCCGTTGCTCAGTGCTGAGAGGATGTTGCCTTCTGTGCACAAAGCTCGCGTTGGAATCTCTGCAGGTCCTAATTAGCATATGCAGATTCTCCTGTAATGCAGGTTTCTCGTCAAGGTCACTATTAGGTAGCACTGTGTGTTGCATGACACTCGTCGCATTGTCATTATAGAGGAACTTGTCTAGAATTACTTTTCTCTACCAAATACAGGAAGCCCTCGCCATTCACGGTGAATGCGTCCACAGCACTACCACGAATAGCAAAATTTGCGAATACTGGGAGCTGTGGCTCCTGGTTCCTGCCACCCTCCCCAGGCTGGGACAGCAGATCCTCGTGAATTTGCAGAACCATGCCCATCCCTGACACTCCCCCACCCACCCACCCCCTGGCCAGGAAAGGAGACCCTCACGAATTTGCAGAACCATGAATAGTGATTCCGCAAAGGCTCTCCTGTACTCAGTTTCCAGGGAAAGAAAAGCCAAGCCCCAGCTGAGTCCGTGAGGGGCATTGCAGAGATGGCCGTGCTGGGTGCAGTGAGTTTTTTCTGTGGTTTGAGAAATCGCTCCTCCGCAGAAGATGTTCCTGTTGGGCTCTGTTAGGAGAGAACTTTTCTCTCGCCTCTTCTGTTCTCTCCAGTGTTCGCCTGTCCCTGGGGTCACACACACACAGGCCTATGGACGCCATAAGGGCTTCCTGCTGGCTTAGGCCTTTGGAGATAGCCTTTCCCTGTGAGAAGATTTTTACGAGGCCTGTCACACAGGCCTGCACCCTATGGGCCATACGCATCCAGCGCTACTTCCAGAAAAGGTGCCTCTACAGCAGGGGTCTCCGACCTTTTTAACCACAAGTTTACTTTTTGAATTTAAATCAGTCCGGGGTCTACCTCAAACCCAAGTACCCCTGCCCCGCCCCTTCTCCGAGGCCCTGCCCCTCCCCCACCTCTTTGCTGAGGCCCCGCCCTCCTTACTCTGTGAAGATGGGGTACAGGGGAGCGGGACATCAACACCCCCTTGCCTCTGTCTCCCCCACCCTACACAACAATCAGGAGGCTCCCAGGGGGCAGCTCTGAAGCTCGGGGCAGGAGCAGCGGGGCAGGGAGGGAGGAGCGGGTGATGTGCAGGCGCTTGACAGCCTCCCAACCAAACCAGTCAGGATCACCTGTCAGAGGCTCCAAGATCTACCCGTAGATCCCGATCGACTGGTTGGTGAGGAGCAGCTGGCGGACATTTGCGCGACTCCATTGACATGCTGTCTACGCTTTGTTGGAAAAGTTTGTCTTTCTGTTAGTACAATGGTCCCTTGTTCCATCGCGCAGGCCTCCCACTAGTGAAAGGTCTAACCCCATTAACGTCCATTCGAGAACCCTCTCCAGCGGCTCCCTGCAGCAAGGGTAGCGCGGCTCAGCTAGCGCAGGAGAACCAACGGAGAGGTTGAGCCAATCAAAGGACTGCTTGCTAAATGGGCACTCCCACCCGGTTACCAGCATCCTGCTCACAAAGCGGTAAAACGGGCACATTGAAAGTATCCAATTTTATAATCATCCCGATTTACTCCGTCCGGTGATTTAGTACATTTTATGGTCATGCGGAGAATCTTATCTGGGGCATGGGCAGGTCCTGTCCAATTTGCTGAATGCGTTTTAGAGCGGAAAGCTATCAAACGCCCGGCTTCCAGGGCACGCTGCCTGAATGTTCAAGTTGCTAGCATACAGAGCTGCTGAAACGTGCATTAAAATATCGCACTTGGAGAATAGGCTATCTGTGCAATTAGCAATCTGATGCTTTCAGCAGCTGCGTGTAACTTAGATCCAGCGTAGCAACAAAGGGTACCTTTGAGATTTGACTGAGTGAGGCGCGCTCTCACTGGCTGAATGATGCTGCGGCGAAGGCCCTGCATTTGAAAACGTAGCCGTGTATTCTGCTTGGTGCGTGCCTGTGCTTTGGGCCCTGTGCCGAAGGCGAGTGGTTGTAACTGATAAGTGCCTTGAACCCTGATTTTTAATGTGTGCCCTTTTCCAGCAGCATGGGCTGCTGGCACTCGAGTGGTTTGCATCTTCTTTGGACGCTGGGGAGCAGCACCAGTGACGTTCGGAGTTCAGCAGGCAAAATCCTATTAAGATAACGTCACGGCCTTTCTGTTTTACTGTTTGCAAGCCAGCCATAACATCATTAAATTACACAACAGGGAGGAGCCTGCTGCCAAGGAGCTCTGCTCTAGATAAGATGTGGGTTGAGCTTCTGCCAAAAGTTGAGTTGATACGACAAGAAATTTGGAGCCCGTTCAAGGTTTGATTCGCAAGGAGGAGCAGTGCGCAGGTAAGTACCTCGCTGGATTGGTCAGCCATGCGGGTGAAGATACATGCCCTCCCGTCCTTCTGGGATGTGGCAAGTGTTCTGCAAAGCCCTTTTATAAGGACAGGTAAAAACACCTGGGCACGTTCCTGCACGGCAGCGCAGCACAGCTTTTTTCTTGGTAACGTGCTGGATGCATTTACGTCAATCTTTGTTTCAACAGCTCAGAAAAGAAGATCTCAAATCAGGAAGGGGCTGCAGGAGAACGAAACGCAGCCACTAGTGAGTTTGAAAGTCATTTGCAGAGTCTCCGATATTCACCATTTTTGGAAACCAAGGAATAACCTTTCAGCTCAGGGACCTGACTCCCAGGGCTCAGACCGTTAATTAAGAGCATGTAATGTGGGATAATATATAATCTGTTGTCGTATCTCGGTTTTGTACTTCGGTAACTTCAGTACCTTCGGTGGTCTGGACTGTCAGTGTCAGCGTCGTCTGGCCCGGGTCGTCCTGGCACGCTCCTGACAGGACCTCTACTCCGTCGGTGATGATAAACTTTCAGCTGCCTGTGTAACAATCGGTACTCCCTTTATCTAGAGTGTTAGACCCCGTGCACGTGGGTCAACAGAGGAGATCTCTGAAAGCCCCCAGAAATGACGGATGCAGGCAAGGGTTGAAATCAATCGAGCAGGTTTATTGTCGGATGTGAAGCTCTAACAGTTGGTAACAGAGATCCTACAATGTGACACCACTGGGCACTCCCGCGTTGACAAGGTACCAACATTGGGAGGGCCTGTTGCCATAGAACAGATATTAACAGCGGTCAGTCAGAGTTAAGCCACTGTGCATTCTGTAAGTTTAGGCAATGAGACCTGCCGTTCAGGCGCCTAGTACGCCCTCCCCCTAGGTCGGCCGGAGAGCACCCTTTGCGGTGTCCTTTTATAGACAGACACAAACAACTTACATCACTTCTTTGCCACCCTTTGTTGCCTAGTTACCACCCCTCACCTTATGCAGGGGGGCTTACCTTCTATTCGTCATCCTATCAGTTCCGACCTGGTCCTGAACCTAGGTTGGTATGTGCATGGCTCCTAGGGAGTTCTTGTACCAGGGCATTCCTTATTAAGATGTTCCATGACTCCCTTTTGGCTCACAGTCTGTACGTGGTGCCTCCCTGTGTCCTTCCATGCTTCACCTAACTTACACAATTACGTAGTTATCAGTAGGGCCTCTTTATTGGCTCCTGTGTGTTCCTGAACCAAAGTCTTGCTCACTAGATTCTAGGCCTGTTGCTGCTTTCATGTTATAGGCCTCTACTCCGGCCTGCTGACTCCATGTTACCGACCCTCAACTTGCTACATCTGTCTTTCACCTTTTTAACTGAGATGTAGCTACAAGTGCTTAGCTCCAGTTGAAATTCAGACTGGTTTAATTGGAGCACGTGGGTTGAGAAATGTTTCTTTTGGAAGCCTAAGTAATGCGTCTTTGGCATCAGTTGTAAGAAACTATGCCTGAATACAGCATACCGATGTGGCCGCATCATCTCAAAAAAGCTATATTGGCATTGGAAAAGGTTCAGAAAAGGGTGACAAAATGATTAGACGTGCAATATGAAGAGAGATTAAAAAGACTTGGACTTTTCAGCTTAGAAAATGTCATACTAAGGAGGGGGAGATAAGACAGAGGTCTATAAAATCATGACAGGTATGGAAAAAGGGAATCCGGAAAAGTTATTTACTTGTTCCCGTAAATAAGAGCTAGGGGTCACCAAATGAAATTAATAGGTAGGGGGTTTTAAACAGACCAAAGGAAGCATTTCTTCATACAGCACACTGTCAACTTGTGGAACTCCTTGCCAGAGGATGTTGTGAAGGCCAGGACTTTACCAGGGTTCAAAAATGAACTAGATAAATTCGTGGAGGTGATGTCCATCAATACTTATTAGCCAGGATGGGCAGGGATGGTGTCAGAGGCTGGAAATGGGCGACGAGTGGGATCACTTGATGAATCTCTGTTCCTGTCACTCCCTCTGGGGCACTGTGGGCAGACAGGCCCCGGGGCTAGATGGTCTGACCCAGCCTGGCTGTTGGTATGTATGCTCTCCAGTGGTAACAGCCTGGGCTGGAAGTGAAAAGAGCTCTACTCTGGGCTGGGTCACTGAATCACTTTCAACAACTGGCTTTGTCCTCTGATGCCACAGCTGTCCCGTCAGGAGGACAGGGTGAGGAAGAACCTCATGGCAAGACAGCACCTGGCAACGCCGCTGGGCTTTCCCAGGGAAGTGAGTTGCCAAGCGAGGTTTGGTATTTTCCAGTAGAGAACCTTTGTTTCCATCGGACTGTTCGGTGGAGATGCCAAGCCTGGCACGCTATGTGGTTCCCGCTTCGTTTGATTTCTTGGGGCACAATGCCCCAAGGCAGTTTGCGGTGTACAGCTTGTGGCGCCGCAACCACCAAACTACTATCAGTGGGGGTGTATCGCTGGTGGGGACTGACTGCAGCATCTTGCAGCCGGTGTGTTGCCAGAGCTACGGTACCTAAGAGATATTTATGAGCAGACTTGTCGGGAGCACAGTCTAGGGGAGCCCCCAATAATTATTGTGGTTCTCCATCTGCAGGCCTACATTCGTCAAGCTACACACAGTTTAGGAGCGGGTGAATTACCGTTCTGGCTCAAAAGTCTCGGGGGGGGGGAGCCGTGTCAGTCAGTAACTGAAAAACCTTAAACAACAACGAATGGTCCTGCAGCACCTTTACTGTGAGTCTCTGAAGTGCCGCAGGACCATCCGCCGGTTTTCCGTTCGGGCTCACACGAGCCTTGCGATGCTTCAGAGCCACGGGGTCCTCGTGTTACGTTCATAGCTGCAGTAGAGAGCTCCCTGAGACAGGCTGGCCGGACGCTGAAGGGTCACATGAGTCCGAGGTAAGCCGGAAGGACTCCCACCACTCTCCAAAGCATAGCCCTTTTCGATCTCCCATGGCCCTTTTCAAAAACCTGAAAGGTGGCGCGTTGACGGCTCAGCAAAGCGAAGTCTTCCAGTTTATACAGGTGAGGCTCTGTGGACATGGGAAAGTCAGTGGATGTGATATACCTTGACTTTAGCAAGGCTTTTGATACGGTCTCCCACAATATTCTTGCCAGCAAGTTAAGGGAATGCGGATTGGATAAATGGACGGTAAGATGGATAGAAAGCTGGCTAGACGGCCGGGCCCAGCGGGTAGTGATCAACGGCTCGATGTCAGGATGGCGGTCGGTTTCTAGCGGAGTGCCCCAAGGTTCGGTTCTAGGACCGGTTTTGTTCAAATCTTTATTAATGACTGGATGAGGGGATGGATTGCACCCTCAGCAAGTTTGCAGATGACACTAAGTTAGGAGGAGAGGTAGATACGCGTGAGGGCAGAGATAGGGTCCAGAGTGACTTAGACAATGAGAGGATTGGGCCACAAGAAATCTGATGAGGTTCAACAAGGACAAGTGTAGAGTCCTGCACTTGGGACGGAAGAATCCCAAACATTGTTACAGACTGGGGACCAACCAGCTAAATAGTAATTCTGCAGAAAAGGACCTGGGGGTTACAGTGGATGAGAAGCTGGATATGAGTCAACAATGTGCCCTTGTAGCCAAGAAGGCTAATGGCATATTAGGTTGCGCTAAGAGCATTGCCAGCAGATCCAGAGATGTCATTATTCCCCTTTATTCGGCTCTGGTGAGGCCTCATCTGGAGTATTGTGTCCAGTTCTGGGCCCCCCCACTACAAAAAGGATGTGGACGCATTGGAGAGGGTCCAGCGGAGGGCAACCAAAATGATTAGGGGGCTGGAGCATATGACTTATGAGGAGAGGCTGAGGGAGTTGGGTCTGTTTAGTCTGCAGAAGTGAAGAGCGAGGGGGGATTTGAGAGCAGCCTTCAACTTCCTGAAGGGAGGTTCCAAAGAGGATGGAGTGAGGCTGTTCTCAGTGGTGACAGATGGCAGAACAAGGAGCAGAACAAGGAGCAATGGTCTCAAGTTGTGGTGGGAGAGGTCTAGGTTGGATATTAGGAAAAACTATTTCACTAGGAGGGTGAAGCACTGGGCTGGGTTCCCTAGGGAAGTAGTGGAGTCTCCATCCCTAGAGGTGTTTAAGTCTCAGCTTGACAAAGCCCTGGCTGGGTTGATTGAGTTGGGATTGGTCCTGCCTAGGGCAGGGGGCTGGACTTGATGACCTTCTGAGGTCTCTTCCAGCTCTATGGTTCTATGATTCTATGATCCACACAGCGGCGTGCAGGTTTCCCCCCATTACCTCCCCTCCTCCAATACCGTGTGCCTCATACCACACCTGTCCGTCCCCCCCATGCAGTGGGGCAGTGCAGTCTCCAGCCCCCACCTCAAGGAATCAGAGAAGGAGCAGTGTCGGTGGTGACAGAGGTGCTCGTGCTGTGGACGCCAAAAGGAGGCTCATTCACCGAGCAGCTGTCGGATGGTGATGCCTTTTTGTCTCCGTAGCCAGACAAGGGTCGAGTAAGGGACCTAGGGACTGAAGAGCCCTTGGCTGTTTACCAGAAAAGCTTAGGTTTGGGTCTAGCAGCTCTGACCCGAAGTAGTAAACTGTGTATTTTGCAGCATGCTACTCGAGTCTGGCTCTGGGGTTACCGTCACTCTCCCAGGGTTGCCGTGGTTCCAAGCGTCCGGTGACAGGTCGAAAGAGACGGCTCTGCTGCCTTTCCCTGGAGAGCAGGAGTTGGCGTTTTTCCCCTGCCAGGTGCCAGGTTGCTGGAAGTGCCAAGTGGCACAGCTGGCGTCTGGTATCCTCTGCAGCTGTCGTGTCAAAGGCTGAGCTGGCCGCCAACCCACAGTTATCCCAGCTGAGCTGGCTGCTGTTGCTGCTAGACATACAGGCCTGGTGGGCAGCAGCTCGCTACTGACCGGCTCAGGCTGTCTTCAGGAGCAAGCCATTTAGTACGGCCGGGATAGGTGTGTCGGCCGGAATAGGTGTGTCAGCCAGGAACCCTCCTCCCTTGTCATCTTTGTTTCAGCCCCACGAAGGCTCCGTACTGGACAGGGACTGTCTCGCAGCCTCGGGAAGGTGGGCGTGGTCCCCTGCAGTGCACGCCCGTGGCGATCTCGGAGATGTCGGAAAGGCGGGCTCAAGAGCAACGCATGACACTTGGGCTGTGTCTACATTGGCATCCCTTTCCGGAAAAGGCATGCTAATGAGACACATCGCAATTGCAAATCCGCGGGGGATTTAAATATCCCCCGCGGCATTTGCATTTACATGGCTGCCGCTTTTTTCCGGCTTGGGGATAAGCCAGAGAAAAGCGCCAGTCTAGACGTGATTCTCCGGAAAAGAAACCCTTTTCCAGAGGATCTTTTATTCCTACAATTGCAGATTTGCAATTGCGATGTGTCTTATTAGCATCCCTTTTCCGGAAAGGGATGCCAGTGTAGACACAGCCTTGGTGTCCAGGCTGTTCCCCACTCTGGCACGCTGAGTGCAGTAGGGGGGAGCCCGCATGAGATCCTAAATACCTGCCTCTAGAGCAGTGGGTCCCAAACTTTTCAGCATCACGTCTCCCTTTTTGATGTTTGAAAAACCCTCATTGCCCCCCCCCCAAAAATAGGAGCAAAGCTTGTTGAGAAAGGGGGGGGAAAGGAACTGAGCCGGGCAGCAAAACTTGATGGGGGGTGGGAGGCTGGACTGCCTCACGCCTCCCCCCCCCCCCCGAATTTCTTCGTGCTCCCTTCCCAGGGGGCATGCCCCCCAGTTTGGGAATCCATGCTCTAGAGGCTCTGCTTACAAAAAACTCCCCAGAGTCACAGATGCACTGGCTCTGGAGGTTAAGTTGCCACCATCAACTGATTTTAAAGAGCCCTGAAAAACCAGGAAGGAACCCTTGAATTCCTTCCCCAGGGGTACCCCAAGCTGTTCTGCCACAAGAGAGCTTGAAAAAAGAACCAAAGAAAACACCGCAAACCAACTACATTTTTGCTAGCTGACCTCTCGGGTTAAGCAGGCACCCACGCAGACCTGGTCCCTTCCAGGACACGAGAATCAAAACATCGCCTTAAAAAAGATGATTTTATTAACAAAAATCAAAAAGAGATCCTTAATAAAGCATACCTGGTTGCTAGGTGTTACTAAGCAACTGAGAAAAACAAATTAAAACACAGAGAACGTCGTATCTCTGGGTACAGCTTAACTAGAGTGATTGGGGGAGGGGGAGAGCATGTGGATTTTACACAGAGACACTTAACCAAACCACCAGAACAAAGAAAAATACCCTGATCGCGACTAAACGTACCGTCCTCCCTCTACTCACAGCCCGGCTGGTCCGTACCTCGAGGCCCAGTCCACTTCCATGCCCCGAATTCCTTGGAGGCATTGCAGTCCTGATGATTGCGTGGTGCTCCCTCCAGCCCTTCAGATAGAACTCACCCAAAGGAAGAGCAGCCAGCTGTCTCTACACAATTCATATTTCACCCATCTTTCCCATTGGCTTTCTGCCAACACCCCTGCTACCTACCAGAGTTTAACCCTTCGGTCACCGGGGGCTGGCCAGCATTGCTCCTACCCGTCACACCTGGGCTCGCAGGAAATGCAACTGAAGCCACAAGAGCCTTTTCTGCTTGCTCCGGAGCCCGCTGCCCGCCCGCCCACGCAATAAACAGACTTCTGCAGACTCACGGATCAGCTGGGGGGCACGTCGATGGGGAGACCCCGTCGTGCTCCCGTTCAAAGGGCTCCTCCAGTGATGCCGCAGAGAAACCGTTCATGCTGCTGGGCTGCTCCTGGTTCCACCAGCAGGAAAGGCCAGGCCAGGCATTTCCGATGCACCAGGAGATAAAAGAAAGGTCACAAGGAGTTGAAGGCACAACCGATGGCATGGTGCACGAGCCAGCCCCTCGTGCCAGGTGAGAGGCACCACAGGAGAAATGCGTGCCAAGCCAAGGGAGCTTGCTCTTTGCTGGAGAACAGAGGGCCAACTCAGCTGACCCAGATGGTCTTCAACAGGGAAATCACCCTATTTCTGAAAGCATGTTGGAGCTTTTCCTCCTTGAGGGACGGTTAAGGAGAATGAACCCTTAATAGTTATAGACAAACTTCTCCCCCAGGACAGAGGGTTGCCTTTGGAGTCAGCATTTTGATTTACAAAGCCTGCAACCAGTGAATCCCCTTTTGCCACCTTTCAATGTCACTGTGAGCCCCTTCCTGTATTTGTGCTTCCATGTCGCGTGGCATGTCAGAGCAGAACGGGGCATCCGTCGTCTAGTCAAGCCTTTGAACGCGTACTGCTGGGTGAAAAGCAGGGACCTGAGCTTTCTGAGGCGCAGGACATCCAACGCTTTTTAATTCTGTTTACAATTAACCTGTGATGCTGGCTGGCTGCCGCAGCATGTTAGCGAGGCAAATAATTTAGCAAGAGTAAAAACGCTAGGTGGGTTCGGGGGTCCCTTCCGGCCCTTGACTCTGTTAATCTAGGAATGGTCAAAAGTGTGACTGTCTTCAGCCTTCCTGGGTCAGAGAATTTGATCACCGCCGGAAAGTAATTGCCCTGCTGCGAGGTTTTTTTGCAGCTGGCCAGATGCATTAGGGTGGTGTCTTCCTGTCTTTGGAAGAAGCACCCTCTGGCTTCTCTCAGGGTTTGGGTACCAGACTCCTTAGACAAGGGATTCAGTACAGCAGTTCATGAGTATCCATAACGATGCACAAGCACCGGTCCCTTCTAAGCTAGTAGGCGTTGACGTAAGCAGAGATCTTCCTGTCTCTCCCCTCTCTGCTCCTCATGGAAGGCAGGAGATGCTGCCCATGGAGCGAGACCATCTCAGCTCCCAGTCAGAGAGGACGTGAAAGGGCGTGCTCCCTGCCTCTCTGAGCCTCATCCTGTAGGAAGCTGTAGCAACCGTGGCTCTGTGGGGTGGAACTCCGAGGTGGCTCTCGCTACTGATGTATGAATATTTGTTACTGCTCCGGAGAATGCATCTGTTCTTCGTTTGCTTTAGGTGACCCCCGGCTTAGACGGCAAAGAAGGGGAGCTTTTCGTTAAGGGGCCCACGGTATTTCGCGAATACTGGAATAGACCCGAAGAAACAAAAGCTGCTTTCACACCCGACGGCTGGTTCAAAACAGGTACGGTGCTGGGCCCGCCGCGGTGTGAATGAACGGCAGCAGGGAGGGGAAGTTGGGTCCTCTTGCTGGCTGGGTCGTGAGAGTGTCTTCAAAGCCACGGACACAGAGGCTCTTTGGTTTCGCTATTCCCGTGCCAGTCAGCACCCCCCACTCTTAGCCACAGAGAGTTGTAGCCTGTTTGCTTGTAAACCTGAGAAGCCGATCCAATATGTGTGCCTTGACCGAGGTCTCTCGGAACTGAAACAAGCCCCACACCTGAAAACCTGTCATTACTTAGCTGTGGTCACGGGACAGAGCCGAAATCCATTGAAAATGGTGCAAAACTCGCCTCAACTTGAGTTGGGGCTAGGCCCTTCATAATTAGAATTTGTTTGCTTTACATCATCAGCCGTGGCAGACCGGCTGGAGTATTGAAAACGGTGGATGTTAACAGTGCATGGTAGAATGAGTAACAACGAAGATGCAGAAAATGCTGTAAAAAGGACTATCGGGCACGGTTCAGGAATATTTTAATGCCCATGGTCAAATCTTTTGGCACAGGGTCTGTTTCAATACGTTGGTGGACTCAACAAAATTGGAAATTGTGGAAACTTTCTTGATTCGGTTTGTTTTCAAAACAAATCCCAACTTTCTAGCTCAAAACAGAGGTTTCTTTGGAAACTAGCAGATTTGCCTGGCATTGCAGGGGTCCATCAGGGCAGGGGGCTGGCGGTGTGGGGGGTGTAGGACTCAGGGCGGGGTCTTGGGGATGTGGGGGCGGCAAGCAGGGGGATGTAGACATGGGGGACTGCGAGAGTGAGAGTTGGAGGATGAGGAGGGGCTCAGGTGGGAGGTCCCATCCAGCAGGGCTTTCTCCCCTCAACCAGCACTGGCCTTCTGTCTCACCCCCAGCTCTCCCCCCCTGCACTGCAGAAAGGTGCTGGGGGGAAAGGGTTTAGGGCAAGGGGGCTACTTACCCACTCTGATGATAGTCAGGACGGTGGAGCCCCAGCCTTTGGTGGCTGCCCTATGTGGCCACTCTACAGTATGGCTTCCCCTGCGTACACTGCCCCCAGTGGCCACTCCCCGTATTACAGTCCTCCTCTCTGTGCCCCTCCCTTTCCATGTTATGGAACACAGTCCCATTCCTGGCACTTCCCATTTTCCTGGCATAAAACCAAACTCTGGCCTTGCTTTTTGGCTCATGAAAATTGGTGAGATCTTGACTTTATTTTTTCCTGATTTGGGGCAGGTATTTGAAATCTCAAAAAGGTTCATTGGATGGGAAAACTATTTCACACCTGGCTCACCTGTTCCTTTTGCCAGCTGAAGATACACTGGCTCCGATGGTGATAGAAATGTAGCCGTGTTAGTCTGGGGTAGCTGAAGCAAAATGCAGGACAATGTAGCACTTTAAAGACTAACAAGATTTATTTATTTATTTATTTATTTTTTAAGATGGTTTATTAGATGATGAGCTTTCGTGGGCCAGACCCACTTCCTCAGATCAAACTTCCTCAGATACACTGGCTCCGATGATACCAGTATAGTTCGCATGCAAAGACCCCACTCCTGCCAGGGTGATATGCAGTTTCGGAGCGTCCCATCATTTGAGAAAGCGGAAACCGCTGCTCCAAAACAGGCTCTGATCACAGTAATCTGATGAACAAAACTATATGACTCTGGGTCTGGTCCAAACCGCTCATGCCCAGTCTCCCAATCAGGCCTTCTTTGAACTGCTGGTGAATAATTTTCGGTAACAACGTCAAGAGAATGAGATGTTGCTGGCAGTTCCTGAGCAGAAAAGCGTGATTGTTCTCGAATGTGCGCTGCCAGTGGCTCTGTTCACACTGATTTGACTAGCGATGTAAAATCCCGTTTGATTGGTTAACCAGTTAAACATATTGTTTGACTGGTTAACCAATTAAAGGGGAGAGTGGGCGGGGGGCACTTCCGACAGGGCTGGAGCAGCCCCACGCCCGCGGCAGGCGGGAGCTGCCCCAGACCCCAAGGGTTAACCTTCCCCAGTACACCAGTTAGCCAGTGAAGCATTCGCATCCCTAGAGTCGAACGCTCGGGATGTGCACAGCCCACGCTCGGTACTCTTGGTCACACCATGCATGGTGCGGAGCTACCCAGTGAACTGTAGGTGCGGTAGGAAAAGAGCCTGGTCCCAAAGTGAGTCTGAGGGCAGCGGTGCCACAGGGCACCCTGTGCCATTGTGGTTTCCGTGTTTCGCCTGCCGAGTGGGATCTCTGTATAGGTGTGTTCCCGTAATCTCTGGCAGAGGCAATGTGCCATTTGAATAGTAAACCACGCACCATAAGATTTGTCCTTCCTTTACCCAGCCCAGTGACCGTTACACGTGTGCCTTGCAAACCACCTATGGGGATTGGTTTACATTTCTGTCTACCCAAACCCTAGCAGAGTAGAGCACTGCAAACCAGGAATGTTACATTTCAATGAATCAGGAGCCGATGGAATTTCCATCGACGAGTCGATAAAGGGGGGCTCGCTATCCTCGCTGTGCCTCTGCCTTTTAAGCGTAGTAAGAGCTGCCCCCGGGGCGGGGAACCCGGGGCAAGTGGGGACTCGAGTAGGGGCACTTACTACATTTAACCTGCAGGGCTCTTACTACATTGAAAAGGCAGAGGTGCACTTCTGCCCCACTGCAGAGACAGTGATGGGGGGAACTGGCTTTTAAGCTGGCTCCCACCAGCACCAGCTCCTGCTCTCCCTTCCCCCTTGCTGCGTCTGATAAAGAGGCAGCAAGGGAGCCGGGGGAGGGGGGGAGCGACTAGTCAAGTAGTGACTTGACTACTCGATACGCTGAGGCTTCTCGGATAGTCGACTAGTCGCTTACATCCCCACTGCAAACCTGAAACCCGTTTTGCATCCAGGGACCATTTTGGGGATCGGATGCAGATATACATTTTGTGTCCACACAGGGCTCAAAACACAACAAGTCCTGGCTTTTCCCTTTCTCACTTCCTGCCTGACACTGGGCTAGATTTCTGGGGCCCTCTCTGTGGCCGCTTGGCTTATTTTGTGCTCCAGAAGAGACGCTTTCCTCACCGAAAACGACTGCTGGTGCAGCGACCCCGCGAGCTCCAGGTGTCATGGCAGCAGCAGGGTTTCTTGACACGGCGTCAGCGGGCCCTGCAGAGTGCAGGGCAATCAGCCTGAGAAACGTTTTTAGTCAACGCTCCTGATGAATATTTCAAATGCAAAAGAATAGCCTGCATTAATTATTGTAAAGAGATGTCTTTAGGAGAAAATGATTCTGAAATTCAGTTTAATTTCATTGTAATGCGCGGCAAACAGGAAGGGAGTATGTGTGTTTAATTGGCTCTCGGGGGTAAGGCCTGGAAGATGCCATGCCTTTGTCACAGGCCATTAGCGATACAGACTGCATAATGAGAGAGTACAATCAACTCACAGCTGCCGACTCCTACGGGGAGAGAATGATATTAAATAGAAATCAGTATAAATTAAACTTAACCCTTTCGCTAGCCAAATTAAGGCCATCAGCCAGGAGGGAAGTGGGAGCTACAGCAGCCGTGGAGTCGGGGGGTCGGGGATGGATTGGCGGGTGCCTGGGAGGTTTTCCCATGCGGAATCCACCGAGTCTGACTTCCTCTTTGATATTGTGGCAACATTGACGGGGGGGAAGGGGAGGAGGAGGATTTTGAGATGATTTGGTTTCCCCAACCCCATCTCGCTTGCATTTGTTTCTCCAGACCCTTTTCCCTGCCCTTTGCCGCTGTCGTGAGGACAGGCTTTTTCCGGGGCTAATGTGGCTCAGACAAGCAGTGGTGCTCTGCTGGCGGGGAAATCCAGAACCTTCCTAGACCACCATTTCATTCTTCAGTTTCATTCTGAAAGACGCAGCGCTCCCAATCCTGGGGCAGAACTATCAGAAGCCAGTGGGGAGAGCCCAGACTTTGGGATGCCGTAGCTAGGTGGCTGTTACCGAGTGCGATTTTAAGAATGAATTGAACATGTTAACTGGAGTGCATTGACTTTGCAGGAGAGAGCATGCTGCTAGAACTCAAAGGAGGCCAAATAGAGGTACAGTTCAGTGATAGACAGGAGTCCTGCAGAAAGGGATCTTGGGGTCATAGTGGACCTCAAGCTAAGTATGAGTCACTGTTGCAAAAAAAAACAACCAAACCTGATTCTGGAATGTGTTAACAGGAGTGTGTGAGCAAGACACGAGAAGTCATTCTTCCGATCGGCTCTGCATTGGTTAAGCCTCAGCTGGAGTATTGTGTCCAGTTCTGGGCGCCACATTTCAAGGATGATGTGGAGAAATTGGAGACGAGCAACAAAACTGATGAAAGGTCTAGAAAACATGAGCTATGAGGGAGGACTAAAAGACCTGGGCTTGTTTAAAAGCTTCAGAGGGGTAGCCGAGTTTGTTGTTTTTTAAGTTTATCCTGTACAGACTCATTGTCTGGTAGCACTTTACAGACTAACAAAACATGTAGATGGTATCATGAGCTTTCGTGGGCACAGCCCACTTCTTCAGATGTGAAGAAGTGGGCTGGGCTTGTTTAGTTTGGAAAAGAGAAGACCGAGAGGGGACATGATAGCAGGTTTCAAGTATCTAAAAGGGTGTCACAAGGAGGAGGGAGAAACATTGTTCTCCTTGGCCTCTGAGGATAGAACAAGAAGCAATGGGCTTAGATTGCAGCAAGGGAGGTTTATGTTGGACATTAGGAAAAACTTCCTGTCAGGGTGGTTAAATCCTGGACTTAAATTGCCTAGGGAGGTTGTGGAATCTCCATCACTGGAGATATGTAAGAGCAGGTCGGATAGACATCTAGCAGGGATGATCGAGATGATGCTTGGTCCTGCTGAGAGGGTCTCTTCCAGTTCTAGGAGTCTCTGATTCTATGAGCATTAACAGATAATGCACTGATATTTTAAGAGTGTGCGTGTGTACACTGCTTTGGAATGTGGCAAGCGCTGTCTGATTCTGCAGGTGCTGAACTGTCCTAACATCCCTCTAACGCCGATCGGAGGCCGTTTTAGCATCACATGCCAAAGCCCTACTCTGTGTCACAGCTACGTGCACAAAGCTAGCCTGGATGAGGGACCAAGGCAGGGCGATCGCAGGCTATTGACAAGGGTTTTCAAGCATCCTCAAGGCCATATGGAAGTTGCGCTCAGCTGGAGTAGAAATGACATGCGAGGAGAGTAAACTAGGGACCAGAGTGCGGTGCTGTCACTAATAACTCCCGAGCTGTAATTTAGCATTCATCTGATTGTTAATGACAGTCCTAGAAACCAGCAGGTCAGCAAATGAAGAATAATTACCGCCAGCAAAAGCCGAGTGTCACTCTTGCTACACCTTGGGATGGGTCTCGCCAAACAAAGGCACATCTTGAGCATGTAGATGTTGACACAATGGGGAGGAGATGAAGGGGGCAGCCTGCAGCTGTCTGTGGCTCTCTACAGTTTAAAGAGTGTGAGTAAACAATGAAATAAAACCTGTGCCGGTTTGAGACCAAGGCAGAGGATGCAGATCCTGAGCTGACCTTCACACGTGGCAAGTGGCAACTGCGGAGTTCAGCGACGGGGGCCGGGTTCCAAGCAGGCGTTGCGCCCTCCGCTCTCGTGCATTCACTTCGACCTCAAATCGCTCTGGTGGGCCAGCGAAATCTCATTGTTCCTGGAGAATCCCGCGGGAGAGCGAGAACTCTTGTGATCCAGCCTTCTAACGGGTCTTGGTTCAAATGCCCCATGTCGAAGGAAGTCCGAGCGAGCTCCCGTTCCCAACAGCTTCGTTGGCGGTGTGATCTGCATGAAGCTGAAATGCAGCATCGGCAGAAATACCAACTCCCTGCTAGCCGTGTGCATTGTGCAAGCCACCAGAAGGCAAGAATGAGGAGAAACAGTCTCCTGGTTCGGGATGTCATGGTGTAGTCGGTTCACCAATTAATCGATACGCAAAAGCTTATTGATTAATGCTATAAACTACATGCATTTCCCTCCCCCCTCCCTTGCCAGTATATTTTTTTAGCAGGCTGGCCAGCAGCCTGGCTCATAGTGGGTCCAGGACCTACCTCTGCTGCAGCTCTGCATTTAAGTGGGTTAGGAGCCAGGTGGGCAGGCTGCCTGGCTCAGTTCCAGGTCGTGCTAGACCCGGAAGCTGAGACTCCCACCCCATAGACAGGGGCTGCTGCCTCTGATACACTGGCTGTCAGCCCCGCCATCAGGGACTATACAAGAGTTGACTAACCGATAAGAATTCATGACATGACTCGACTATGCAATTAACCGATATTTAACAACCCTGCTGCTGGTGGTGCCCGCTGCAAGCATTCTCTAAAGTCCCGAGAGTGGGAATGTCTGCCTGCTTGCTTCCACGGCATCATTTTGGGGTTGTATGTAGTATCCATGCTTCGATCCTTCCAAAAAACCCATCGGTGAAGGGCAGCTGGCACCGATGTCGTTCTTCTGTGCCCTCTCAGACGTTTAGACAGTCACTTCTCCAGCCCACTGTGTTCTCCTTTACAAAAGGAGCCCCCATAAGGCATAGGCCTGGGACAAGGAGTCTGGTTGTTCACTGGGTCTCTTGCTGTGATGATAAAGACCCTCCCAGAATCTCCTTACAGAGACACGTGCTTTGCCGTGTCTTGCTATCCACTGTCTCATTCCTGCTGGAAGACTAGACCAGTTGAATGTATTCAGAATTAAATTCTTCAGTTTGTGTGTGCAAAAACTCTGGATTATTTCCTCAGGAACTGCAACCCATAGGCTTCCGTCTCAAGGCGGCTGTTTGCCTGGTAGCTATTGGTCCCAAATCACTGAGGAGGGAATCAAGAGGACTCCACTACTGTAGGGTGTGTGTCCCTTCTAAACCATAACGTCCTCCCGACGACTTCATTCTCCATCAGATCCTTCCAGCTGACATGCATCACTCGGGCTGGATAGGTCTGGTAGGACGAGTGTTTTGAAGACCCAGTCCCCTTTACCAAGTGCTCTTGAAAGGTGTTAACTGCTCAGGACGTGCAGAACTACCTGGACAGACATCTGTCAAGTGACCGCATGTTTCACTTTTGGGGGCTACATGCTCTTCAAGCAGATCAGTCTCTTCAGCTCTTCTTGGTGCTCCCACTTTAGTTCCTTTCGTTGCCTCGCCCGATACTCTCCTCCTTGGACTGTCGGTGCCTTTGTAAAGGTTCCTGCTAGATGCATATCAGGACACGCAGGAGGAAAAATGAGGAAGAAAACAGGGAAATGTCGCTTCAGTGGTCCGTTTCCACGTTTTAACAAACTCCTTTACTAAACTCCTTTCATCCTCTCAGGAAGGCGAAGGCCTTTGTCATAGGATCACCAACCTGTCCGGCTGAAAGGGACCTTGCAAGGTCATCTGTTCCAGGCAGGACCTAGGATGGGACTAATTTAGCTACAGCTACTCAAGAGATAGTTCTATGGAAATCTCCACTCAGTGTGCAGCGGCGGTCAACAAAGCAAACACAATGTTTGGAATCGCTACAGAAGTGATAGAGAACAAGACAGAGAATATCTTATTGCCCTTATATAAACCATGATATGCCCACATCTTGAATACTGCATTCAGATGTGGTAGCCTCCTCTCAAAAAAGAGATATTGGCATTGGAAAAGATTCAGAAAAGGGCAACAAAAATGATGAGGTGTTTGGAACAAGTCCCATGTGAAGAGAAGTTAAAAAGACTTGGACTTTTCAGAAGAGGAGACTACGGAGGGATGTAATAGAGGTCATGACTGGTGTGGGAAAAGGGAATAAAGAAAAGTTATTTACTTATTCCCACGATATAAGAACTAGGGGTCACCAAATTAAATGAATAGGCAGCAGGTTCAAAACAAACAAAAGGAAGTTTTTCTTCATTTAGTGCAGTCAACCTGTGGAACTCCTTGCCAGAGGATGTGATGAAGACCAGGACTTTAACGGGGTTTTAAAAAGAGCTAGATAGTTTCCTGGAGGTTGGGTCCATCAATGGCTATTAGCCAGGATGGGTAAGAATGGTGTCCCTAGCCTCTGTTTCTCTTGAAATGAGCGACAGGGCAGGGATCACGTGGGAATTACCTGTTGTGTTCTCTCCCTCTGGGGCACCTGGCATTGGCCACTGTGGGCAGACAGGACACTGGGCTGAATGGACCTTTGGTCTGACCCAGTCTGGCCGCTCTTATGTCCTTACCTTTGTTCCCTTGTCTTTCTCCAAACAGGAGGCCAGCCCAGAGGTCCATAATACAAAAGACGCGTGCATGCCTCCTATTCCACAGCAACATACGAACGGCCAGACTGGGTCAGAGCAAAGGTCCCTCTAGCCCCGTGGTCACCAACCAGTAGATCGCGATCTACCGGTAGATCTCAGGGGCTCTAAGAGTAGCTCTTGAGCCCTCTCTGAACTGCGCACCTGCGCAGTACATTTACATTAGATTTCCTTATGTAATGTAGGCGGGGCTTCAAGGAAGGGGTGGGGCAGTAGATCTTCGACTGTTCTGAGACTTAAAAAGTGATCTTGGGTGTAAAAAGGTTGGAGACCACTGCAGTGTCCTGTCTCTTCTCACCTGTTCTCTTTTTAAGAGGCAAGACCGATAAGTCATCCATGTTAAAAACCCTCTGCTGCTGGGGAAAGTTCCTGGCATGAATTTCATGCCTCGTCCCAAGGTCCTTTGGGAAGAGCCTGCGCTGTTGTTGTCATGTGGGTTATTTACTGTTCCTGCCTTTCCCCTTCGTTTCCCTCCATTTGCAACAGGGACATTGTGTCTCTCCTGCACTTGGAGCGGGGTGAATCTGATTAGTTGGTGTCACGTTGCTGAATTGGAGGGAAGCAGCCAGATCGCTGCTGCACCCCTAGGTGGGGGTATTGGCCCCAGAAATCTGTATGAAAGGGAGCCATGTGGGGTATTGAATGGGAGATTATTGTTTGTTGATCTTATGTACGCTATTTGTGAGAGTGTATAATGTCTATGTGTGTAGGTAGGAATCTGTAATCTGTGTGGAAGCTGAATATTTCTGTGAATGTGGTTAAGCATGGCTATGGACAGGCTGAGTAACAAAGCCCTGTGGAACAATGACTCTCAATGGGCTATGGACACACCCAAAGAATGGGATTTGTCACCTGAGGGCAGCCAGCAGGAAACATAGAGATTGGCCTCTGACCAGGTGACTTGCTGCATACAAGAAGAGGCCAGGAAGGGAATAAAAGAGGCCATGTGGTCGATGCCATTTTGTTCTCAGCTCAGCACTTCATCCCAGAGGCAGCATTGCAGGGATTGAAGAGCCCGGAAGACCTGCGAACCCATCCTGATCGCAGGATGTGCAATAAGAACTTTTAAACCAGCAGCTGCAACATCTCTGCTAGAGCCTGCATCGAGAACTGGGAGATTCGGTGCATGTAACGTACTGTACTTTAATAACCTTACTCTCATGCTTTTCTTTCTTGTAATAATAAACCTTTAGATATAGATTCTAAAGGATTGGCCCAGCGTGATTTGTGGGTAAGGTCCAGAGGGTAAATTGACCAGGGATCTGTGGCTGGTTTCTTGGAACCGGACAGAACTTGTTCGGGGTAGGTGGGATTGGGTGCTAGGACCCCTCACCTGTGTATGAGGCCCGGGGCCATCTGGGGCACGGATATTGCTGGGGTGTCGGAGGGGTTTTGCTCGGGAGGCTTCAAGCAGGTTGCTGAAGCGCTCTGTGAGACTGGTTTTCGGCCTGTGTGGAGAGGTCGCCAGTCGAGGGCTGTAAGGAGCCCCGGATTTGAGCAATTCGCCCTGAGCGGACGCACTCAGCTGTGCCCAGACACGGCCCGGTCTGTCACAGTTGGGTTGTGTTAATGCTGCCAATAGAGCTGCCTACATCAAAGGCCTGCAGCCATTTCCAGAGACTGCTAGGCAGCCACCTGCTGTTATGTACCTGAGCAGTGCTGAGTCTTCGCAGAGCAAGACAAATCCCCAGTCAAAGTGAAAAACATCCTTCCTCTGTTCTCAGTGGGAGGCCGCACGGTGCTAGCGAGCCCAGCTGGGCTGGGAAACGAGACCAACTCAGCCCCAAATGTGCATCCCCGGCACCAGCACCAAAGTAAGCCCCGTGGCTTGGAGAATTTCGGTCTGGAAATGCTACCATGGGTCATCGCCAGCACTCTCTGCTCTTCTCTTTTCCCCTCCTCTGCCCATCCGCCGAAGCTGCCTGACACCTGCATGGGTTAAAAGCTGCCGCCCGTGGCTTTGCCTAGCAATTGGTGATCTTCGTCAAAGCATCCAGGAGACACTTCTGAGCCGTCCTCGTTGGGAGGCAGAAGGGTTTGAGGCAGGGCTACTCAACATGCGGCCCGTGGACAGCATGCGGCCTGCAACCCGCTTGTTTGCGGCCCACGGTGCGGTTTGGGTTTACTCAGGGCTCGACACACAGCCAACACAAAAAAAGGAGTCAATGTAATGGTCTTCTATTGAGATGCGTGTTAGTAGTTACATTCCTGGACTGTCGTTGCTCGTGTAAAGTGCTGTCACACGGATGGAAATCGGGTAAATGTTGCATTTTATTAATATCAGCAGAACTGATATAAATGGGGCCTGTGTGTTGTGTCGTCTTGCCTTAATCTTTGTATTCATGCCCGTCAGTGTGAAAGAAGCTATTGCATATATATTTGCATATACATGCAACCACACTTAAGTTAAGTATCAGAGGGGTAGCCGTGTTAGTCTGAATCTGCAAAAGCGGCGAGGAGTCCTGTGGCACCTTATAGACTAACCGAAGTGTTGGCGCATAAACTTTCGTGGGCAAAGACCCACTTCGTCAGATGCATGTCGTGGAAATTTCCAGAGGCAGGTATAAATATCCAGGCCAGAAGCAGGCTGGAGATCCAATAAGGAAGGATGAGGCCCACTTCTAGTAGCTGATCTGGAGGTGTGAATTCCAAGAGAGGAGAAGCTGCTTTTGTAGTGAGCGAGCCATTCACAGCCTTTGTTTAATCACACTTGAGTTGCAGCCTTTGGCATGTGCTGCGAGCATCAGTGTGGCCCCCGGGGCTTCCAAAGTTGAGTAGCCTTGATTTGAGGGGTTGAATGGCTTCCAAACTCATTATTGTGCCCAAAGTCTCGGTCTGACCCACACATCCGGTTTCCTCTTTGCTGTGACTGCCTGCTCCTGAGGTATCTGGCAAACCTAACTACAGGTTGAGAGAAGATGGCAGAGCTTCCTGGTTCCCAACAGGAGACTGGCGTCCAGTCTGAATTGCCCATAGAGCCAGAAAATTCACATCCGGTGTGTTTGGGGAGATTTCTTTTCAATTACAGGTTCAGTAGAGAGACGAAATGCACTGGGTTTGAAGGCTGTGCATAAATCCTGCTACAAACCCTTGTCTCTCCGCTCCATATAATAAGATTTTATTGATTGCTATATTGGATCTGTCAGAATAAAACTCTCTTAGTGCATGCATCAGGGCTGAGAAGATAGAAGGCTGCTTGGTGACAGAATCTGCTTTGAGAATCGGTGCACTTTGATTAACACGTCGTTAAGAAAGTCAGTTATTTAACTTGTTTGATGTGCATTGCAGAATGATGACTCATTTCTTTTAAGCTTCTTTCTTTGAGCGCATCTTAAAAAAAAATACAGTCCTTGTAGCTGTGTTTCTTGTTACTTGGATCTTGCCAGATGGTTTATAGTGGTCACGAAACCCACATGTGTGTGTTAGGGACATTTCCTATGGGCCAAATGTCTCTCTGAAGCTCCCCCGAAGTCCTTCCATGTAGAGCTTTAGGAGAGAGAGGGCTTTGGGGAACAGCTCTCCTCTTATTTCTGGGTCGGAAACTCCTCACGGACATTCCGCAGTGGAGATGGGACTGAAAAAATGGAGAGACAGACCAAGAGTGAAAGGCAATCGGTGAAAGCAGGAAGGACCCATCAAATCCGGCCTGCTTCTGCCTCTTCAAGCTAAGTGCAGCCCCGCTGCGTCTGGGCAAGGAGCAGGCTGTGCCCCTGGGTTCTCACCAGCGTTGCCTCTAAGCTGCTGGGCAGTAGCACAGCTTCCCAGGTGTGCCACACCCAGTCCGGACTCAGGGCTCCATGCAGGAGATGACTAACTGGGCAGGGCTGACTGATCACCTGGGAAGCTCTGGCTCTGGGGTAACCCCCACTGGCTGCAGTTGGTACCACGGCCCAGCAAAACAGGATGAGTCACTATGCAAAGGGTGTGTCAACCTGTCTGACCAGCCACCCCCCATGGAGAGGAACAAAGGAAGGTGAAGGCTGCCCTGGCTGGGGGGCAGGGCTGGAAGAGAGTTAGTTAGTTAGTTCCTGTCTGGAAAGCAGGGGAGAAGGAGCTGGGGAGGAGGCTGGGACTCCCCCTTCTCAAGGGGGGCACTGAGGCCTCTTAGCCCCAGTTCCTGTAACCAGATGACATCTGTGCTGTGCTATATCGTGGAGAAGCAATAAACTACCTCCATTCTACTGGCTGGGGGAGTCTGTTCGTGCCATTTGGGGGTGCAGGAGACGGGGGACCCCAACGCGCCGTCACACTGGTGTCAGGAGTGGGATTCACTGCACCCCGTGGATGGAGCTTCCAGCGGCGAGCGACAAGGCGCAGTAGAAGCAAGAGCCCTGGAGCAGGCATTCAAGAGACAGAGCGAAGCGGTTCCTGGGAATCGTGGGGCGCTGCAGCACTAGACTGGTGAGTCTGCACCGAGGGGACCAGCGGGCAGATGGCCTACGCCCGACTCTTGAAGGCAGAGCTGGTGGGGCTGTGCAGAGAGAGGGGCTTGCCTGTGCAGAAAGCAACCAACGCCCAGCTGATTGCCCGGCTGGAAGAGAATGACCAGCCAGAGGGCCAGGATCTTGTCCCCAGGGGGAGCAGCCAGATTCCTCCTGAGAGTGTGTCAGGCTCAGAGAGGGGGAGAAACGCTGGAACCCACCAGAGAGATGAGACAGCTGCCCCCAGGAGGCCTGCAAGCTGTAGCCCATCTAGGGCAGGGGCCAGCCCAGCAGAGCTGCGGCGGCTGGATATCTAGCTGCGGATCAAGGAATTGGAAGTAGAGAACCGAGAGAGGGACCGCCAGGACCGAGAGAAGGATCGCCAAGATTGAGAGAGGGACTGCCAGGATCGAGAGAGGCAGCGACAGCATGAGCTGGCCATGGCAGAGCGGAGAACCGGCGGGGCACCGGCTGCACCAAGTGCGGATGGGCCCCAGGGTCCCGGGGCTGCCAGGTGCTTGGAGAGGCTCGTGGTGGCCCAACTGAGGGACATGGGTGACATAGACGGGTTCCTCAGCTCCTTTGAGAGGTCCTGTGGACTGCAACGGGTCCCCCCAGCTGACTGGCTGCAGGAGCTCATCCCCGCACTGAACCAGGAGGCGGCCGGAGTGCTCAGTCAGCTGGAGGACCTACAGCCAGGGGATTACAACCGAGTCAAGGAGGCTGTGACAGACCGGGCCGTATCTGGGCACAGCTTAGGGCGTCCGCTCAGGGCGAACTGCTCAAATCCGGGGCTCTTTACAGTCCCCCTGACTGGCGACCTCTCCACACAGGCCAAAAACCAGTCTCACAGAACGCTTCAGCAACCTGCCTGAAGCCTCCCGAGCAAAACCCCTCCGACACCCCAGCAATATCCGTGCCCCAGATGGCCCCGGGCCTCATACACAGGTGGGGGGTCCTAGCACCCAATCCCACCTACCCCGAACAAGTTCTGTCCGGTTCCAAGAAACCAGCCACAGATCCCTGGTCAATTTACCCTCTGGACCTTACCCACAAATCACGCTGGGCCAATCCTTTAGAATCTATATCTAAAGGTTTATTATTACAGGAAAGAAAAGCCTGAGAGTAAGGTTATTCAAGTACAGTACGTTACATGCACCGAATCTCCCAGTTCTCGATGCAGGCTCTAGCAGAGATGTTGCAGCTGCTGGTTTAAAAGTTCTTATTGCACATCCTATCATCAGGATGGGTTCGCAGGTCTTTCGGGCTCTTCAGTCCCTGCAGTGCTGCCTCTGGGATGAAGTGCTGAGCTGAGAACCAAAATGGCATCGACCACATGGCCTCTTTATACCCCCTTCCTGGCCTCTTCTGGTATGCAGCAAGTCACCTGGTCAGAGGCCAATCTCTATGTTTCCTGCTGGCTGCCCTCAGGTGACAAATCCCATTCTTTGGGTGTGTCCATAGCCTATTGAGAGTCATTGTTCCACAGGGTTTTGCTACTCAGCCTGTCCATAGCCATGCTTAACCACATTCACAGAAATATTCAGCTTCCACACAGATTACAGATTCCTACCTACACACATAGACATTATACACTCTCATAAATAGCGTACATAAGATCAACAAACAATAATCTCCCATTCAATACCCCACATGGCTCCCCCCACACCAATTTCTGGGGCCAACACCCCCACCTAGGGGTGCAGCAGCGATCTGGCTGCTTCCCTCCAATTCAGCAACGTGACAGAGGCCCTGCTGCACAAGTTCGGGCTGACCCCCGAGATGTACAGGAAGAAGTTCCGGGGGGTGCAGAAGGAGCCACAGGAGACCTATGTGGATCTGGCCTCCCCCCTGGTGCAATACGGCCGCAAGTGGGTGTCTGGAGTCGGAGCCCAGACCACAGAGGAGCTGCTCAAGCTGTTCATGATGGAGCAGTTCTATGAAGCGTGCCCACCCAAACTGAGGCTGTGGCTCAAGGACCGAAGACCAGAGACCCCCCAGAAGGCCGGGAGACTGGCAGATGAGTTCATGGAGAGCTGGTCCGGGTGTGAACGGGAGTCCCGGAGAGAAAGGGAATTGCGCAGAGACCGGATCTCGGCTGAGCGACGGAGGGAGTCAACTATGAGGCAAGCCCAAGGAACAGGTCGTCTGCGCCCCAGAGAACCAGCCAGGGCCTGGACAGAGATAGCCCAAAGCCTAACTTGCCATCGCTGTGGGCAAAAAGGCCACAAGAGGGCTCAGTGCACCAGGTCCCATGACCGGGGACTTTCCAGGGTTAACTGGCTGGGGTGGGAGGAAGGGCAGGCTGCCCCAGAGGCAGGGACTGGCCGGCAAACCTTAGCTCAGAGAGAGGGGAAGGATGCTCAGTGCACCTCCCCTGGGAGGCCTGACCCTCGGGAGGTGGATTTCTCCATGTACCGGGTGGGAGCAGGGCGGCCCCTGCGGAGCGAGTGCCTCATACCCCTGGAGGTGGATGGTAGGAAGGTGACGGGCTTCTGGGACACGGGGGCGGAGGTGACGCTGGCCCAATCCGACATAGTGGCCCAAGACCGGATACTACCCCACACGCAGCTGACCCTGAAGGGCATAGACGGGTCCCCATTTAAGGTGCCTGTAGCCAGGGTGCATCTGAAATGGGGGGCCAAGGAAGGTCTCAAGGAAGTGGGGGTGCACCCGTACTTGCCCACCGAGGTGCTGATGGGGAATGACCTAGAGGAGTGGCCCCATGAATCCCAGCAGGCTCTAGTCACGACCCGGAGCCAGAGCCAGCGAGGGGCTGGCAATCTGGATCCAGGGAAGGACTCCTGGCAACGTCCTCAGGGTCCCATCCCAGTGGACACGGGGTCCAGCCAGGCTGGGACTCCGGACCTAGGCAAAGGTGGGGGACAGGTCCCGATCCCTGCCTCAGCGACTGAATTCCAGGCTGAGGTGCAGGCAGACCCCTCCTTGCAGAGGCTGAGGGACCAGGCTGGCCTCCGTGTAGCTCAGCCCCGGGGGAGAGGTGGCCAGAAGAGATTCCTGTGGGAGCGGGGATTCCTGTTCCGGGAATGGCTTCCCCCCAGAAAGGTGAGGGCATGGGGGGTCCAGCGGCAGCTGGTCGTCCCCCGAAAGTATCGCCTCAAGCTGCTGTATTTGGCCCACGACGTCCCCGTGGTGGGCCACCGGGGGATCCGGAGCACCCGGCTGAGGCTGCTCCAACACTTCCACTGGCCGGGGATATTTGCAGCGGTGCAGCGGTACTGCCGGTCCTGTGACTCCTGCCAGAGGGGCGGGAAGGCCCAAGACAGGAGGAAAGCGGCTTGGGGGTCCCTACCTCATATAGAGGAGCCTCTGGGCTTGCTGAGAGAGTTATGGGAGGGGAAGGCCTAACTGGATGGAGCGTCAGGGATGGAAGCCACCCTGGCTGCCCAGAGAAGGCTCACTGGGCTCATTTCCCCGGCCCGAGAGACCCTGGCCAGAGATGAAGGCCAGCGGAAGGGTGGGTGTGACCCCTGAGGACAGGCCTGTGTCAGTCACCCTGGAGCGGGGTGTCGAGTGGACAGAGGGAAGCTAATTCATGTGGGGCCTCGCCGCGGCCGGCCCGAGTCAAGGGGAGCACCCATGTCCCCAGGGCGGGTTCCCACGCAGAGGACCCGAACTTCCCTAGGTCACGAGCGGAGTGACCCTGCTCAGTTCGCTCTCAGAGGGGGGAGAACTGTGACGTAGTGGGGGTACCTGGCTGGTTTCTATGCTGCTGGCTCTGGGGTAACCCCCACTGGCTGCAGTTGGTACCACGGCCCAGCAAAACAGGATGAGTCACTATGCAAAGGGTGTGTCAACCTGTCTGACCAGCCACCCCCCATGGAGAGGAACAAAGGAAGGTGAAGGCTGCCCTGGCTGGGGGGCAGGGCTGGAAGAGAGTTAGTTAGTTAGTTCCTGTCTGGAAAGCAGGGGAGAAGGAGCTGGGGAGGAGGCTGGGACTCCCCCTTCTCAAGGGGGGCACTGAGGCCTCTTAGCCCCAGTTCCTGTAACCAGATGACATCTGTGCTGTGCTATATCCTGGAGAAGCAATAAACTACCTCCATTCTACTGGCTGGGGGAGTCTGTTCGTGCCATTTGGGGGTGCAGGAGACAGGGGACCCCAACACGTCGTCACACCATCCAGTTCAGGTCTTTGTTCAAACCTCTATTCCAGGTGTCAAACTTGTGAATGAAACCAAGTTCTGCAGCTTCTCTCTCCAGCTGGTTTTTGAAATTGCTTTGTAAGAGCAAAGTCACTTCCAGACAAACTCGGCTACTCTCTGAAACTTTGAGATCCACGAGGGAGTGCCTGGGCAAGTTTAAACTGCTCCCCAACAGGTTTTATCCTCTGGCACAGAGACTCTCCAGTATGGCCAATGCACGTGCTGGCACTTGCTGGCGTAGATCACAATGATGGACGTGCAGTTGTATGAGCCGCTGATGTGATTAGGTCCTGTGATGATGTATAGGTGTGTGGACTCTTCTTGAGTGTAGGGGCTCCGTGTTTTTCTGAAGCAGGCCTTATGGATGTCCCCCAGCCGCGTTCTGGTACTCGTCTTTCTTTCGGCTCTGTCCTCAGTATGCAGGAGGGCCACCGGGCACTGGATCACAGTGGGAGTTCTTTTCTTTTTAACTTTAGGTGGAGGTGGTTCTGTCTACAGCTCAGTGCACCCAGTGGCACAGAGTAGAGCATTTCAGGAAATCGTTCTTGGCGCAACTAAATTACCAGCCAAGACGGCTTAGATTAGTCGCCTGGGAGGAAAGGGACAAGCTGGGATTCCCCATGATATTGGAGCCCCTCTTTAAAACTTCTGAGGCACACGACGCCGCCGGTCAGAGGTTGGCTCTGATTTAAACTGCGGCAAGGGAGGTTTAGGTTGGACATTGGGACAGACTTACTACCTGTCAGGGTGGTTAAACGCTGGAATAAATTGCCTGGGAGGTTGTGGAATCCCCATCTCTGGAGATATTTAGGAGCAGGTTAGACAGACACCTGTCAGGGGTGGGCTAGATCAGTGTTTCTTAAACTTTTTAGGATGGTGGAACACCAAACTATATATATATATTTTTTTAATAGGGAACACCAAGGATTTTTTTGTTGGGTGGGGGGGCGAGGAGGCTTGTCCCTTTAAGGGTGGCCATTTTGAATTCTGTTCTCTCCACAGCACACCTCCGACTGCTGTCTAACTGGTGCTTGGTCCTGCCATGAGGGCAGGGGACTGGATCGGATGACCTCTCAAGGGCCCTTCCAGTTCTCATGTTCTATGATTTCCACAGCTGGACAGTTTTACGCCAGCCAACCCATGAGGTTTGCCATCCCCGCCCCAAAATTGCCATGACAAATTGAGGCCCTTCATACTGATAATAAGGCAAATGCTGCTGCTACGAGCCAGCCCAAAGATGTCTAATGTCTGTGTGAATTACCTTGGGCAATGGGGCAAACCTTCACAGCGCAGCCTGAATATGCTTCCATTTCCCTGTCGACGTCATCTTCCTCCTCACGTCGCCAAGCGCAAAATGGGAGCAATGTGTTACTGAGCGGCCCCTTGGCGTAGACCGTCCCTGGTACTCGCCCATCTCTAGAGGCAAGCAGGTGTTTCCCCGTCAATGAAAGCGTTGACGTTTGTGGGCGTAACACCGACACCTGAAGCGGAAAACGTGCTGGCCTGATCGAGGTAGCGTATAAATAGACCTGCATCTAGTTAGCATCCTAATGTGCAATTTTTCTGTTTGTTTGCAATGACTCGCCGAGTCATAAATTCAGCTAATACAAGTCCTCTTTTTTAAAAAATTATTGCTTAATTATCTCTAGCAGATGTTCTGAGTGACTTACCAGTTTGGTGAGCCCCTGGGATGAACTATTGGCTCCCTCTGAAGTGGGGAGGGGGAGGAGAGTTTCTTTTTTTTTTTTCCCTCTCTCTTCCAAGCCAGGCATTGTGACTCTGGCGTGCTGTGCCTGTAGGTGTCTGATTGGCCCCAAGGCCCGTTCTGTGGCCTTTCCTGGACAGAGACTTCCAGCTGAGCTAAAATACAGCGGGCGACAGCAAATCGGAATGCATATACCTTTAGGGTGTGATAGAGACAACCAGCCCCACTCCACTTGGGAACCTCTCTGAATTTGCACCCAGGGCTGTGGATGTGGAAAGCTAGTGTGCTCACTCCCCTAGCAAATAGCCACGCCCCAAGCAGAGCTGGGTCTGGGAGTGGTCGGTAGGACTTCAGACTGAATATTCCTGGTGTGCTGACCCAGATCCATCCCCAACGTCACGTCAAAGGAAGGGGAGTTACACCCACGATAACACGGGCCTGCGCTTCCAGCCAGCCCTTGCAGAGTTGCCGTCTAAGGTAACGGATAAAGAGATCATGGTGACTAATGGGCTAATTTTTCGGACCATGTCGTTATAAAGGAGGCTGTGGTTCAGATAGCCAGGAAATCCCCTGGAGATTCCCTATGGCCTTGACGTGGTTTTTGGTTTCCTACCAGTACAGCTGCTGCTCCCAAGAGAGAATTCCCTGTTCTTTTGTGTTGATTCCTCCTGCTTGGAAGTTTGCCCACGCTACAATGGAATCACGCGTCCGGTTTTTCTGGTGGCTGCTCAGTCTGAGGTGCACTGGAATGGAGCAGACCGCAGCGCCGTGTTTCCTTGACGGCGTGTGTAAGCCACGCCTTTGGGGCTTGCTCCAGATTGCCATCGCTGTCACTGGGCCCAGTGTCTGTGCGGCTCTAAAAACTCCTCTCGAAGAGCGTCACGCTCTGGCGGTGGCCCAGCTCTGCTCTTGCCAGAGCCCTGTGGATTTAGCCCCCAGCTTTCAGAAGTGCGGTGCAATCACTGCTCCAGCTGGGAGCAGCAGGTGCTTGGCACCTCTGAAAACCAGGCCCCTGGCTGTTCCTTCTGGTTTCTGGGGTTGCGGCGTGTCAGGCCACTCTCTGAGGCAGGCTGCCGTTCATTCAAGCTTCCGGGGATTGGTAACGACTGTTCCTTCCCTCGGCAGGCGTACGAGGTGCCCCTCACAGTCGTATTTTAGTCGACCCGTTGTGCCTTGCGCAGTAGGCTGGGGGGAAGCGGCGCTGTCCAGAAGGTCAAGGCAGCAGCGGGAGTTGAGGGGAGACGTGAATTGGAGAGCGAGCGCCAGTGGACTGCTGAGCCCACCAGTCGCCTTTCTGCGCATACTAAGTACATGCTGCTGCTGGATTGTTCTTTCTTGTGAGTACTTACTGCTCTTGGGCCTACGCCCAGAGCCGGATTAAGGGGGGGCTAACCAGGCAGCTGCCTGGGGCGCCTGATTGCAGTTGTAAGGGGCGCTGCGCTCGTGGGATGAGGTTTAACAGTTAATCCGAACTAAGGACTTAGTTCGGATTAACTTTAAACTGCCGTGTGTAGCCGCAGGCAGTTCGTTCGAACTAAGGGGAATTTAAAAATGGCAGCTGGACGGGAACATGCAAATAAAGCCCGGGATATTTAAATCCCAGGCGTCATTTGCAACTCTGGTTAACGAGCTAGTGTAGATAGTAACGAGCTAGTGTAGACATACCCTTAGACAATGAATCTAAATTTAACATCCCTACGTCCTTTTTAGGAAACATCTCCAAGAGGCTGAGCTGCTGCCTTTGGCTCTGATGGTGCATCACATCCCAGCTGTTGTTGGAATTCCCCTTGTTGGAATCCTTTGCACCTCACCTCCCCAGGGGACTACACCCTCCATCAGCACATCCATTGTGGCATTGGTAGGACCCTCCAGGCTTCTGCGGGTGGATGGCTGAGGGTGATGAGATCTTCTCGTAGGTCCCTGTTCAAAAGCAAACGGTTTAAAACCGATCTGCCTTTCTCTTTCAGTCTGCTCGCCTTCTGCTTTTGCGTCTTCCTCGTTCTCTCTCTTCTCACGGTCGCGTGGGGGAGGCCAGTGGGGCCCCTAACAGTTTTTCAGCATTTTGGTTTGCAAAATCCAACCTTGCTTGTGAGTGGAGCACAAACGTAGGGTGCTGGGGCCGCACACATTGCTTACAGCTCACGGGACAAAACCGCGAATTACAGGGACCTTGTTTGTCTCCTTTCCCCTCGGAGGCGTGAGGAGTGGCTTGTTTTTAAGGGACGTGATCCAAGCCCAGATGTCGGTAAGTGGTCACAGGTTTGTGCTGTGTATGTGGAGCAAGCTGAGGATAATGTATGAGAAGCCCAATGCCTTTAACTTTCCAGAGTCTCCTGCTCGCGATCCTTCCCGTCTGCCCTGCGCAGATAACATCATCGGAAGCGATCGCGCCGGGCTCTTTGCTTTCAGCACAGCCATCCCCGCGGGTTTCAGGAAAGACAGTCGAGAACATATTGACTCACAACAAATGGCATTTCGCAGCAGGCAGAAATGTCGGGGGCTCCTGTGCGTTTAAACAAACAGTTGGGTAGAAATCTTTCACCTGTTCCACCCACCCGCCACCCCATCAGCATTCCCCCTCCCCTCCCCCCGCTATCTCAGTGGTTTAGTTAATGAGCTGTCTCCCGAGGGACAAGGGCAGGCCGCGGCTTTGGGAAGAAGAGGCATTGCTCTCTCTAGCCACAGTGCAATTGATCCCTCTGCCGTTCTGCAGAGGGCAGGTGCAGAGCAAAGGGGTTAATTCTAATGGTTTTATCGTTCGTTATTATTTCTTGGCCGTTCCCACGCGATAGCCAAGCTCTTCAAAGTGACACGCCGAGTGACAGACCCGCTCTGCCCCACCTTGGAGCTGTTACTTATTTATTGGTCTTGGAGTTTTCTTTTTCATCTTGTCCTCTGCGGGGTTTGCTCTCCAGATTGACATGCAAATTTTTCCTTACCCAGCTTCTCTTCTGTCTTGTCCTTTGGGCACATCCATCTGCAGCCTGCCTGGCAGGGAACAGCAGGGGGGCTCAGCCTCCGTGTGTCAGATCAGTCCCCCCCTCGTTCCTGTTAACGAGGAGTGAACCTACCGGGGCTGGAGTGTGAGGCTCAGAGAAGCATCCAGAGGTTTCGGTTCCATTCCATTATGGGGTGTTCCTCAGCAATCGGCGCTTCCTTAGGGGGGACTTTGCAAGTCTTCCGGAGCCCAGACCTGCGTCGGATCTCACCAGTGGGAGTCGAGAAGGCTGTTCGTAGAGCCGTGCGCAGACACAACCGCCCACGGATGCGGGTATCCGTGGATAGACATGGGTACCCACTGATCCGCAGAGCTCTGCTCCCAAGAGACACTGCGACCAAGGGAGCGGAGTGGAGCCTTGTCACTCCCAGGAGCCACCTCTCCCTGGCAGTGTAACTGTACCCCTCCCAGCTCCACCCCCCACCATGGCGGCGATCTGGGTCATACAGCCCCACTGGGGGCGGTACCGCCGCACTGCCGGGGGGAGCTGCTGGCGCAGGGCACTGGCTCTCGGGAGCGACTGGACTACACACTGCCCCGTTGGCCCAGTGTCTCTTGGGAGCTGAGCCCTGCGGATCAGTGATGCCAGTGTCTGTCGGTGGGTAGCCGGTTGTATCCAGGCAGGGCTCTCGCTGTTAGGGCAGATCAGTGACGAGACGGGGGGTAACTGTGCCTGCAGTTGTTAAGGGAGCACCCTCCGCGTGCTAGGGACTGTCCACTCCTATAAACGCCATTCCACCCCCAAGGAGAGGCGGAGAAAACAAGGGCCTGAGGATGGGGGAGAAAGACAATACATATATGCCGGAGAAACCCCCGTGATACCTGTCCTTCAGTTTGCTGCTGTCTCCCTCCCCTAGCACCCTGGGCTGCGTGTGAGCACCTGTCCCTGTGTGCTAGCAGCTGGCGCACATTGGGGAGTAGCTAGCTGAGCATGCGCCCGGATAGCATGGAAGAAGGGAAACTGAAACTGTGCCTGGCATCGTATCTTCCCTTTGCAGGGGTTCTGCCTGCCGTTACTGTATTTTGGTAGCACCTCGCGGCCCCTGCCTGATCCCTCCTCGGGGTTACTGTGTGCACTAAGGATGTTAAAATGCGGTTAATTGACCAGTTGATGGAATTTCCATCGACTAGTCGACAGGCACTTCCGCATTTCTTCTTTGAAATGTACAAGACCCCAGGCTCCGCACGGCGCTTCCCCAGAACCCACCCCGGGTTCTGGGGAAATGCCATGCAGAGCCCGGGATCAGCTGGGGAGTCCCCAGCTGACCCCAGGCTCCACAGCAGCTGCCCCTTTGAAATGCCAAAAGGATCAGCTGTACAGCGGCTGCCCCTTTGAAATGCTGCCTTGGGGTATCCCTTGAAGTACCCCTTCCCCACCTTTGTTGGCTCTATCTCATAGAGGCAGCAAGGGGGTGATGGAAATAGACTAGTCAAAAGACTATCTGATAAGCAAATGCTTATTGGATAGTCGACTGGTCTCTAACATCCCTAGTGCTCACGAGGCACCTGTGATTCCCAGGGGCTGCCTGTTGGCGTCTAGTGAAGTTGGTGACGTTAAATATCCAGGTACTTTTCCACTGCATCGCTTCTCATTCCGCCCTGCCACTGGTGTGATGGGGAGTGAGACCCCCTGGGTTAAAATGCCAAGGCAAAAGGTTCTGTGCAAGGGGCCGCTCTTAGTCGGTGAACCCTCCCACCTTCCATCCACCCCTCTTGAAATGGGCCTATCAGCCCCCCTCTGTGCGTGCGAGACCTGCAGGAGGGTCACTGAGAGAGGCTGGGGATGAGACGTCCCACCGTCTATTCGTTTGGGCTCCGTGGGGGAAGCTGGTGCTACTAGAACTGTTCGTTTGTCCTGATTGCGATTTTTCAGCTCTTCAACAGCTGGAGCGTGGGACCGGTGTGCGTGCACGGGCCAGCCTCAGTGACGAGCGCCCCCTAGCCATGTCTGGTGGAGGTGAGGCAGGAAGCACCGTGGGGTCGTAATCGTGTTCCTGTGCACGCTGCTCGTGTCACACCAGGTAGCTGTGTCTGACCTAAGCGCAAGAGCTGCCCTGTTGCTATTGGTCCTCCAGCACGGCCCACGGGTGATGCTGCTGCTCCGGGGGATGTTTCATACCTAGTAAGAGGCCACACCCACTGCTAGGGTGGTTGGCCAGAACATACGGCTCCTATTTGGCCCACAGGCAGAGTTCGCCGTGCGTCCTTCTGCTTCATAAGGCAGGCTGACCCAGACCCGCAAGGCGCTTGGCTGCTTCTGGGCCTGCAGCTTCCATCCGCCGACAGGGTCAGTCTCTCTTTGGAACGGGATGAGTCTCCTCCAGACGGAAGGAGCATCGAGAGGCTGCCAGAGAAGCAGAAAGCGCTGGCTGAGGTTGGACAGCTGTTTGCTTTCCCCAGCACGGGCCCAGGGGCCGCCGCTCCAGACCACACAGTGACTTGGAGTGCGGCCCTGCGATGTCCTAACGCACTCGTCTCTCCGGTGGGAAGCCCTTCCGAGGGGGGGGGGGGGGCGGTTGGGCAGGTCTGGGAGGAAATGTTGGAATGGGGAAGTCTCCCAGGGTAAATGTTGGCCGCCCCATTACTTCAGGGCATCCCAAAGAGATCAAAGCCCAGGGTTGTGCGCTGGACGTGTGCGGGCCGCTGTGGACCCAGTCTGTGTGTTTCCGGTGGCCGCAGGCCCCGCGTTGGTGAGTGTGGCTTGGAGCAGCCAGCGTGCCCCACGACTGGCCCTTTGTCCCTGTTTACACCCACATTGCACTTACCGAGGGGATGTAAATTAGATGGCAGACGTGCCAATTTTGGGGTGGGACTTGGGGCAGATGCTGGTCATTGAAATCAGGCCATTATAGCTGGACTGTGGAGAGCCCTAGCATGTATCCCCAGAGGCAGTCCAGCACCAAGCTGGGAACAAGGTAACCCAATCGGTTTTCCCTTTCTTTTTTGAAGTGCGTCTCTTGGCCAAGGGGAGCTGTGATGTTGTTTGAGAGGAGAATATCGGTTTGGTCCGTGGGCTTTTCCACAGTGGTCCAACCCACTGGTCTTTCAAGCCTGAGACCCTGCGGTTGGGTTGGGTTGCATAATAAGGTTCCCTCTAATCTTTTCCATCCTTGTGCGGAATAATTTTACATGCCCCGAGGCATGTGCAGATGTGCACCTCTAGTAGGGGAGAAACGAGCGGTGGGCGCTCTGCTAATCAGCCGGAGGGCATTTGAATCTCTCCTGAGCAGCTGCTCAAGCGCCCAGCTTAGGGAGAACTTTGGGGCAGAAGGGGGCTGGGGATGTGAGCTTTCGGGTGGGGCCAGGGATGAGGGCAGGAGAGTGTTCAGGGTGGGGGCTCAAGGTGGATCAGAGGGTTGGGGCACAGGCTTGTCTGGGTGGCTCCCTTCTGGGGATGGCAGCCCCTTTCCTCCCGCCATGGCAGCTCTCTGCTGGGGGCAGCTTAAGGGCTTGGAGAGAGATCTCTCCCTGCTGTCCCCCTGAGCCGTGTGCAGTGGGAAGCCGTGCAGCTTAGGGGGAGCGTGGGTGATGTGGAGCAGAGCTCGCAGGGAGCTAGAGCAGCTAACAGCCCCACACAAGGCAAAAGGAAGCCACTCGGGGTCCTGCGACATTTGTCTTCTCCAAAGCCCTTGCTTCCCAGATCCTTAGAGGGGCTCCCAGCATGTCTGGAACTGCAGCCCTCTCTGGCTTCCTGAGATCAGCTGTATTGCGCATTCCAGGGTGGAGCGGCTTATTAGCCCCGCTCTCTGTAAGATGCCCTTGAGTGGGTTTGTGGGGTTTTTCGGGTGTAAACACCAGGGGAGGCCCTGCTGGAGCCTCGCCTGCTTTCATCACGGCGGGGTTTTGCCCTGTCTCACAGCGTGGCTCTGACAGCCGGCTCGGCGCTGCCGTGCGCGGAATACAAAGAGGCTTCCCAGTTCAGAGCATGTCGCAAATTCCATTCCAGGCTGGAGGAATTTGTTTTTTAATGCTGGGTGCTCCAGGGATCTGGGGGAGACATTTTGAGAGCTGAATTGGGCTGCGTAACCCCTTTGTTGCCAAGACCCGGCCAGTCGTAGTCCGCCCCGGCAGCTTTCACCCACGGGGGGGCAGAGGAAAACAGAATGTGCAGATTCAAAGTGCGCTGTGAGGCCGGCCTGCCTGACAGGGCAGGTGGAGGGGGGAGCCAAACGCAGCGAAACGTTTGCACCCTTAGATCTCTTAAAATTAGCCACGAGGGCGCTCGGAGGGCCTGCTCTGTGCTTGGTGAGCGCACGGCAGCTGCCATTAGTGTTAATGGGAGTTAGGCACGCGCGCTGAGCAGAAAGGGTGCCCCGAAGCTACAAATCTACTTGGCAATTTTATTATGTAAATAAATGGTGCTTGCACATACACCTGCTGCTGCGGCTGCTCATGGTAATGTTCATGGCAAGATATGTAAACAAACAGCTATTCCCTTCTAATAGATTTATTTCCTTTCTCCTGAGCCATTAAATTACCTCCCGATCCTCGGCAGCTACAAATCTGGTGGGGTGTAAAGATTGCGCTCTGTCTCAGCGGCCTCTGACCTGCAAAGCGTGACAGCTGGCTGTTGTTTTCATACTGTTTTGGTGGGCTTAGTAACCCATATCATCCTCAGTGCACTGGCTTTTGGGGACCTCTGCCCCCCGCAACAGCTTACGGCTGGGGTAGGGCCGTTACGTTTAGTTTAATCAGCTAATCGACTAGTTGATGGAATTTCCATTGATTAATCGATAATCGATAAGCAGGGGAGCTGCAATGGGATTAGCTCCTGGCCCTGGCAGGCTCCTAATACATTTAAAAGGCTGATGCGCAGCAGGGGGGACCCAGGTCACCCCCAAGCCCCGTGCTGTCCTTCTGCTTTTTAAATGTATTAAGAGCCGGCTTTTAATACATTTAAATAGCAGAGATGCAGCATCTGGCACTGGGCGTGAGCTGGGAATCAGCTTGCGCCTGGTCCTCGCTATTCCCCTGCTCCCCTTGGAGATGGTGCTGGGAGGGACCAGCTTTTAAGCCAGCTGCCCCCCAACACTGGCTCCTGCTCCCCCTCGCTGCCTTGGACAGAGGCAGCAAGGGAGGGGAAGCGACTAAGTCGCCTGCATCCCTAGCTCAGGGTCAGATTTGGCTCCTCGTTAAGTCAGTAGCAGCTCTCTCATTAACTCCGCTGGGAGCTGGGCCAGGCCCGAAGCGGGTCGTTGGAAAACCAGAACCTGCTCATGTCATCCAGCCCCCCGCGCCCCGGAAACGTGGCTTAATGTCCCTTACCCAAGGATGAAATTCACCTCTCAGCGGCAGGAGTAAATGGGGCTTCAGTGACACAAAACACCTGAGCGGAGTGGGGGGGGCTCTGTGAATTTCGCCCCCACACACACGCACACTCCTGCCTCCAGTACACAGGCTTATGGGGTCTCTGATGCGGTTCAGTTATGGCCGGGCCCATTTCCGAGCCGTGGGAATCTCTCTTGGCTCTCGCTGTCGTTCCAGCCCCTCGCGTCCGTTCAGTGGGCGCTTCGGCGGCCGAGCGGGGTGCCGTGAAGGACAGCTGCTGCTGGCGGGACCACAGAGGCGCTATGGCTTTGCTGTCAGACTCCCAAGATAGATGGGTGCTGCATCTTGTAAATTTCATGTCCCCTCTCCCCTTGGGCTTCTGCACTCACGAGGTGGGGTGTCTGTGTATTCGCCCTGCGCCAGTCCAGTCCCAGGCAGCGCCTCTGGGGAGGGGCGAGGTGCAGGGAGACGGCTCCTTCCCATCACCCGCTTGGTGTCCCAGCAAAGGGGAGCTACAGATTGTCGGGGGAGGGGAAGCGGATTCCTTATGAATAATTAGTACATTCGTAATATGAATGCGTGTTTTAAAGAGGCTTCCTGCTCCCCCTCTCTGCCGCTGTCTCTCCTCGCCGCAGCCTTTGATGCTTTATTAATGATCGCAGCGGGAACCAGCCAGGCACAAACCTGGATCACAGGAACGCCCCGGGAGCCTTGGAACAGACCAGCTCGGAATGCAAAAGCCGAAAGGTTATGGGGGGGCCCCCTTGCATTCGGGGGAGTCATCCGGCAGCTCTGTGTGACCGGGTCGCCCTCCGCGTGGCAGGAGGCAAACGCCCGCCCGTTTGTAGCCCCCGAGAGGAGGCCACATCCGGCTTTTGCAACGAGCGTTTGGGCTGTGGCCCCGCTGCACCTGGTCACGTCTCAGGCCACGTGCGGCGGGAGCGGTCCAAAGAGCAGGGTTCAGAAAGAGCCTTCTGGCTTTACAGCAAGGGTGGGGAACCTCAGGCCCGGGAGCTGCATCCAGCCACCGGCATGCCTGGGTCGGGCCCCCGAGGCTCAGGGCTCCACCCCCAGCACTGGGGAGCCCACGCTGGAGCTCCATCCCCCTGTGGAGCTGGAGTCCACAAAATCTCCTAGCCTGGGCCTCCCGAGCTCTGGTGCGAGAGGGGCATGTGGGGAGGGTCTTTCTCCTCCTCGGTGAGGGTTGGTTTGGTGAGTTCTTGTTTTGATGTTTGCTTCTCACTCGTGTGCGGCCCCCGACTGATTTTTCTGCGGGTCAGCGGCCCCTGATCCTAAAAGGGTCTCCCTCCACCCCATCCCACTTCACAGCCTATGCCGACTGAGCTAAGAGAACAGGGAGGAGGGCTAACCGCCCAGTAGGCACCCATGGCGTTTGGGGTCGCTGCTGGCTAGCGGCAAAGCAGGAAGGATGGGCCACATTATGACTTTCGTGGGCCCCTTCCTCTATAAAAAAAAAATATTAAAAATTATATTTTATGACTGCATTGGTATAAAGACGAATATAATTTCATGGAGGTTAGGTCCATAAAAGGCTATTAGCCAGGGGATAAAATGGTGTCCTTGGCCTCTGTTTGTCAGAGGCTGGGGAAGGATGGCAGGAGACAAATCGCTTGATCATTGTCTTCGGTCCACCCTCTCTGGGGCACCTGGCGCTGGTCACTGTCGGCAGAAGGGATGCTGAGCTGGATGGACCTTTGATCTGACCCAGTACAGCCGTTCTTATGTTCTTATAATCCAGGCTGGATTATAGTCGTCCTTATACCAACACAGTCGAAAAACATTTTCTTCGACCCTAAAAGTTCATTTTTTTTCTTCTGATTTTAAAAGAAATTAGAACATTTTCGTGGGCTCCTAAAAGTGTTGTGGGCCCTAGGCACTGTGCCTAATGGATACGTCAGCCCTGAGTGCGAGCCAAGCCTTTATGTTGCAAAAAAGGCTTTATGACAGCAGCAGCATAAGGAGCGTCGAGACCGGGAGGAGCGGCAGCGGAGGGTGCAGGGGAAGATGGGAAGGAGGACGAGCCAAGCAACGCGGGTTTGCGAGCTGCGCGTGTTGGCCGCTCTGACTATAACGGAGGGGTTTCCTCGGGACAGCGAAGTTGCATCCAGTCTGTGTGGCCCGTCTGCCTGGGACCTCGGGGCGCTCTCCGGGCAGGCGGGGAACCCTGTGCGCACGAGGGGCAGTGCAGCTCTATCAGGGCAGGCAGCAAGAGTGAAATCCGCTTCCAGGGACGGCGCCGCCTCCTCTCCGCGAAGGAACCGCATGGGCTCTCCCCGGGGGTGCTGAGCAACCCGTGTGGGTAGCCAGGGCTTACAGGTTCTGCCTGTGTCCGCGAGCGGATTTCCCACGTGCGTCCGAGCTTCAGGGCTGCGCTAGGGACGGTCTTTGGTGCTGCAGCTCTCTTGTGCGCCGGAGAGACGCCCTGGCGTGCATCCCACATCTTGCCACAGCCTTGTCCTAGGCCCCGGCCCCGCAGGCTGCAGGACGGCCCTTGAGAAGATGCCTCGATTCCAGGGCCAGAAGAGACCATTGTACTGCCGAGTCGGACCTCCTGCCTCCCGTGAGGGCAGGGGACTGGACTTGATGATCTCTCGAGGTGCTAGGATTCAAGCAGCCAGTCCTGATTTCAACATAGCCGGTGACGGAGAGTCCTCACGGCCCTCGGGAAGTTATTCCTGGGGTAGTGACTCTCACTGATACAGGTTTCCACCTCTTTTCCGGACTGGATTTATCTAGCCTCAGCTTCCAGCCATCCAGTCGTGTGAGACCTTTCTCTGCCAGAGCAAAGAGCCCGTCCCCATAGTCCATCCCCATGTCGCTACCCCATAGACCAGGGGTGAGGAACCTCCGGCCCTGAGGCCAGACGCAACCCCCGGATTGCCTGGATCTGGCCCCCACTGACACTCCAGTCCCCCAGCCTCCCTCCCACAGGGCTGGAGCACACAAAATCTATTAGCCTGGGCCCCCAGGCTCTGATGTGCGAGGGGAATGTGGGGAGGGTCTTTCTCCTTCTCACTTTGCTTCTCGCTTATGTGCAGCCCTGGCTGATTTTTCTTGGGTCAACGGCCCCTGACCTAGAAAGGTTTCCTGCCCCTCCCGTAGACAGAACTAAAATGTCACCTTCTGTGCTAGCATGTTGGGCTAAAGAAAACCACAAGCCGACACGGACGCTGCTGGTGTGGCGCTTACAGGGCAAGAGCAGATTCCTTGGTCTGTTATTCGCTGCTGGCTTGCTATGGAGTCCTGGGCAAGTTGCGTCACTGCTCCAGGCCTTTGTTTCTCCATCTGTAAAATGGGGTAAGTCATTTCCTAGGGATGTGGTGAGTTTTAATCAGTTTGTGGAGCCCTCCGAGAAAGGCAGGCATCTAGAAGGGTGAAGGAGGGTCCTACCCAGAGCCCAGCTGGTTTTTGGAAGCCCGGGGCATGCACAAGTGGAGCACAAGCTATTGCTCTGGCGGAGACGTGTAATCCCCTTCCCTGACCCATCCCAGGAGTGCCGCATACTGTGCAAACGCTCAGAACTCCCTGCACATCAGGCTAGCGTCTCCGGTGACCAGCCGGGTATGTGTGGTCAGTTGCGCATGTTCATCTGGTATGGCCAGTGTTCACCCCCAAAGCTGGTGGCAGAACTTTTGCTATCAGTCATGGCAGGAGATCGGAGCCCAAGTTTCCTGGATAACAGAGACGATGCAGTGAAAGGGGATTCCCCTCTTCATTAATCACCAGAAGGTTTAGTATTGGGGTTTCCTTGGGTTCTGCTTGGGTAAAAAGCAGCAGCTTTTGGAGACTACAGGGAGGCAGGCTGCCTGGGGGGCAAGGTGCGGGACTGCCATTCAGGAGAGCTGGGTTCAAAAGACTCCCCCCAGTCAGTTTCGCTCTGTAAATTGGAAATACTTCCCTGCTTCACAAGTCAAGGGGCTCGGATCCCCCACACATGCCTCCAGATTGATTGAGGCTGTTTTCCACAAATCCTCATTTGGACGCTCGACGACAGCCGCTTACTAGCTATTGGAGTCGTTACAACAATTGGCGAGAGAATTATTCTTCCAAAACGACGGCTCCAGCACCGTGTGAATTGCGGTTAGGGGCGGGAGCAGAACGGAACTGTGTTCAGCTGTGCAGAAGCGAGACACGCCCCTCTCTCTGCGGGAGCCCCGGCCCAACAGGAAGTGGAGTGGGTAGGGGGGCTAAGCGGATGGGTAAATGGTGTTGCAGCAGGCGGCCAGCTGGAATCCAGCGAGGCTGGGAATGGCCGAGTGGTGCTACTGTCCCAGGTGCTAGTGTGGGAGGGACTGGTGGGCGGAGCCCTTCTCCACCTTTGGGGAAACGTCTACGCCAGCGGGAAACCTTCCCGGCAAAGAGAAGCCAAGTGCTGAAAGGGTGACTCCTCCGGGGCCCCGCAGCTCAAATGGCAGCGTCTCTCGGCAGGGGCAGAGAAGAACAGCCTGCCCCTGCTGTGTGGGCGGCGAGGTGGCATCAGTCAATCAGACACGTAGTTCACCAATGTGTTCTCCGTTGCTGCTGACCAGTGAGGATAAGCAAGCACAGCAGCCTGGCCGGAGACCAGTAATCTTGCGGCACTGGTGTCCCAGTAGCTACTCAACTCCTGCAGGTCTCCAGAGGTAAAACCGCTGGGCTGCCACATCTCCAGGGACAGCTCGCGCCGGGGTCCGGAGAAATGGAACCGGGGACCTGCGGCCTGTTTAAGGACTTGGCAGGCCAGGCGCTGGGGAGCCGACTCGGGAACCGCAGTCTGGCCTGTACTGTCTGTGTGCGCGCCCGGGCTCTCCTTTTCCCAGTGCACCTGACATAAATTCTCCCAGTGCGTCCTAGCTCACTGTATCAATCTTGTTTAATAGACTGGAAAGCTTATTGCGTGGCAGCGGGTCGCAAGGAGTGTCGAGGTGATGGATTGTGCCTTCCCGGCGTCGAGCGTGGTTGATGTATAATGAAATATTTATGATTTATTCCAGCTAATAAACTGGAATGAAGTGTGCGCTGGATGGGAGCAGCTGGGAGAGCTATTGATGCAGTTTTCATTGTGGGGAGGGGGGGGCCGTTTATGTCCATCTCCGACACACACACACACGCGCACGAATTTACTTCGGGGAGCCTGGCCGGCCTGCATTCCGCTGTTCATCTTTAACTCTGTCCTCTAATTGCTTGCCACCCCTTGCCCTCTTCCGCGCCCGTTCTGGAGAGCGGGGACCCTGCAGCAGTAACAGGCTTTTCCTTTTGATGTTCAGACTTTGAGCTTCGTGCCCAACTGATCATGATTGAACCCCAGGAAAATGACACGCCCTTCTGCTTTTCCCGCCGCGGCCTCGGTCAGCCGGGAGGCTGGAGTAGCATCCCCGCTGTGCCGAGCTCTGGAACTTAACGCGCTTGGTGGTTCTGCATTTCCCTGCCAGTTGTGCTTGCCTGGGTGGTGGCAGGAACAAGATGCCCATCTCTTAGACATTCCGCTTTTCCTTGTCATCCTTGGGGACACTTTTTTCTGCAGTCAAGGAAACGATACGAGAAGAGGCAGCACAATTTTTTCATTGATTCCAAGGCTCGGTGGAAGCCTTGTGATCATTTGCACCGACCTCCTGTAAAGCCTACGCCAGCGAACTCTTTACAGCCGCTCCCCGAGTTACGAACAAGTTACAGACCGACACTTGGTCCGTAACTCAAATTGTTTGTAACTCGGATCCCATAGAGTTACATGGCAACCGCGCTGTTCATAAGCGCGAATTGCCGTTTGTAACTCGGATCTGCATTTACGACCGCTTTGGTCGTAAGTCCGGATGGTCGGAAGTGGAGGTGGTCGTAACTCAGGGAGCGGCTGTACTCCTACTGGAGATCCCAGGATCATGTGGGCTCTGTTGGGTGTTTGTATTCAGCTGATTTTACACCACGAGAGTGATCCCCGTAAGCTGGGCACTTCTGTGGCTGCTCAGGAGAGAATCAGATACTGCCCAGCTGATTAGCAGAGCGCCCACGGCAAAGGTTTATTTCCTCTGGGGGTGCACATTCGCACATGCCTCAATGCACATAATTTATTCCACACGTGGATGGAAAAAATTAGGGGGAATATTGCACAATGACCCCCAAATGTTCTTCACGGCCATTGCTTCCCAGAATAGAATCCCCAGTCCCGTAAGTATGGCTTTGCTCTTAGACGCTTGGGTTTATATTTAGTCATATTCAAGCACATAGTGTTTGCTTGTGTCTAGTTTTACCAGACAATCCAGATCACTCTCACTCAGTGACCTCTTCCCTTCATGGATTACTGCTCCACCAATGTTTGCGTCATCTGTAATCTTTACCAGTAATGGCATTATGTACAACCTATGCACGTGCCGTGGCATGTCCATTTGTGAAAATCTGGCCCCGAGTCCCAGATTCTCTGGTGCCCTTTGTTCCCCCTGCACCCTTCAGTTCCGGGGGAGAACTGAGCCCTAAGTGCCTTGCTCAGAGATACTCCAACCCAATGTGGTGGCAGAAGTGGGATTGGCGCTCAAGAATTCCTGGTTCCAAGCCCCATACTCAGTCTTCTGGGTCATCCTGCCTTTTAAAATCAGTCAGTAGATTAACCAGTAGCCTGGGGCTGCCGTAGTATAATCCTGTCTGCCCCCGCTGTGTCCCAGTAGCGCAAACACAAAGTAAAATGAACCCATCAAAGGAAAAGCGCTCGCAAGAGTCACAAGGGGGTAAAGCCGCTCCTGTTCAAAGCCTCCCAGCACCACGTCCTGCCCATCACCCTGTGCCAGGGAAAAGAGACAAGCCACGTTCCACCCTCTCGGCATGCCAGGGCTGTCCCGCCTGCTGTTCCTTTTTCTGCCTAATTAGTTCTCATTTGCAAAGCCCTTTGAGATCTTCAGATGAAAGGCGCTGGAGAAGGACAAAGTGTCATTGTTTCTGACTGCCTCGAAGAAGGGCTCCCGGAGGGGGGGTGCCTCACAGCTGGCATGCCTCCTGCCCCGCCGACATGCTCCTTTGGAGAGCCCTGCGGTTCTCCAGGTACCGGCTGTGCAAAGGAATCCAGTCGGGAGGATGCCTCATTCCGTCTTTGCCGAGCGAGCACGGGGCCAGCCAAACAGCCAGCAACAGGGAGTCCCTATCCGCGCTTGCAAAGAAAAGCTACCAGGCTTCCGAAAGAGCAGGCCACCAGGTTTCTCGCGTCAATACCCCTTCTGCAGGGGTGCAGAGATTTTTCCCAGCTGGCTGCCAGCAGCCCGGGACTCAAGCCGCAGGTGCGCACGGGGACTGTCCCTTCCGCAGCCTGGGTCAGAAACGATTTCCCGTCGCTTCGGCGGGAGCCTCGCTGGCGCTCCTGCTAAAGCCGTTGCTCGTGGCGTTCGCAGCTCTGGTCGCCTGGGGACGAGGGAGAGCGTCGAAATGCCAGGGGGGCGTCTGTGTGGCGGAGGAGAGGCAGGACGCGGGCGATGCCTTTTGCCTCTATGTCCCCGGTTCACGAGACAGCGTTGACACCGTAAACGTTCCTCTTTCCCGCTTTCCCGGTGACCAGACAGCAGCGCTGAGCCAAAGCCCTAAGAGGGACCCGTTGGGTCAGCCAGGGAGGGGAGTCCCGTCAAAACCACCACCCGTTTTTGAGAGTCTGCCTCTAATTTGTTTCAGCAGAGGGGAAGAGTTGGCCCAAATGCCGGCAGTTCGCAGCGTTAGACTAGTCCAGGCCATTTGCCCCCACAATGAATGGGAGCACAAAACGCAGGCAAAGGTCTCTGTCAGCGGCACTGGCTGTGTCGGTCACAGATGGAGCGTGGGAGTTGGATGGGGGACGCAGGGCGGGCTCCGCTGGCGCTGGGTTTCATGCTGCTCACGCAGCCTCTGCCCAAACAGTGCCCCTTTGTCCCACTCCCCTTGCCCCCTTTTCCATGTGCCCCTTAGATTTTCGGGAGCTGGTCTGCAGCCTTCTTCCACCAGAGACAGCTGGATCAGAACATGCGGGAGCTAAGGCACAATGAGCCTACAGCCTAGCCCCTCTCGGAGCGAAATTCAACCCCGCGCCAGGCCCGGGCAGCGCTCCAGTCCTGCTTCGTCCCCACGGCCTCCTGCAGCGGGGGGGTGTCACCTGGGGGCGCTGCCACGGCCGAACAACGCTCCACGCCAGCCAGAGAGTCCACATGCCTTCGGAACAGCTGATCGCAGCATCAGCCTCCGCAGCGGCCGGGCTCAGTCGCTCCCTTCTTCCTCTTTGCTCCGCTGCCAAATAGCTGGTCTTCCCAGCTGCCGTTTCACTGCTTGCAAGCACCGTGCGGGCGCGCCGCGGCGCCGTGTAACCGCACAAGGGAGGAGGGCCGGCCCGGTTCCGGGGGGCGAAGCGGCGCCGTGTAACCACACAAGGGAGGAGGGCCGGCCCGGTTCCGGGGGGCGAAGCGGCGCCGTGTAACCACACAAGGGAGGAGGGCCGGCCCGGTTCCGGGGGGCGAAGCGGCCGCCGTGCGAATGCCAGCTAGGGGTAGAAATGAAAGGAGGCCTCGTGGGTGGCTCTGAGCTCGGGGTGTAGCAGTGACGAGTCTTCCTGTAGGGGTGTCAGCGTGTACTCGACTGTGCAATTAACCGATGAGCCGGGGCGTCTCGATTAATCGAGTCAACTGCTCACATTGCCCCCTCTTGATGCCTCGCTATCAGATGCAGTGGGGGGGGGGGAGCTGTTGCCGAGGGGAGCCCAGCTTAAAAGCCTGTTCCCCCAGCACTGGTTCCATGGTGCTGCGTGCCCTCCCCCCCCTCCCCCCCCCCCCCGGCCCATGCTGCTGCCTTTATCAGAGGCAGCAGCTCAGTGGAGAGGGGGACGGACGGCTGCTGTGAAACAGCCTCTGCCCCAGGCAGGCCCTGGTCCCCAGCAGCAGCCCCTGTCCATGGGGGGTCCGAGCTCTCTCCAGACAGGGGCCGCTGCTGGGGCAGCCTCTGCCCATCAGCTGCATGGACAGAGGCTGCTTTGTGACAGCCTCCCCTGCTCCCTAACCACCCCCCTCCAGGCCTCTGTCCACAGGGAGCTCTGATCCCCACCAGACGGGTTGGTGCCACCCCACACTGCTGCCTCCGTATCAGAGGCAGCAGCACGGGGGGGCAGCAGCCAGTCTACACAAGGAGCTGTGTTTTAAACTGGCTCCCCTCATGGACCAGCTCCTTCCTGGCCCCCCGTGTTGCTGCCTCTGATAGAGAGGCAGCAGCACAGGATGGCAGGGGGCTCCCTGGGAGCGGGGCCAGAGCACACTGGCTGCCGGCCCCGCCCCCGGGGACTGTCAAATAGTCAACTAAGCGTGAAGAATTCATGCGGTTAGTCAACTGTTCTCTTACCTGCTAGCTAACATCCCGATTCCCCCCCCCCCCCCCGCCGTCTGAACTGTAAGTGGAGCATCCTCTGATCCCCTGGGGAGAGCTGCGTGGTTATCCCCAAGTGCTAGGAACACACTGATAGGAATAGGCGTCTCCTCTTTTGAAGCCCTCCAAGCCCAGCGCCTTGCTTTGCAAGGTGAGGAGCTGGGCCTTTGTGGGCAGCTCCCCACTGCACCCCCACCCCGCGGTCCATGCATGAATTGACGTAGAAATGGCATCAAGCGATTGCAGAGGGGCTGGACGCTGCCGGTGCAGAAGAGGAGACCAGAGGAAGGCAGGCAGGCCAGCTGAGTCCTGGGGTCCTGCGTTCCTGCAGCAGGCGGCTACGCCGTTTCCTACGCGTTGAGCTTGTTTTCCCATCCTGCGGGGCTGGGTTCTGTTCTGCCAAAGGTGTCACTGGGGGGTTCTGTTCCCAGGCTCTGTCGTGGTGCTGCTGAAGGAAGCAGAAAGCCCGCAGCCTGGTGCTCGCCTGCCTCGCTGGGTGGGCAGCGCTGGCAGACCGCGAGCACGTCTTTGGTGTGTAAACCCGGCGGCGAGTGCGTCTGGAGCCGGCCAGGCGTGGCCCTTCTCCGGGCTGCCGGGAATGCACGTGCCAGCGCGCAGTGGAGTAAGGCGGGCGCTTACCTTCCAGGGAGCATCAATGCAAAAGACGCCACTTGTACGTAACGTTACGGTTGTGAAAGAAACTGACCAAAGCCAGGAAAGTCCAAGTGATCAGTGTGCAGTGACGCAGTGCTCAGGGGTGTCACAGTCTGCCCTCTCGGCACCACCCGTTCCTGTCCCCTCCAGGGACTTCCCCTCCCACGGTCGCTACATCACAGATCACAACATATGTTTCCGAGGGCTCTCTCCTCCCGCCCACGTGTGCCTGGTATTTCCAGACCCCTGGGTTCAAATCTGCCGTAGGCCAAGAGCGAAATGAGATGAGTGGTCTGGCCCGAGTTCCCGGCGGAGATCGTCTCTCCCCGACGTGGGGCTTGCCTTGTAGCACCCTTCGGCAGGGCTGACGCCCAATGTCACGGAGCGAACGGTTCTCAACCGCTCAACCTCTCATTTAATCCCTCTTTTTACTGGCGCACTGTGGGTCAAATCCATCGCTGGGGTAACCCCCCTGACATCAAGGGATGCAGCTGATGGTTGGTGAATGGTGTCGTCCATGTCTGGCCCTACTTCGGATCGGTATGAAATACATTCAAAAGACCATGTCGTTTCTGCCAGGCAGCTTTGTCGCCGAAAGTCAATAGTAGTGTAATCCATGAAGAAGGGCTCAGGGCTTTTCTACATTGTAACTTTCTCACTCACGGGTGTGAAAAAACACACACACACACCCCAAGTGCAACAAGTTCCAACGCTGTAAAGTGCCTGTGTAAATGCATTACCAGCGCTGTTAGCTACTCCCCTGGTGGAGGTGGTTTATCAAGAGCACGGGGAGAGCTCTCTCCCAGCATACTTGCGCCGACCGTGCTGCCTTGTTGAAACACTGCCGGAGCAGCGGGCAAAAGCATAGACAACGTTTCGATAGGGTACCAGTTTCTGGGAAGCCGTCCCATGCAGAGTTGGTTGGTTCCCCTTACCCAGAGGTGACCTGTTTCAGCTAGCAGCATTTATAGTTACCAGTTACAGACCCCTTCACCCGGCACTGAAATCCAACCCGTCTGTTTGTACCAGCTCCTTAACTTCTCCTGCGCTTCCTTCCTTACCTTGGTTCTGGATGCCAGACTTCCAGGGCTGGCCTGTAAAGATACCATCTGGGCTGGTCCCAGAGCCGAGTTCATGCGTTTTCCCTTTGACAAGTGGCTTAGACCATGGCTACACCAGGAAATTATTTCAGAATTACTAAACCCGACTTAAGAACTCCCAATTTTAACGATTTCCAATATGCGTGTCCTCACTGTGGCAAAGCCTTGGAAGGAGTCCGAGGCAGGCTCCGATCATGTGGATGCACGACCTCAGACTCAGAGTCGCCAGAAGCTCTCTGGAGAACTGCGGGAGGCCAGTTAGTTCAAATCAGCGGCACTGGAGTGTCCACGCCACCGTTATTTCGAACGTACAAGTTCGGACTTAGCGTTGTTCCTGGTGAAAAGCAGGAGCACGGAGTTCGAATTCCATAGCCCGTGATTCCAAACTAACGGGCTCGGCAGCGTGGATGCACCACTTACTAATTCAAACTTGGGAGGAGGGTGTGACGTAGTGGGGGTACCTGGCTGGTTTCTATGCCGGGGCTGTGGTAACCCCCACTGGCTGCTGTCGGTACCACGGCCCAGCAGGACAGGGGATGAGTCATTATGCAAAGAGGGTCTCTCAACCTGTCCGACCGGCTACCCCCCAGGGAGAGAAACAAAGGAAGGTGAAATGCCGCCCGGGCTGGGGGGCAGGGCTGGAAGAGAGAGAGTTAGTCTCTGTCTGGTATCCTGGAGGAAGCAGCCTAGGCAACAGGCTGGGGTTTAGGAGCCTAGACCCCTCCCCCCCCATATCAAGGGGGGGCTGAGGCATCCTAGGCCTGCCCTGTAACCAGATGACATCTGTGCTGTATCCTGGAGAGGCAATAAACTCCCTCTACTCTACTGGATGGTGGAGTCTGTTTGTGCCATTTCGGGGGTGCAGGAGACGGGGGAACCCCAACGTGCCGTCACAGAGGGTATTTCGGACTAAGGTCCTGGTGTGAACCAGGGCTTCTCATCTAATGCCACAGCTGACTTGAGCTTTGCTGAGCGCTAGGAATACATAGAATAAGCCAATGGGATTGTAGAAGGACATTGACCAAGTCACCACTAGAAAAACACTCACACACCCCCCCCCCCATAATGGTCGGGTGGTATATGTACTTGATGTACAGTAGAGTCCCAATTATCCGACCTAAACGGGACCGACACGTGGTCGGATTACCGAACATGTCGGATGATAGGGACTCTACTGTAGCCTGGCCCCATCCCTGCCTGGCCCTGGCCCCTTCCCTCCCTGCAGCTCCCTGGCGCCCGGCCCCTCTGCAGGTAGTGGGGCGGGAGGAGTTTGGAGGAGGGAAGGGCCCGCGCTCTGAGAGGGAGAGCTGAGGTCTGAGAGTCAGGCAGAGTGCGGTGGGGGAGCGGGGACAGGCTGTGCAGGTCCCAGACTCTGGCCCAGGGCTTTCACCCCATACTATGGGTGAGCCTGTGATGAGAAGGCACAGGAGGCTGTGTGGAGGGTCACAGCGAGGCTCTGAGGGAACCGCAGGGTCGGAGCTTTGCCACAGCACCCAGAGTGGCGCACGCAGGAGAATCAGAGCTGCCCTCGTGGGTTGCTTCAGCTGCCGCTTTCATTGCAACCCCAAGCTTGTGCTGTGGTTGGCTGAGTTTCCTGGGCCGGGGGCTAGTGGCTACAAACTCAACTACTGCAGCTCATTGGGGGTGGCCTCCAATGCCGCTGAACGGTCCATTCTGCAGCCACGAGGCCGGACCTCCCACGGCAAGGAGGCTGTTGGGAGCTCGGTGTGTCCCTTTCACTTGCTTGACCGGCAGCGGGAAGCCGATCACGCCGGTTTGGGGAGCCGTGAGAGAGGCCCCTGAACCACGGCAGCGTGGCCTCGCGGCGCTCGGGCTCCTGCAGCCATCTCTGTGCTAGAGCTTGCCCGCCCGTGGCTTGGCCACGCTGGAACGGTGCGCCGTGACGGAGATCGACGTCGAGGCCACGGCTCAGAGCGCTCCGCTGCTCCTATCGAGAGTCGGCATCAACGTCCTGAGACGCGCCCTCCCCTCTGCCCCATCCCAAAGGGGGCAAAGGCAGCCTGAGACTCCTCATCTCAAGTAGCTGGGCCCTCGCTCCACAACCTTCCGACACTCCTGTGCCAGTAGCTGGTTAGCGGCTCACGCTTGGCTCTGAGTCCACTCCCTGTTCCGTGGAACTCTCCTGTTCATGGGAGCGCGCCAGCCCCCTCTGTTCATTGCGGCTTAACCCTGCTTCAGGCATCAGACTCCTCTCCGGGGACTCTAGCACAGTGTGTGGCGCTGGCACCTCCCCAAGCCCAGCAAACACCCCTTTTAGCAGGTGTGGCTCATTGTTCTAATCCAGAGGTGGGGAGCCTCAGGACCGGCGGCCGGATGTGGCCCCTGGCTTGTCTGGATCCGGCCCCTGAGGCTCGGGTTTGTGACAGGAATGTGGGGAGGTCTTTCTCCTCCTCAGTCAGGGGCTTCTCACTTGTGTGCAGCCCCTGGATGATTTTTCTGTGGGTCCACACCCCTGCTCTAAGATGCAGAAGAAGTGGAGGTGGCTGTCTAGAAAGAACCAGGAAAGATCCAGGCCGTCAGCCGAACAATCCTGGTGCAGAAGCCCAGGGAAAAGGTCTGAGATGAGCCTCACGCTTCATCCTCATTCATTGCCCATTAAAGCGGGACGGGGTGAGTTGGGAGTTGATTAGTGTGTGGACTGTGGCCAAGCACGTGGGGGGAGGGACCAGCCCAATGCAGAGAGCTGGCTGGCTCCTGCTTGTACCGCTTTCAGGACTCCGCTCGTCACGTTTCTGTCTGGTGGGCAGAGCGGTCCTTTCAGGGAGGAGGCAAAGCAAGGCGAGCTAACCTGCTCTCCGTCTGTGGGTACAAACCAGGAGCGCCTGTGTCTGGATCTCCACGCCAGGCCCTGGGGTCTGTGTGGGTCATCCCAGTGCCTGGAGCCTTCAGACACCCGCAGAGAATCTCTTCCGGTGCCCGCTGGCCAACAGCAGACATCCAGCCAGCGGATCTCTTCCCAGAGAGGCGTTTTCACTCGGGCTTTGAATGTGGCTCTACGGACGAGCCCCGGAAACGGCTGCTAAGCAGCAACGTTCCCTCTAATTTTTTCCATCGGTGTGTGGAATAAAGTTTGTGCTGTGCACCAAGCCATGTGCAGATGTGCACCACCCATAGAAACACTGGCTGCCGGCTATGGGCGCTCTGCTGATGTGCTGGGCGGCCGCCCAGGCGCTCAGCTGGCAGGCACGGCGGCTAAGCAGCGTTTGCTCTGTCTGCAGGAGACACGGCCGTATATAAAGGGGGCACGTATTGGATCAAGGGCCGCACCTCTGTGGACATCATCAAGAGCGGAGGCTATAAAATTAGCGCCCTCGAAGTGGAGCGCCATCTGCTGGCTCACCCCAGTATTGCAGGTAAAGCGCCGCCCCTTGGGATCTGTGCTCTCGGTTTGTGGGGGGCTTTGGAGGCGAATTACAGTGTTACCGCCCCGGTGAAGAGCTGTAGTTGGAGACGGTCCCCCAGCAGGGAGGCACTGGGCCTGCTGTCCCCTGGCATCTCTGTCCCAGATGGCAGTGCCCTCCAGCGGATAGGAGCTTAGCGAGGGTGCTGAATCGGGGCAGAATTCTATTGATCTCAGGAGTATGGGGGGGATTTGGAACCCCAGCTGCCCTGGGAGCTCCCTGCATGTTAGGTGCAGCGCTCCACCCTGGCCAGGGGCTAGCTGCCCCCTCGCTTTGGGTTTGCCACCGCGCTGCACGGTGACGAGGAGAGAAGGCACAGAAGGCGGTGGCTTTTGGGGACCTTGTTGGGTGACGGCTGTAGCCCAGAGGACACTGAGAAGATGCTGGCGGAGGGGTCTCGCCTGGAGGCTGTTTCACAGTCTCTCCGCCGGCAGGGTGGGGTGTGACGGGACTGAATTCAGAGCCCAGCGCGGGGGGGGGGGGGAGTCAGAAACTCACAGCCAGGTGCAGACTCAGCAGCAGATTTTTGGAAATGAGAAATGTTCGCTCGCTCTTCCCTGACGTTGCTGGGGGAGGGAACCGAGGGCTGCCCATCGGGGCTGGAATGAGCACAGGGAAGTTCTCACGCTATCCAGGCTGGCTGGGCAGCTCTTCCGCTCTTTTAGACTCTGCGAGCGGGAGAGTGCTTGATATTCTTCTGCCCGCTTTCCCCCCTTACTCTTAGCAATCCCCCGCCCCCGATCCTCTCCTCCCCCGCACGTGGCGGCTCCGGCCCACCTGGCTGGTGTCGCAATTCGCTTTCACGCTCTCCTGCTGTCTTGGAAGTGGGTCTGAGTTTCTGAGCCTTCTGCTCTCTCTCTCCAGATGTGGCCGTGATAGGGCCCCCAGATGTGGTGTGGGGCCAGCGGGTCAGCGCGGTGGTGCAGCTGAAGGAGGGCGAGCTGCTGTCTCTCGAGGAGCTGAGGAGCTGGGCCCGGTAAGCGTCCGCCACGGGCAGCACACGGCAAATGCTACAGAGGCTACATTTGGTGGGGTTGGTCGCACCCCCGGTCCGAGTCTTCCCATTCCAAGACCTTTGGTCATGGGCTTGTTTATAGCTTGGGCTGCAGTTTCTGTGCTCGATTAGTTTGGAAAGCTTCAGCCACAGTGGTTCAGTACGTCTACAGCAGGCATTCTGGGGGCGGAGTGTGGCGGGGCCAGGCTGGTGGCTTGGGAAGGAGGCCCATGCAGACGCGGACACCAATTTTATATGGGTGCAGGGCTCTACCTAGAACGCTGCTCTCTGCCCCCCCCCACTCACACATACCCAGTCCTCCTTCCTGGCCCTTGGCGCGTGGGCCGTGGGAACAGGGGAGATGAGATGCCGCAGGGCCCCGGGCAGTGAAGTTTCGCAGGGCCCCTCCTTTGGCACGGCACATACGCGGGGCCTCGGGAAGCGCGGGGCCCGGGGCAGCCGCCCTGCTCGCCCTGCCCTAAATCCGCCGCTGCATGGGAACCCCTCCACAAGGTCTCCTTTCCATCCCAGCGGGGAGCGGGGGGCGTGAGGCCGTGGCAGGAAAGATGCCAGAGGCCTGCAGCGGCACAGGCATTTCTGAACGCAAACCCTGGGCTTCTGTGACGGACCGGGCCGGGTCTGGGCACAGCTGAGGGCGTCCGCTCAGGGCGAATTGCTCAACTTCAGGGCTCCTTACAGCCCCAGACTGGAGACCTTGCCAAACAGGCCACACACCAGTCCCACCGAGCGCTTCAGCAGCCTGCCTGAAGCCTCACGAGCAAAACCCCTCCGACACCCCAGCAATATCCGTGCCCCAGATGGCCCCGGGCCTCATACACAGGTGAGGGGTCTTAGAACCCAATCCCACCTACCCTGAACAAGTTCTGTCCGGTTCCAAGAAACCAGCCACAGATCCCTGGTCAATTTACCTTCCAGATCTTACCCACAAATCACATTGAGCCAATCCTTTGGCATCTAACATCTAAAAATTTATTGCTACCAGAAAGAAAAGCATGAGAGTGAGGTTGCTAAAGTATTATACATTACATGCATCGAATCACCCAGTTCTCGATGCAGGCTTTAGCAGAGATGTTACAGCTGCTGGCTTAGAAGTCCTTAGTTGCACATCCTAGGTTAGGATGGGTCCACAGGTCTTTCCAGCCCTTCGATCCCTGCACTGCTGCCTCTGGGATGAAGTGCTGAGCTGAGTACCAAGATGGAGTCAGCCACATGGCCTCTTTATACATCCTTCCTGGTCTCTTCTTGGCTGCAGCAGGTCACCTGGCCAGCGGCCTATCCCTGTGTTCCCTGCTGGCAGCCCTTAGGTGTCGGTCACCATTCCCGAGGCGTGTCCTTGGCCCGTCGAGTGCCATTGTCCCACAGGGCCTCGCTAATTAGCATGTCCATAGGCCGGGCTCTGCCCAATGCTCAACCACGTTCAGAGAGACGTCCAGTCTCCATACAGGTTACAGATTCCTAACTCCACACCCAGACATTATGCAGATCTATGAAGAGCAGATACAGACTCAGAAGAAAGTAGCTTTTGTTTGACCCCTCAATGGCCCCTTTGGACCACTTTTGGGGCCAACACCCCCCCATGGGTGCAGCAGTGACCCGGCTGCTCCCCTCACAATCCAATAACGTGACAGCTTCCTTTCCCTAAATCTGCCCAGCAGGAGCAGCCAGTGGCTAAGGCAGAGGAGAGCATTGCCTTCCCAAACCACCGGCCTGGCCCTGCCCCCACTCCACCCCCAAAATGCCTGCTGCAGGCATTCTGCAGTGGAGTATGGCTGCCCCCAGCCCCTGTGCTCCTGGCTGGGGAGTCTGGAGCACGAGCCCCTGCCCATCTGTTCCCCTCCCTGTGGGGGGGGCTGTACATACTCAGCGCGCTGCCCCGCCTCCTCCCCTCCCCATGGGGGTGGAGCCTCAGCAGAGGGGGTGGGGCTGGGGGCCTGCTTCCCCAAACCCCAGCTACCTCAATCACCCATGCTGCCCAGCGTCTATTCACTACGGCTTGGCACGCTGGAGCCAGACCCAGTACTGAGTAACGGGCTTGCCGGGCCAGGCCCTGGGAGCTCGAGGGCCTGCACAGCCGCGGAGCGATGGAGAAGCAGGATCACTTGGTTTATCATTAATTGATTTTATCGTTCCACTAGCCGTGTATTGACTAGCGGGGCCGTTGGTTTTCCTGCCGACTCCCCTCCCTCGGGCTGCGGCGAGTTCTGGGGAGGCTGGCGCTGCTTCCCAAACAGTCGGAGCACTTGTTTCATCAAGGGCTGCACAGCTGGCCAATTAAAGATTCCCCTGGATTGGCAAAATCGCAGTTGGAAGACGACAATTGAGCAACTGCAAGGCAGAGTCTAGTTGGGCAGCTGCTGCTCTGATGAAACAATTACTTAGTGGGAGGGGAGGGAGGGAAATCAGACAAAGGAACCCAGCCCACGCTGGCTGGTCCCATGGAGCAGCCAAGTCTGAGCCCCGGCATCCTGCTGCCTGCTGGGCCGGCTTCCCGCAGTAAAAACTTCCCAGTCCCTCCACGCCCACTTGTCTGGGAATCCTGCCTCTCCCTGAAGGTTTGCGCCGTACCTCTGACGTGCCGTGCTCTTGGAAAATAGTGCTGGGCCTCGCCTCCCTCTCTCGTGTTTGCAAATCTCCCCTGGCTCCGCTAGCCACAAGGACCGGCCTTCCCCGGCACCGAGGGAGAAGGGAGAGCCGCAGGAGGGGGGTTGGAGGGGATCGCACCGGAGTGTGCGTGTTTGAGAGCCACTCTGCACTTGATTTATGGATAGCCCTTCCCCCTGTGCATCGGCCCATGGCCGCCGGCCCACACGCCGTCTAGGTGGCTCCGAAAGACCACCCTGGCCGCGTGGAATGAAGCCCCTGGCTGGGTGTGGGGGCCCGATGCGGCGCAGCCCAGGGTGCATTGCTGTTTTAGCGGGAGGCCTGCCTGGCCCAGCACACGCCGGCTCTCCCTTCCTGTCTCCCTTCCCCAAGCACAGGCCGACCGATCTCCGCTGCGCTGTGACCTCTGCTTCTGTCTCTGCCTCTGCTCCGTTCCCCTGTCTAGTGCCAGTCTGCCCTGAGTCGAGCCAGGCCTCGGGGGTTTGGGGGCCTCCCACCGCCTTTCCCTGCTGAGCCCCTCCCCGGCCGACACGCCTCTGTCTGTGCGCAGGAACGAGGAGCCCTTCTAGGGAAGCCATTCGAATGTGAAGAGAGGAGCCATCCTGCCAGCGCCTGCTGTGCCTCAAAGGGGCAGCGAGCGCCCCAGCAAGCTCCCTCCTGCGCTGTCTTGGTGCCGTCTCCCGCTGGCTTTTCCCTCCAGCCCCCTCACTCCCACACGCGCTGTCTCTCCCTTTTATTTTATCCGTCACTTACATTTGCCTGGCCCCTTTCTCGCCCTCCCTGGCAGGAGACACATGTCCCTCTTCGGAGCGATTCCTTCTGCAGCCTTCGCCTCCCATCTCGTTTCCCAGTGACAGGCGCCGTCCTGAGTGAGAGCCGCCCATATGGCAGGATGTGGTGGTTGGGCTCGGGGGGCGACGGCTGAAAAGCTCAGTGGACTTGGCATGTTGCATTAGAGTCAGTGCCAGGGAGCTGCCTGTCGGAGCCGGGCATGGCCCCAGGTTGGTGACACGCAGGCAGCGGGAGGCGGGAGACGAGCCCCCTGCGCTTGAAAGGCCAAAGAGACTCGGTTCCTGGGAGGGAGGGAAGGAAGGAACAGGGGGCCGCGTGCGTGTAAGAACATGCAGGTCTGTGTGTGAGGGGCACATTTGGGCATGGCCGGCCAGCCTGCGCGCATATCTGCTCTAGGCCAAGCGACTAGTCGCAAGGAGACCCGTTCAGAGCCGTGTAATTCGGCACGTTTGTGCTTCCGTAACGCTATGCGGTGTTTAGCATTTGCTTTCCCTGCCACTGCCAATCACGGCCCATTTCAGTCAATTTCATGCTCCGAGGGTTTCAAAACCCATCAATGTCCTGATTTCAGCAAGTGAAGTCGGAATGTCACGGTGTTGCCCTTGACGTCCTGACCCAAAAAGGCGTTTGGAGCGGGGGGTGCAGTACTGCCGCCACCTTGACTTCTGGGCTGCTGCTGGCGGCAGCGCTGCCTACAGAGCTGGGCAGCTGGAGAGCGGCGGCTGCTGGCCAGGAGCCCAGCTCTGCCGCCAGCAACAGGGCAGAAGTAAGGGTGGCAATTCTATATGCTGCCACCCTGACTTCTGCACTGATGCCTGCAGAGCCGTGTCCTCGGTCAAAGCTGCCGCTCTGCAGCCTCCCAGCTCCGAAGGGAGCGCAGAAGGAAGGGTGGCGATACCGAAACCCCCTGCCACGCCCGTTTGGGTCAGGACACCCAGTCTGAGAAACGCTGCTTTCCCCTGGGTATGGTGCAGGGTCAGAGCCCAGAAATCAGGATGGGACAAGGTCAAGTCCGTTGCTGAATCCTTAGGAAGCGGTGGGTTGTGGGTTCATTGTCTTCCTGAAATGCCTCTTCCGAGACATCCAACGCACTCGGATCCATGGCCCCCTCCGCGCCTGGGCCCTTTGCTGCCCTGCTGCAGGACATGCTGACGGAGCCTGATGGAGCCCGTCCCGCAGGAGCGGCCCCACCCAGCGGCGTCTGGCGAGCTGCACTGGGGAGCGAGCTGCAGCCAGACGCGCTTGGGCCCGCACGACTGAGAGGATCGTGTTGCCCACACCCCACACGGCACAGGCCCTTTGGGATGTCTGAGGCATTCGATTGCTGGCTGTAGAACGGGAGTCCTCTGCCAGCCTGGGGTTAACCCTTCACATGCCGGCAAAGGGAAGCCGTGTTCCCCGGAGGGACTTCCTGGGTCTTGCAGGAGGTGAGGAAGGGTGACAGTTAACCCTTTCCTTGCTGGCATAGGTCAGAGACCTCTTCCACTGCTGCTTTAGTGTTCTTATCCCCGGTTTCTAACCCTTAACTCTCATGTGTGCCCCCATCCCGTGACTTGAGGGCGCGCCTCTTGAGGTTCATCTTCCTTTCACGGAGTCTTCAGCTACAGGGCTGTCCCCAAAGAGCATGGGGCAGAGCAACCGGCGGCTCTGGAAGGGAGGTGCACCGGGGGCAGACCAACGGGCGGCTCTGGAAGGGAGGTGCACGGTGGGGCAGACCAACCGGCGGCTCTGGAAGGGAGGTGCACCGGGGGCAGACCGACGGGCGGCTCTGGAGGGGAGGTGTCCCCAAGACGGTGAGGGTTATTGCAAGTCTGTGTCTGGTTGCAGGGACTCCATGGCGCTCTACACCGTCCCTGCGGAGCTGCTGCTGGTGCAGGAGATCCCCCGCAATCAGATGGGCAAAGTCAACAAGAAGCAGCTAGTGGAGCACTTCTACCCAGCCAGCCCGGGCTGAGCGCAGGAGCCCGCCGAGGTGCCGGCAGCCCACGTGGAGTCAATCGGCGGGGCTTGGGTGCGTCCTGGGCCGGGGGCCGGGCCCTGTGGGTGACGGCTGCTGTCGTGCGGGGACCGCCAGGCTTGGATTGGCCGTGGGAAACCGTCAATAAAAGCTGGTTTCACGCCCCCGGGTCTCCTCCGTGGCTGAGCAGGGCCTGGCCACAGAGTGAGTGCTGAGATGGGAGGGGCCGGTTGCGGGGGGAGGAGTAGAAAGCCCGTCCCCGCTTCCGCTCCTGCAGGCTCAGGCCGCTGGGGTCCCGGCAGCAGAGCGAGCCTCCGTGCCAAGAGCCCTGCGCTCGCTGTCCGGGTGTTTGGAGGGGGGTCCCGCCTGGCTTCCTGCTTTGGCCTGCGGGGAGCTGCACCTCCCGGGCGGGCATCTGGCCTCGTCCTCTGGCGATGGACGCGCAGGGCAGATGCGCCGTACCCAGCGGCCTGTGCCCAGGCTGGGAGTCCGTGTGTGAACGCAGGCCCTTCCCAGGAAAGGGGGAATGGCTGTTGGGGGGCAGGAGATGGCTCCGGAGGGCTTGACTCACCTGGCAGCTCTCCAGGAGTTCCGGGGCGTTTGCAGGCTCAGCACAAGGGCCACGTCGGGTTATTTGTCTCTCCCACACCAGAGCCCGAGTGCCGTGGAAATGGCCCTAAGGCCCAGCAGGCGTGGTCCCCGTGCCGGGCAGCGTGCCGGGGGAGAAGCGGGGTCCACGCGCTGCCACCCCTGCTAGCAGTGGGGAGAGCACACGGCGGGGGGGGGGAGGAGACAGATCTGAGCCCTGACTTGCTTCCTTGCAAAGCAGGGTGGACGGAGCCCGGTTTGGGGGGGCAGAGGTGCAGCCTAACGCACACAGAGGCTCCCCCTGGAGTAGAGCTCACCCCCAGGAGCCAGCCTGTGGAGGTAGCCCATGGGGTGGGCTGGGGCTTTGGGGGGTGCGTGGCCTGCAGGGGGGCACCTGCAAAGTAGGCTTTGGGCTGTGGCTGGAGATGGCGACTTGCCGGCCAAGCCGTCCTCGCGTTTGCAGAGCCCCTGAGCCCTGTCCCTAGCCGCCTGCCCTGAACCCCTTGGGAACGGAGGGAGGCAGCCTCTTCGGCCCGGTCCCCCACTCCCTGCCTCGCGGCGGCTGCGCCGGCCTCCTCCTCCTCCATCAGCGCTGCGGACGGCTGGACGGAGCCCCCCCACCTGCGTGCAACCCCCGGGCTCATTGCGGATGCTGCAGCCTGCGTGGCACAGACTCCACCGAGCTCCCCAGTTAAAGCCAGGAGCCAGGCGCTGGGGGAGCAGCGCTGCCGGCAGCTCACTAAAAACCTGTTGGCTGCTCCCTCTCCTCTCGCGCTCCCCTGGCTGCAGCCGCGGGGCTTCTGGCAGGGACTGGCGTGGCTCCCAGGAAGGGTGGCTCCGTCCTGGGCACCCCACCCCAGGAGTGGGTACGGGAGGGGAGCGGGTCAGTCATGCAGCCCGGCTGGGCCCTGTGAGTGCCCCACGGCAGCTGCAGGGAGCCGCAAAGGGGCTGCGTTTCTCCACATGCTTCTTCCTCACACCGGAGCAGAGCCGGGCAGGGAAGAGGCGCTTGGGCAGCCTCTCCCAGCAGGCCTGGTGCGTGCCACACAGCCCCCTGCTCCGCCTGAGGAGCCGGCTCCTTCGTGTGCTCTGCCGAGGAACGCCCAGCCCGCACTTGGCTTGCTGGAGACCAGGCTGCTGCCAGCGAGTGTCCCCACGTCTGCCGCCGGCCTTGCTGGGCAGCCTGAGGGGAGGAGAGCAGGGAGGGTTCAGGGGTCGGGGCCACGGCTGGAAGCAGCCCTTCCCTCGGCCACATGCCAGAGGGTGGGCTGTAAAATGAGGGAAGGACCCCTCGCGGGCTGGTCTGCACTGAGCTCTCGGGGCGAGGGCTTCGGATCTGCCCAGCACCAAGCCCTGGGCAGCGGGAGCCTCGCCCACCCGAGTGCCCCCGAGTGCGGTGGCAGGGAGAGGTTTTGTGCACTGCCCCGCCCTCAGCGCAATCTCCCAGCTCCCATTGGCCGGTGAGCTGCCTGTTTGCCCGGCAGGCAGCGTGCAAAGCCCCGCCCCCTCCCTTCCCGCTCGCTGCACTTGGAGCTGCATGCGGCCCCCCAGCTGGGCGCTGAGAGCGGGGCGGGAGGGAAGTCTGCCTCGGGGGCCTGCTGGGCTGCTGGCTGGGAGCTGCTTAGGTAAGTACCTGTGGGCCAGAGCCTGACCCTGGCATCCCAGTCGCCCTCTGCTCCTCTTCCTGCACCCCTCCCCCACGTAACCCGACCCCTCTGCACCCCTGGACCTGCCCCCTCCTGCACCCCTCCCCCACGTAACCCGACCCCTCTGCACCCCCGGACCCTGCCCCCTCCTGCACCCCTCCCCCACCCCTCCCCCACCTGCCCCCTCCTGCACCCCTCCCCCACGTAACCCGACCCCTCTGCACCCCCGGACCTGCCCCCTCCTGCACCCCTCCCCCACGTAACCCGACCCCTCTGCACCCCCGGACCTGCCCCCTCCTGCGCCCCTCCCCCACGTAACCCGACCCCTCTGCACCCCCGGACCTGCCCCCTCCCTCTCCCCCACGTAACCCGACCCCTCTGCACCCCCGCTCCTGTACCCAGACCCTTCCAATCCCATGTCCCACGTCACAACCCAAACCCCTGCATGCCTCCTCCACTCCTGCGCCAGGTCCCAACCCCCTCTCAGCCCCTGCCCTAGGTCCCAACCCCCCTCGTCACCCAACCTCCCTCCCGGCCCCTGCCCCCTCCATTCCCACGCTGGAGGCGTGCAGCCCTTGCCCCCTTACCACCCCCTGGGAGTGGCCCCATCGCACACTATTGCCCACCCCGGCCTAGCCCGCGGGTGCTGCTCTCCCGGTGGGCGCCCGACACGGGGTGGAGCAGAGCTGTGACTGCGACAGGCGCCGCCCGGCCGGGACGAGGTGCTGGGCTGCCCCTGGCTGGACCCGCTTCGGTGGCTCATTGTCACGGATTGGGGGCGGGATCAGCCGGGGCCTGTCGTGCTGGGGATCTGCAAGGAGGGGGAGCGACAAAGCCCCCCTCCTGTGCCTGCCGGGCCCTGCTGGCTCCAGGCCTGCCCCAGCCCCGGGGGCCGAGCGGCTCGGAGGTGGGGAGAAGACCTCTCTGGCTCACTCGGCCTGATTTGGCTCCGTGGCAGCCAGGGCGGAGGCCTGGTCCTCAGACTCCGGTTCCCTCCCTGGTTCCGCCCACCTGGGTGCCCCACAGCTGGAGAGACCGGCCCCTGGCGTGGCTCCGGCAGGGGGTCACCTGGCCACCGCCCTGCAGCCCCCACGCTCCTGCTCCCCACTTTCACCTGGGCTTTGCATTGGGCCTGGGCTGGGGCATGGGGGCCCCCCCCACTCTGCCCCCTTCGCCACCGGGATGCGGCGGTGAAATGGACGCGAGCGGCCCGGCGTCGCGCGGTGCCATGGGGCCGCGGCTGGAGGCGGCCGGTGTCCTGGAGGACCGGCAGTAGCGATGGGCTGTACCTTTGTAAAGGGACTTTTGTCCCTGTTTGACCTCGGACACGCTCCGCAAAGCAAACCCGGAGACCCGTGTGAGGGGAGAGGGGGATCAGTCACGGAGCTCCAGGAGCCCCTCGCCGCTAACCGCAGAGAGGCCGGGGTGCGAGGGGGCAGCGCACGGTGGCACCTGCCTGGCAGCTTTGCCTGCCCCGGGGAGCTGATTAGAGGCTGCGGCCATCCATCTCCGCGCTGGCAGCTCGCGGGCAGGCGGGATAGATGGCGGGTGGGAACCAAAGTGATGGCTCTGGGTGGGGAGAGGGGAGGGAGAAATCCAGCCCCTTGCTGGGAGGATGATGGAGCTGCCACACCCAGCCTGCAGCACAAGAGTCCAGCCTGGGAAGGCTCCTAGTCCCTGGCCGGGGGCTCGGGGACGCAGAACAGAGCACAGCCTGTGCCCGAGGAAGGTGCAAGGGGTTCCCAGCCGTGGAGCCCTGCAAGTCCACCGCTCGCCGCTTAATGCCCGGGGCTACCCGCCTCCGCGGATCTCCCGGCGCCTTTTGACGGACGCAGATACAAGACGTGTATCGAGAATCGTGCAATCGCAGGCATCCGCGTGAGAGCCGCAGGTACCCGCCTCCGCAGCCCTCGGTGCAGACGCCTGCCGTTCAGTTTTGCGGCTGCCGATAGAAATTTGTATCAGTGCAGGTGTAACCCTCAGCTCCAGAGCTTCTAGGTTCAGATTTGCCAGGCGGCGGTTACACAGGGTATATGAAGGGCTGGAGCTTTTCTGGCTGCTTGGCATGTCCACTACAGCCCAGATGCCCTCCCCGGCATGCAGGCGAGACATAAAGGCCAGGACTTTAGAGCTACGTCTACTCTGGCAGGTACTTGCGCAAGAGCATCTTGCAGAAGGACTCTGGTGCAAGAACGCTTGTGCAAGAACACGTCCACGTGGCCACGTGCTTATGCACAAGAGCGTCCATGGCAGTGTGGACGCCCTCTTGTGCAAGAAAGCTCTGATGGCCATTTTAGCCACCATAGGGCTTTCTTGTGCAAGGAACCCCTGCCGCCCATCCACACTGCCCTCTTGTGCAAGGTCGCTCACAAGAAGCCCTCTCTTCCCACGCCGTACTGTAAATCTTGCACAAGAGCAGGCGGGCCCTGTGGACGCTCTGTGGGTTCTTGTGCAGGCACCCGCCAGTGTAGACACAGCCTAACGGTACAAAAAAGAACTCCAGGAAACCCCCAACTTGTCACCTCCCCTCCCCCGCACTCACAACCATTTTTTATGTGCGGAAGGAGCCGAAACCCCCGACTTACATCCTCGGCCCCCATTTACGATGGCGCCCGGTGCCTGACGTCAATGGGGGTTCGAGTTACGACGCCCCCAACTTGCGACGCTTCCCCAGGAACCAATTGTGCCGTAGGTTGGGGGTCGCCTGTAGAGCGAGTCATGGAGGTTGGGTCCATCAGCGGCTGTTAGGCAGACAGGGCGGGGGGCGGGGGGTGTCCCTCGCCTCTGTCAGGGACTGGGTCTGGGTGACGGGAGGGATCACGATGGTTCCCTGTTCTGGTCTCTCCCCCTGGGGCACCGGGCGTTGGCCACTGGCAGCAGACAGGCCCCTGGCCGGATGGGCCTTTGCTCTGAGCCAGGCTGGCCGCTCTGCTGCTCTGACTGCAGGCCCAGCCCACGCACTGACCTGGCTGCGCTGCCCTCCCCTTCCTATGGACCCGCCTTGCAGCAGCCTGCGACTGCCGCCCCGCTGTGTCCCTCCGGCCCGGCTGCACGGGTCACGGGCCCACGGAGGCCTTGGGAGCAGAGCCCCCTCGGGTAAGCTCTCCGGTCTCTCGCGGCCCCGGAGCCTGGTGGCGGAGAGGCGGCCGGCTCGTCGGGGGAGCCCTGAGTTGGGAGCGTCGGGGAGCTCGCCTCAGGCGCGGACACACACACACACAGCCACAATCCCACCTCTGCCGAGCAGGCAGCCACGGCAGGTCAGCGCTCCCGCCCGCCGAGGCGCTGGCCCGAAAACAAGCACCAGAGGCCCCCGCCCCGCCCCGTCCGCTCCATTTCTTGCCGGAGCGTGTTCTGGCATCCCACGTTTCACTGCTCCAGGCTGCGAAATGGCTGGGGCCGCGCTCGGAGCAGCTAGTCCTGCGCCGCGGCTGGGGAGAAGGCCCAGGCAGACCCCGTCACGGTCGCATGAACCCCTCGTCCTGGCGCCTCGCACAAGGGAGCGCTGGCTGGGCAGGGCTGGTGCGGGGGGGAGCAGCAGCTTGGTGGGGGGACGTGTCTCTTCTCTGCAGACAGCCCCAGCAAACTCACTGGTGGGAACTAAGAGTTTGTTGTAAGCAAAACTCGTGAAGTCATTCTGCCGCTCTACTCTGCACTAGTTAGGCCTCAGCTGGAGTACTGTGTCCAGTTCTGGGCGCCACATTTCAAGAAAGATGTGGAGAAATTGGAAAGGGTACAGAGAAGAGCGACAAGAATGATTAAAGGTCTAGAGAACATGACCTATGAAGCCAGGCTTCATGAACTGGGCTTGTTTAGTTTGGAAAAAAGAAGATTAAGGGGGGACATGATAGCGGTTTTCAAATATCTAAAAGGGTGTCACAAGGAGGAAGGCGAAAATTTGTTCCTCTTGGTTTCTGAGGACAGGACAAGGAGTAATGGGCTTAAAGTGCAGCAGGGGAGGTTTAGATTGGACATTAAGAAAAAATTCCTACCTGTCAGGGTGGTCAAATATTGGAATAAATTGCCAAGGGAGGTGGTGGAATCTCCCTCTCTGGAGATATTTAAGAACTGGTTGGATAGACATCTGTCAGGGATGGTGCAGACGGAGCTTGGTCCTGCCTTGAGGGCAGGGGGCTGGACTCGATGACCTCTTGAGGTCCCTTCCAGTCCTATTATTCTATGATTCTATGAAGAGGCTGCAGGGCAGTGGCTGTGAGGGGGGGCTGATGTGGGGGGACCCTCCTTGTCTGCCAGGGACGGCAGGCAGGGTTCCCTGTAAGCTGGGCGCTTGTGCAGCCACTCAGAAGACATTCAAATGCCGCCCTGCTGATCAACAGAGCGCCCCCAGCTAGGTGTGTGTTTCTGCTGGTGGTGCACATTTGCACGTCTTGGTGCACACCAAAAATGTATTCCGCACCTGGATGGAAAAAATCTGCACCTGGATCAGAAAGATTCGAGGGAACATTAGTGGCAGGGCACGTGACTGAAGGGGGTGCCCATGTGGGGGGACCCGCCTCGTCTTCTGCCTGGGGCTGCAGGACACGTGGCTTTGGGAGGCACTGGGCAAGGAAGGGGAGCTCTGGTCCTGAGGTCTCGCGCAGGGCCCCGCAATGAGGAGTAACACTGGGGACGAGCCAGGGCGCACCTAGTGACGTGCACCCAGTGCCACAAAGCAGCCAGGGCTAGTGGGCACGTCATCCGCCGGGCGGTTCCTGAATCCCCTGGCTGTGCATTCCCTGCGCCCGGAGCCCTGTGCCCCATGAAGCGAGGCCTCGCAAACCGCAGGGAGGGGTCCAATGCGGGGGGGCTGGCGTAGCACCCACCCCTCCCTGGGCACCAGAGATCCCTGCTGTGCCAGTCGGGTAACGCGGCCGCTCTGCTCCCGGCCCCTCGGACGCCTGCCTTGTGCAGGAGGGAGCAGTGGCAACGCAGACGCAGGCCGTTGAGCGCATCCACGCACCAGAGGACCAACCGCAGGGATCTCCAAGCGCGGGACGCGGGGAACGGGCCGAGCGGGATGTTGGGTCAGAGAACGGGCGGCCGGCGGAGAAATCTGATTGGCACGTCCTTTGCCATGGCTGCTTTCCAGCCTCGGCCTGGTAACCCCTCGGCAGCCCCTCCACTCGTGTCCTCCGCCAGGCGCTGGCCAGCTCTCGGGTCCATGGGATTCCAGGGCCTGCCGGTCACTGCAAGACGGCTTCCGCTGCTCGGACCCTTGGACCAGTTCCTTGGAGCAGACGGCCCCGGGGGGGGCATGTCTTGACAGGCATCCTGCTCCGTCAGCAATGGGTGCTGTGCGTGTGTGTGCTCCTCCCGTGTGCTGGGCTGACTTTGCACAAGCAGCCCCCGCAGCAGCCCTAGAGCCCCCAGGCAGATACGGATGGAAGGCGCCCGGCCAGGTTTATTGTCAAAGAAAGCGCAGTCGGAGCTGTCGGTAGACTCTCCCGAAGCACGGACCCCGTGACAACGGACACGGCTCAGTCGGAGACGTGGATCCCTCGCTGCCCCCCGGCCGGGCAACGGCGGCTCTTTGGGGCTCCCTTCTACACCCAGGTGCACGCTAGCGGCCCCTCACTCCTGACGCAGCCGGTCGCCAGCCTCTGCCGTACCCAGCTCCCCCGTTACCCTGACGGAGGGATCACTGCCCAGCCTGCGCTCTGTGAGCCACACTCAGCCTGGGCCGCGTTGTTCCTGTGACCTGGGCGGGTCGGTCCCGAGATGTTGCTCCGTGAGGTGCTGCATTAGGGCCCCTCTGGAACGTGCTCACGGCCCAGGCCCGGGCCCACGTAGGTCTGAGCGTTCCTGCCATCTCGGCCCTGCTCCTGCCAGCGTCCAGGAGCGGGGCCTGCCCCTCGCTCACGGCTTCCCTCCGCTTTAGTCTTGCCCAATGCGCCCTCGGCCTGCCCGGCCTGCGCTACAGGGGCATCTGCCCCCTCTCACCACACCCTGCAGGCTGGGACGGTGCTAACATTTCCGGCTGACGCTGAGTGGGACGGTCTTGCCAATGCAGAGGAGGCCTGGAACATCACACGAGAAGACCTTGAGGGCCTTAAAAACGGGCGTCACAGAAACGGGAGGCAGCCCGAGGGTGCCGAGTGCGAGGCCGGGCACACGAGGGACTTCCCAGGCCGGCGTGCGGTGCGCTGGGGGTGCGGTCGGGACCAAGGAGGAGTAGGAAGGTCTCCGCAGTCCCGGTCGATAACTAGGAGCCACGGTGGATGTGAGGAAGCTAGTGCCCGTCAGGCAAGGTATTACCAGTGGCGCCAGGGAAACGGTCTCTCCTGGAAACTGCCGTGTGAGAGACGTTGGACACGGCAGCGGGGAGACCTCATCCGCAGCACGGTGGTGGGTTCAAGTCCTGCCTCGCAGGGAGCAAGGGGACGTCAAACGCCCAGGCTGCCCCGGTGGAAGGTGGGAGAAGGTGAGGAGGTGGGCTGGGTTCTGGCGTGGCCTAGGGGATAGGGCGTTTGCCGAGGGAGGACAGGGTGATGGCTCAAGTCCCAATCCTCAGGGAGGGACAGGACGGGACAGGACATCAAACACCCAGGCCGCCCCGCTGGAAGGCGGGACGAGGGCCGCGCTGAAGGCAAGGAGGGCTGCGAGGACGGTCACAGAAGGGAAAACCGCCCGACGGGAGCCGCTGAGGGTGTTTAGCCAAACCAAAGGCAGACTGAGGGGCCGGGGTTTGCTCTCTCCACACGCACCCGCTGGACGACTCTCGGGGCGGGAGAGGAGTTAGCTGAGGGCCACCAGGGACCCGAGAGCAAACGGCCGTAAACCAGCCAGCCCTGAGTTTCGGCTTGGAATTAGGTGGCGGTTTCCAACCAGCCCGTGACCGTCTGGGCCACCCTTGCAAAGGGGCAGGGGGCAGAACGTGTAACTGGCTCCAAGGCTGAGCTTGCCAAGTTTAATTGGGGGTAGGATGCGACGGCCCGCAGTGGGGTCGGCGGGCAGCGCGCCCCTGCTGGGGATGGGGTGCTAGCGGGGGAGGGCTCTGAGTTACCCCTAAAGGATTTTCCCAGGGGCCTTGTGGGTGGGCCCTGCCCATCTCTGTATTGGGGGGCAGGAAGCAAAGATTTGCAAAGATCCGGGGGAGGGGGAGTTGCCTTCCTCTGCAGCATGGGGCAGGGCCGCTTGCAGGTTTGATCCAGTGCCCATGGCGGGTTCCCTGTCCTGGGAGCCGTCTGACCGTGATGTGAGGAACCCGGCCGGGGCGGGGACGGAGCTTGGGCCTGTGATGTGCAGGAGGTCAGACCCCTGAGCCATGGCACCGTGGTCCCATCCGCCCCAGCTGCCGCCTTGGCCAAGGAGCCAGACGAGTAGGCGACAGGCCAGCCTCCTCCCCTGCCTGAAGCCGCTGGGGTGGCCCCACTGGTGACGCGTTTGCACGAGGCTGTGAGGCTGCCGTGCGCTAACGCCGGGGCCCCCGTCCGTCTGGCCGGGGGCTCTGTCCAGACGTGACCGTGGGGTCTGGGCTCCCTGCAGGACCAGCCCTTGCCTAGCGCGCTCGGCCCCGTGGCAGAGGCTGAGAGCGGGCAGCAGTCACTATGTGCCCCAGCCATGGTGTGAGAGTTTGGGGGTGCGGCTCGTGCCCTTTCTGTCTGGGCACCGGGGCCCTGCACCTGGCACGACAGCAACCGGCCCGGAGGTGGGGGTTTGGGCATCCTCAGCCCTTTCATCTAGGCACCGCACAGTAACCCACTCTGCCTGCCCCACCCACCCCACCTTGTTCCCATCACACCACAGGGGTCACCCCATGAAATGAACAGGCGGTGGGTTTAAAACAAACCAAAGGAAGTTTCTTTTCATGCAGCGCACTGTCAACCTGTGGAACTCCTCGCCAGAGGATGTTATGAAGGCCAGGACTTTACCAGGGTTCAAAAAAAAGCTAGACAAATTCATGGAGGACAGGTCAATGGCTATTAGCCAGGATCGGTGGGAACGGTGTCCCTAGCCTCTGCTTGTCGGAAGTTGGCGAGGGGTGACGGGAGGAATCACGTGATGGTTCCCTGTTGTATTCACTCCCTCTGGGGCACCTGGCATTGGCCACCGTGGGCAGACAGGACACTGGGCTGGATGGGCCGTTGGTCTGACCCACTCTGGCGGTTCATATGTTCTTCTGTTCTCTCCTCCAATGCTCGTGGTCCCCCTCCCCCTGGGGACAGAGAGCAGCCAAGCCCCCTCTGCTGCCCACAGCTGCTCACGCCTGCCCGGGTGCACTGGCCAGAGAAGAACAGGCATAGGGGGCCTGGGCCCTCCGGGGGCAGGCTGGGGAGAGCAAGTGGGTGGAGGGGCTCATGGGAAGGTGACGGCGACCATCTGGGGCTGGGGGCTTCTAAGGGGCTCCCCTAGGCGCCGTCCTGTCCCGGCGCTGCTGGGGAGGGGGCTGCAGCGCACGTGGGCGGCACGAGGCTCCGGCACAGGGCTCACCTGGGGTTCCTCTGTGGAGGCCGTGAGCCCCATGGCTCACAATACCAAGCAGCAGCAATACCAGAAATACCCGGCCCCTGCACGCTGGGCTGATCTATTGCAGTATCATAGTCGGGCAATAAGAGACCCCCCCCGTGGTCCCCATCCCGGGGAGCAAAGCCACCCCCAGTGCCCCCTGGCAGCAGCCAGCCCTGCCCCCAGGCCAAGCCCCCCAGGAGGTTGTAGTGGGGTGGGGGTCGCGAGCACAGCCCTTCCGCCCCACGGCAGCAAGGAGCCTTTGTTAAAACACCAGGGCCCCGGTGAATTTTGTAACTTACCAAATAGATCAATATCAAATTATCATGTCTCACATTCATAACTCTTAAGCAAGCAACAATGGGGAGAGACAAGGTCACTGGAGAATAAATAGCAGCGAAAGCTCTTAATGATCGATCATTCCCGACAAGCCCCGGCACCCGGCCCCGGGCCCGTGACAAGATCATTAATAAAGCGCTGCAGGCGCCCGATCGATTGCTTTGATGGATGATCACAGGTAGCAAATACTGTAAAACACCTGGCCTGTCAGGCGCGCAGATGAGGGCTTGTGACGCCGGCTCGCTGGGGGGGGAGGGGCCCTCGCGCGTGGCCTGGCTAAGGGGATGGAGGCTTTCAAGGCCTTTCAGGGCTCGCCGGCCCTCCTGGCAGCTCAGCGCTCCTGCCCGAGGGACGGGGGGATGGGTCCGGGGAGGGGGGCTCAGCCAGTCCAGGCAGGAGTCCGGCTCCCTGCTTGCAGGGCCCCGGCGCCCCTTGAGTGGGGCGGGGCAGAAACAAAGGGCAGGAAACGATGGGGCCAGCGCCAAGCTGGTGCCAAAGGTGCCGTCCAGCGGGCATGGCCCTTGCACCCAGCCAGCCAGCAGAGGCAGGTCTGGCACCCCGCTTCTCCCGCCCACCTCCTGCTCGCCGCAGCCTCTTAGACTTGGCTGGGGCGGTGTCTGGATCAGGCCACGAGAAACAGCCCCGGCAGAGGGCAGGGAGGAAGCCGGCTCGGGTTTCCTGGAATGTGGGACCCATCCGAGCTGCTCCGCGTGGCTTTCCCAGCCCGGCGCACTCCCCTCCTCGGGCAGATCCGCACGCCCAGGCCAGCGCTGCCGGGCGGGAGGGCAGCTGCAGAAGGAACCCAGTGGGGAGGGGGTTGCTTGTGGGCGCTGCCCGGGGGTGACCCTGCAGCTCGCTTAGGGCAGCCGTGGGCATTGGGCCCGGCGGAGCCAGGCACGTCATGCCGCCTGGAGCTCGCGGGCCTGGCGAGACCAGGGCGTGTCCCCCCATGGGAGGCGCGTGTCTCCGCAGGACGCCCACCAGGGCCTGGGGAGGACTGAGGTGTGGTGGGGGAGGAGGGGAAGGTGGCTTGGGGGCGGGGAGCCGTCCTGGCAGGTGGAAGTTGGGGCGGCACAGTAGGGGGAGGAGGCTGGTTATGGGGGGGGGAGGCCGTGGGTGGAGGAGCCCCAGAGTCCCTGGCTACTCAGCCCAAGAAAATTCCCCTGTGCCGGAGCAGCCTCACGGCGCTGGTCCCAATGGCCCGACGGGCGTTGGCAAGGGCAGCATGGTAGGGCTAGGGCAGCGAAGGGTTTGCTCGTGGCCGGCGCCGGTGCTGTTCCTGGGACGCCGCAGGCACGTCCCAGAGGGGGCAGGTCTGACCCTCTGCCTCCTGACTCTGAGGACGGGGCAACTCGTGCCATCTACCTGCGTCCCCCCACGCTCTTCCACGCCTCCCCGTGGCCCCCTGGGCATGGGTGTGGGTGAAGGTAGGACTGGGGAAGGCCAGCCCCGAATCCCGCCCCCAGTCCCGCCCCTTCTTCCCAGGCCCCACCCCCAGCATCATGGGGGGCGTGGCTCCAGCCTCCCCGCCCCGGTGGGCATCGTGTGGGCAGGCCCACTCCGGCAGTTTGGGAAATCCCCTGCCTAGCGCACCAGCTGCCCACGACCCGGGTGGGGTTGCGAGCGGCCTAGGTACCGGAGGAGAGAGCGGCCCAGCGGGCCCTGACGGGGTGGCAGGCACCCCCATGCGGGTGTGCGCACGCCCAGGGCAGGCTGTGGAAGGCAGCACTCGGCTGCCCCGCCGGGCCTGATGTTCCTCACCCCAGTGCCCAGGGAAGTGCCTCTGAGCGGAGATCCCGGGGGCCACGTGCCAGGCTGGTGCCAGGCAGCGTCGTACCGCACCGATGCAAGTGCCTGCTTCAGGTTAGCCACCCCCACCGGGCTGCCCGGTTCCCGGGCCCTCTCCTCGGCCATGTACCTAGTGCACCCAGCTCTGCAGCACGCAGCAAGGCGCCCCCACCCCGAGTGGCACCTCCGAGCTCAGCGTCTCTGCAGGCCGCCAGCGGGAGAGAGACACGCCTGCCTGTGGACATGGGGCAGACACACCGGATCAGGGAACCTTTTGCTGCGGCAAGGCAGCGCTGTTCTCCCCAGAGAGCTGACGGGGCTGCGTGCGGCGGGGCCGGGGTTCTGGTGCTACGGGTGGCGGGCGAGAGGTGGCGGCACAGAGCTGGCTACCAGCCGCGCTGTGGCTCAGCAGGGCGGCGGGGGTGCTACGAGGCCGTTTGGCTGCTGGTCTGAGCGTGAGCGGCAAGCGTCCGTCTAATTGTTTCCATCTTTGTGCGGAATAATGGTTGTTCTGTGCACTGAGGAAGGAGCAGCGGTGCACCACCAGGAGTCGCGCACGCTGACCGCTGTGGAAACTCCGCTCATGAGATGGGTGGCATTTGAACCTCTCCTGCAGGCCACCCAAGCGCTCAGTTGGCAGGGAATAGCGGCAGAGGCACCCGTCTGCAGGGCACACTGCCCGGGAAGAAAGCCGGCAGCTCGGTTACGGAGCCGTTCTCATTGACCTCCGTCACCGGCACCCTGCCTCCTCTGCGGCGCCTGAGACAGGGTCCAGCCTAGGCCGGGTGTCACTAGGAGAACACCCTCTCCCTGGCCGGCACACCTGGCCCGGTAGCAGGGGATTTGAGCCCGTCCGAGGGGCGCTGCTAGCCAGGCTGTATTTCCCTATCGAAGGGCTGCAGTCCGTGGGGCTCGTGCCTGGTCCTTTGCTGGTGTCCTGGGGCGAGGGAGCGGCCCTACAGGAAAGGAGAACGGGAGCCGGAACGGTGCTGAGCATTTGCCGGGCGCCGTCACACGCCGGCCTATCTGCTGCTGTCGGCGGGTCCCTGGTCCGGTGCCGGGACCTCCCGCCCATCTGGAGCCGCTGCTGCCTTTGGCTACGAGAACAGGGCTTGTTCCAGGTGACCACTGCCAGGCTGCGCCTGCCCAGAGAGCGGAGCCGCTTGGGACGCATCTCGGGAAGGCAGCCGATTGGAGGCCGGGCGCTGGCTGGTGAGCCGGCTGGGGGAAGCGGCTGCGCTCCGGAAGGGCAGCGGGAGGAGATGAACCAGCAGAGCCTGCAGGACACCCTGTCTGCTGGCGGCTTTGGTGGGGGGTGGGGCCCCCTAGGGCCAATTACACTCCCCCCTCGCACTCGAGCCCTGCCAGGCGTCCGACGTCCGGCGCCCTGAGCGCCACGGAGCAGCTGCTGTCTCCACCCACCCGCAGGGGCGGGGCTTGGCGAGGGGCGGGGCCCCCTTTGGCTCCTGAGCAGCCGGAAGCCCCCTGGCTCCCCTGTCACCTCTGCCTGCAGCTGCCTGTCCCGGCCCGTGGCGCTCCCTCTCCCTGTGATTGGCTTGCGGTTCACGTTCGCCATTGACAGTCTGATCATATGTACACAACCGTTCAATTACTCTGTAATGGCCAGGGGCTATTAAGTCATCAATCTGCTTCATTACCGCCTGCCAGGCCCTTCCCCGGCCCCACGCAGTCACACCCTTCAAACAACAGCCACCGTGAGGAGCATCTTTCACGCACCGGCGCCAGGCCCCTCAATAGCTGCACGCCGCGCCTTGGTTACAGTGCGTCGCGCGGGCTCCGGAGCTGGCTCCTGGCTCTCCCACGTCACACGCTGTTTGCCGGGGTATGGCCTAGACAGGCCCGCTCCTGCGTCAAACACACACATACATGCCAAGATACACACACACACCAAGACACACACGCCAAGACACACACACACACTGACACACATGCCAAGATACACACACACTCCAAGACACACACGCCAAGACACATACACGCCAAGACACACATGCACTCTGACACACATGCCAAGATCCACACACACTCCAAGACACACACATCAAGACACACACACACTGACACACATGCCAAGATACAAACACACCAAGACACACACGCACATTGACACACACGCACACTGACACACATGCCAAGACACACACACACCAAGACACACACGCCAAGACACACACGCCAAGACACACATACACGCCAAGACACACATGCACGCTGACACACATGCCAAGATCCACACACACTCCAAGACACACACATCAAGACACACACACACTGACACACATGCCAAGATACAAACACACTAAGACACACACGCACATTGACACACACGCACACTGACACACATGCCAAGACACACACACACCAAGACACACATGCCAAGACACACACACACCAAGACACACACACACCAAGACACACATGCCAAGACACACACACACCAAGACACACATGCCAAGATACACACACACTCCAAGACACACACACATGCCAAAGGGCAGCTTTAGGATACAGGACGTGGCCAGAAATCTCTCCAGTGGAGTGGCCCATCCATGTGACACCACAGCACCGCAAAGGGACCCCGGCGTGAGGCAGGGTCTCTGGAGAGGCTTTTCCATGACGCCCACTGTGGCGGTGTGTCGGGTACCCCCCGATCTGCAGCCCCGTAGCATCGAGAACAGGCTCCGCCAGCCAGTAGAACAGAGAGGCTACGTCTAGACTGACATGATTTTCCGCAAATGCTTTTAACGGAAAAGTTTTCCGTTAAAAGCATTTGCGGAAAAGAGCGTCTAGATTGGCAGGACGCTTTTCCGCAAAAGCACTTTTTACAGAAAAGCGTCCGTGCCAATCTAGACGCGCTTTTGAGCAAAAAAGCCCCGTTGGCCATTTTCACAATCGGGGCTTTTTTGCGGAAAACAAACCTGAGCTGTCTACACTGGCCCTTTTGCACAAAAGGACTTTTGCCCGAACAGGAGCAGCATGGTATTTCCGCAAGAAGCACTGATTTCAGACCATAGGAAGTCAGTGCTTTTGCGGAAATTCAAGTGGCCAGTGTAGACAGCTGGCAAGTTTTCCTTGCGGAAAAACTTGCCAGTCTAGACACAGCCAGCGGGTTTATTGCTTCTCCAGGATACAGCCCAGCACAGACGTGATGTGGCTACAGGAGTCAGAGCCAGGCAACCTTAGACCCCTTGGGTTAGGGGTCCACAGGCCACTGACCCCCAGTACTCAGCTCAGTCTCCTCTCTTCATGTCATCCCAGCCAAAAACTGACTCTTCCCCAAACACACCCTTCCTTTGTTCAGACTCCTTCCCTCTCAGGTGAGAACTGGTTGGGCCATGGTCTACCGGCCCTCAGGTGACCCCGCACTGGGCCGTGCCTACAGACGGGCCAGGAGAGGTCTCCCACATCCCAAGCATAGTGCCCAGCAAGTGGACCGTACCCCACTACCTCACACCCATCCCCGTGTTGTCTGAGCCCCTCCCACAGTGTCGGAGGTCGCTGCCTCTGCCCCCGTTCTAGCAGGAGTCGCTAGCTTTTCCTTTCCTTCTTGTGCGCCCCCAGCCTCAGAGCCACTGAGCCATGTGGTTCTCCGGCTTCCCTCTGCGATCCCAGCGCCTCCCTGGCAGGACGCTGAGCCGCCCTTCTCTCCCCAAGGGAGAAATCTAGCCAGTCCCCGGCGGCCACAGCCAGGCAGTCCCACAATGCAGGCAAGCCCAGAGCTGGCCAGAAATTCACCTTCGGAGCAAAACGCTCCCCGGCACGGAGTCGTTGGGTTGGGCGGCTGCCAGTGGAGAATGGCGCGAGGCCTTTGGGAGTTCGGCCACAGGGCGCAGCGCGAGAGCAGGGATGTAAGCGTGGAGTCAATCAGCCGAAACGCAAACACGTTTGAGTACTGTGTACAGATGTGATCTCCTCACCTCAAAATAGATATTTTGGCCTTGGAAAGGGTTCAGAAAAGGGCAACTAAAAGGAGGAGGGGTTTGAAACGGGTCCCATATGAAGAGAGGCTAAAGAGACTGGGACTTTTCAGTTTAGAAAAGAGGAGACTGAGGGGGGATATGATAGAGGTCTATAAAATCATGAGTGGTGTGGAGAGGGTGAATAAAGAAAAGTTATTCATTAGTTCCCATACTATAAGGACTAGAGGACACCAAATGAAATTAATGGGGAGCAGGTTTAAAACTAATAAGTGAAAGTTCTTCTTCACACAGCGCAGTCAACCTGTGGAACTCCTTGCCAGAGGAGGCTGTGAAGGCTGGGTCTATAACAGAGTTTAGAGATGCTAGATAAATTCATGGAGGTTAGGTCCATAAAAGGCTATTAGCCAGGGGGTAGAAATGGTGTCCTGGCCTCTGTTTGTCAGAGGCTGGAGAAGGATTGCAGGAGACAAATCGCTTGATCATTGTCTTCAGTCCACCCCCATGGGGCACTTGGTGCTGGCCACTGTCAGCAGACAGGATACTGGGCTAGATGGACCTTTGGTCTGTCCCAGAACGGCCGTTCTTATGTTCTTAATCCCCCTCCCCGCCAGCACATTCGTTAGCAGGCTGGCCAGCCGCCCGGCTTTGCGGCCTTATCCGCTCCCAGGCTCTCGGGGCTTGATGGACGCTTCTCGGCCCCTCCCTGGCCTGGCTTGCCGCTTGCCCCAGCTCACCCCTTTGCTGGGCGGGGGGTGGCCTCCCCCCTCCCTTGGTACTGGAGGGAGGGGCGAGGTGGAATCCCACCCCCCGCTCCTGCCGACTTTACAGGGAGGGTTTTACCTCGTTTCTATGGGGGGGCATGTTACACCCGAAAACACTAACCTGGAGTCCTCCTCACCTCCTGGGGCTTAGTTCTGTCCCCGCCCCGCCCGGCCCCGCTGCCCGAGATGTGCCCCTCACAGGAGGTGCCCACAGGGCGGCTGCCAGAGCGAGGACACAGCCCTGCCCAGTTCTCAGCGAGCCAGGGCCTGCCCGGGCGCTGGGCATGTCCTGGAGCCGCTCACCCGCCTGCCCCTCGGACGCCTGGGGCCACCTGCCTGCTATGCCCTTGAGTTTAGCAGGGCTGAGTTCTCAGCCTGCAGGGGGACAGTAGGGGGGCTCTGGACACCCCACACAAAGAGCCAGCACCCTACTCCAGTCTCTGACCCCCTCCATTTGTCCAGGGTGGGCCGTGACCAGCTGGGATGCTTTGGTGTTTGTGTTTGTCAGCTCAGCCTGTCTTGGGGAATGCGCCCAGCTCTGGGCATTTGCTCCTCCCCTAAGGCCCAGCTGGGGAAGGCAAGCCCTAGCCCCACCCCTTCTGCCCAGAGCCCCGCCCCTGGAGACAAGCCTTGCCCACCCCCAGCCCGATCCTTCCTGGCCTCGTCTCCAGCGGTCGGGTATGTGGGCAGTTTTTGGGACTTGCCTGCATTACTGGCCGCCCATGCACAATGCATCAGGCAGAGGGAAATCAGCCGTTCGGGCCACGCCCTGGAGCCCGTGCCGGGGGAAGGGGCAAGACCCCTCCCGTGAGGAAGGCGGCGTGAGCTAGTGGGTAGAGCAGGGGCCCTCAGGTCAATTCCTCGCCTTGCCATCGGCTCCCTGTGCCTGGGCAAACACTGCAGTGTCTGTGCTGGGGGTCCTGGCCGTGCTAGCCCTGCCCGGCCACGTGGGGCAGCCGGCTGGATTCTGCTGCTCAGGCCTGGTCCATGGAATGCCCCGCTCCAGGGATGCTGGGGCAGGCCGGGACACCGGGCAGCCTGCTCTGGGGGTGCGTGAGCCGAGACGGGGGCGTCCGGAGTCCCCGGCAGGGCCAGAGAACGGGGGCTTTGTTCAGCGGCCTGGCCGGCTCCCGCTGTCGGAGACGATCTCATTTGATGGCTTTTCCCAGAGAGCCACCCCCCCCGGCTCACCCCCCTTTTGCCCGTGTGCCACCATGCCACTGGCAGGGAACATCTGCTCCGCTGCCCCCTCCTGCCACAGCGCATCAGGGTGAGGGGGGGCCGCCAAGCAAGGGGCCTGCTTCGGAGGGGCCGTGGGCAGAGGGGCTGCAGGCGGGCGGCCCAGTGACGCGGAAACACTGCCAGGGAAATCAGCGGCTGCCTTGACATTCATCAAGGGCAGCCGAGCGCGGGGCAGACAGGCCGATGCCGACAGACGGGCCGGCCCCTCTCCAGCGTGGCGAGCACCGCAAGGGCCGGAGCCCGGCGCCGACGCGGTGAGGGGAGCGCCGCCGGCACGAGGGTCCTCTGCCGTGGTCCGGGCCCTGCCCAGCCCTGCCCCACCCCATGCCAGAGCGTCCGGGCTCCCTGGTGCCCTCGGACACCCCCCCTCACCCGGCTCCGCTGGGATCGCCCCGGCCCAGAGCCCTGGGCATGGTACCCCGGCCCAGGCTGCAGGAGCCGGGCCCAGTGCCTCAGCGGTATCCATGCAGCCGCACAGCCGGTGGAAAGAGCAGCCTGGACGCCGGACCTGCACTCACCCTGCGTGTGCCCAAGGGTCTGAGGCCTCCCGGCTAGTGCACCGCCCTCCGGAGAGGGACGTGGGGCTGTAGGGGCAGCTCAGAGCCCTGCCCCCGCCCCGGAGAGGGACGTGGGGCTGTAGGGGCAGCTCAGAGCCCTGCCCCCGCCCCGGAGAGGGACGTGGGGCTGTAGGGGCAGCTCAGAGCCCTGCCCCCGCCCCGGAGAGGGACGTGGGGCTGTAGGGGCAGCTCAGAGCCCTGCCCCCGCCCCAGAGAGGGACGTGGGGCTGTAGGGGCAGCTCAGAGCCCTGCCCCCACCTCGGAGAGCAGAGGGGCTAAGGAAGGAGACACCGAGCTGGGCGTGACCCCCACGCGTGGCGGGGACGTGGACGTGGTCTCTCTCGAGGTCTGAGGAGGGACTGAGGGGAGAGGCAGGGTCGGCCAGAGAGAAGGGACTTGCGAGGCCAGAAGTCAGGGTGAGGGGCAGGGTGCTGGCAGCTCCCCTCAGGGTGCAGCGAGTCCCCCTGGCTGCCCAACCTGCTTGCTCGGCCCACCTTGTGCCCTGCCCATAGCGCCCCGTGCAGGGGAGCCAGGCCAGGGTCTGGATGCAGGCACCTCGGCCGCATGTCACAGCAAGGCAGGCAGGCACCTGGCTAAGGGACCAGGCCACCCCTCACACCCGCTGCCTGGCTTCCTGAGCCCTGCCCCCGCAGCCAGGCCCTGCACCGCGGCGTGCAGTCGGGTTCCCGGTCCGACCCGGCGCCACGCCCTGCCCCCCTTCTCCTCCGAGATGTCTGAGCGCCGTGCACAATGCTAGAAACCCCTCCCTCCCCCAGTAAAAAGTTTGGCCAGGCCGCTCTTGCTATAGTGGGCTGCAGGACCCCGCGGGGGTATGTCTACACTAGCCCCCTAGTTCAAACTAGGGGGCTAGTGTAGACATATCCCGGGAGAACCCAGCCGCACCCTTCCTGCATACCATTGCCTTTAGAAAAAGGAAAGGTGTGAAAAGGGGACAATACCCTCAGACTCTCCCACCTGTCACCTTGGCGTGAGAACTGAGGGGCTTACCTGGTCGCATGAAACCTGCTCAGTTTCGGCCCAACCCCTGGGACACAGACACCCCCCCCCCACTTGGTGACCATTGGGCCATATATGGTAATATGCAAGCGCGGGAAAGCGATGTGTAGATTTGGGGATAAATACCCATCGCACAGTTCGCTCTGGGAGGTCTTCGCATCACACGTACCACCGTGCGTGTGCCTTCCCGTATACTTCAAAGCGCTGCCGGCCTGATCAACCGACCAGCCACCTCCCCGACTCTCGGGCGTAACCAAGGCCTTCGCAATCGAACCGACATCTGTGACATGTTCCGTGTGCTGTGTACGTTGGTATGTAGGATTTGATTTTTTCTTGTTGTATCAGCTTAGTGTTGTAGTTGTTTTGGGTAGTACGTAGAGTTTGTAGTTATCACTGTTATTTAATTAGTGTAGCTGGATATTTTTAGATTAGAGACTATTCCCCTCGCCATTTCCATCCTTATATCTCTGACACGTTTAACTAGAAATCGTAGAATAAATATAATAAATACTGTAAATCCATTCTTAACACGGTCTAGTAAAAATCTCAGAATAAATACTATAAATTCACCATTGTCATAAATAAATATCTTTAATTTACTAAAACGGTCCACCTGGTTCTGTCCTTCCCCCCTTGGGTATTTATCATCAGACCTGTGGTTCTCGCGACACACAAGAGCCACATGAGGGAGCGGAAGGGAGCCAGCACCTGGTCCCAGATGGGTTAGCGGGGGTCTCTGACTGCTGCTGCCCCTCCCGTCCTCCACAGCAGCCAGAGACCCCAGCATCTCCGCACACAGCCAGCCAAACCCTTCCCGGCCAGGCTGGGCTGAGCGCCAGACCACACCAGCGGATGGGCGCTTCTCCCCAGGGCTACAGGGCCCCGATCCTGGGCCGGCTCTGACCTACCAGGAGCTTGCTGGCCTTAGACTCAGGGGGAGCATGACGGCCGCTTAGAGCCACCTTGACACCCCTTCCCCCCCACCCCAGCGGGATCCGCGCCAGGCGTCCAGCCCCAGCCTCCCACGAGGCGGCAGCGAGCGAGTCTCTGGCAGTCGGGCTGTGCCGCCGCCGGCCCTGTCACAGCCAATCTGCCGTGGCTGGATGGAAGCCGGGGCTGGGTTTGGTTTGACATCAGCCGAGACGGGCATATGTGGGCTGACACACCGGCACTGCCCCCGTCACCCTGCCCGGCTCGGGGGCGCGTTTTGACGACATGGCTTGTGACAGCGGAGCAGGGACTCGGCGCGGCGGAGGAACCACCCGTGGCCTTTCAGTGCTGCGCGTGGCCCTGAGCAGTGTCCTTCCCCCTTCCCTCCCCGCAGCAGGGTGGAGCTGGCCGCAGTAACCCCCGCAACTCCCCACCTCCCACAAAATGAGGAGGGGTTTGGAACGAGTCCACCTGAGAGATTGATGGGACGGGGACTTTTCAGCTTAGGAAAGAGGAGCCCAAGCGGGGCTAGGAGAGAGCTCTATGAAATCGTGACAGTGCGGGAAAAGTGAATAAGGAAAAGTTATTTCCTGGTTCCCACAACATACGAACTAGGGGTCACCAAATACAATTAATAGGCAGCAGTGTCATGTTATTGGGTTGAATAATGAGCAGCCAGATCATGGCTGTGCCCACAGGGAGGGGGGTGTTTGCCCCAAATTCGGCACAAAGGGGGCCATGTGAGGTGTCAAATGAAAGCTAATGCTCTACTGATTCTATGTGCGCTACTCGGGTACTTGTGTGATGTCTGTATGTGGAGTTATGAACATGGACTCTGTGCTGGTGCTGGGAATGGACTGCCTGAGACAGAGCCATGGGCCTGGGCTGCCTGTTGTATAGGTCAATGACTATGCTAATTAGCACGGCCCCAAGGACAACGGCTCTCCAGGTGCCCAATACACACCTGAGGAATGTGTCTGGAAACATGCAAACCAGCCAGGGCGTGATGGCGGCTGGCATGTGGAACAGAGACAAGTCGCTTGACCATGTGACCCGCGCCAGCTCGGGAGACCCCAGGAATGGCTATAAAATGCCATGAGGTGGCCTCCGTCTGGTCTGTAATCTCGCTACTGATCCCAGATGCAGCCTTGTGAGGGACAGCGAGCCGGGAAGGGTTCTAATAAACCTTTTGATTTTAGATTCTAAAGGACTGGCCCAGTGTGCTCTTGTGGGTAAGATCTAAAGTATAAGTTGACCAGGGATCTGTGGCTGGTTTCTTGGGACCGGAAGGACCCTTCGGGGTAGGTGAGATCGGGTTCTATAACCCCTCACCTGTGTGCAGGCCCGGGGCTGATTGTGGCACAGGGAGAGCTGGGGTGTCTGAGGGGTTTTGCTTGTGAGGCTTCCTGCTGGCTGGATTGGCCATTGAAGTGCTCAGTGTGACTGGTGTGTGACCTGTTTGGAAAGGTCTCCAGTCTAGGGCTGTAAATAGCCCTGGTTTTGAGCAATTTGCCCTGAGCAGATGCCCAGGCCTGTCCTGTTCCATCACAAAACAAACCAAAGGAAGTTTTTCTTCACTCAGCACACAGTCAACCTGTGGAACTCCTTGCCAGAGGATGTGGTGAAGACCAGGACTTGAACAGGGTTCAAAAAAGAGCTAGTTAGATTCCTGGAGGTTAGATCCATCAATGGCTATTAGCCGGGATGGGCGGGGATGGTGTCCCTAGCGTCTGTTTGTCTGGGAATGGGCGACGGGGAGGGATCACGTGAGGATTCCCTGTTCTGTTCCCTCCCTCTGGGGCACCTGGCACTGGCCACTGTGGGCAGAGAGGACACTGGGCTGGATGGACCATTGGTCTGACCCCGTCTGATGGATCTTAAGTGAATGTCCCCTTAGCCCTAGAGCCCTCTGTGTGTTTCAGAGGCTGGGTGCGTTCCACTCTCGCCCCGGGGAAGGGCGTTTGCAGCCAGCGCAAGTGCCTCTGAGGGACCCCCTGGGACGTCTCTCTGTAATACAAGCGGCACAAGGCTCCAGTTCCCCCAGGCGCTGGGACGCGCCCTCAGCCGAGCTCCTTTCGCTGGCCCTTGCCCTGCCCCTGTGCTATTCCTCCAGCGCCAGTCAACTTCCCAGGCCAAGATCAGGCCCAGGCCTTGCCTGCCCCGTCTCAGCCCTGGGAGGCCCATCCCATTCATGGGCCTTTCCTCGGAGGATCCCAAAGCGCCTCGCAAGCCTTCGCCTCCACGCCCGGCGTCGGGGCAGAAACACCGAGCAGCTGCCGCCGGAGCCACGCAGCCTGGGGAAGCAAGGCCGAGCCAGGCCAGCCTGCACTCGGGGAACCGCTGCGGGAAGCCAGCTGGTTCTGAGCCGCTGGCCCAGCCTGGAGGCCCCCTGGCTGAGCTCTGGCTGGGGCTGGCTGAGAGTCCATGCACAGTTCGGGTGCAGGGGGCGGGGGGGTTAAGGCTCAGAGGACACAAGGCCTTTTGCTGTCTCTGGTAGCTGCTGCGCCATCTGACCCAGACTCCCGGAGGGCAGACGGAACATCGCCCGGCGGGGAAGGGGGACGGGGACAGGGATGGGGCAGGGGGGTTTCAGATCCCTTCCCCCACACCTGCCGGTGGGGGGCATTTCTCCCCCTCACCGGCCTTGGGAGAGTGACTGGAACTGCTCCTGGGCGTAGCCCCACCCGCCTGAGCAGCGCTGGCCTCGCGTGTTCGCTCCTGGGCGCCTCGACGCCCGCACGATGTCACCAGAGCAGGCCGGCACCGCGGAGCTCCCTGCGCCTCGTGCCCCTCGCGGGACCCTGGGAGTAAAGCGCCGCTCAGGGGAGCAGCAATAGCAGGGGCTGGCCCGTCACCGAGCAGGGCTGAGGGGCAGTGCTCGGCTCAAAGCCCTGGCGAGAGCCCGCCTGCCCCAGACAGCTCTGCAGCCTGAGGGGTCGCCTCTCCGGTTCCTGGCTGCTGCCTTTGGCGCCCGTCCTGCTGCCAGGCTGCCATGGCAGCAGGGCGAAGTCAGAGCCTCGCGCGCCAGGCTGCAGGGGGAGACGCTGGCGACGATCGATCCCGGGGGCTCCGTGCCCGCCCAGCCGGCGCGGGACTGGCTCGGCGGCCAGATCCAGCCCCTGAGGTACGTCGCCCTGCTATAAACCATCCCCGGCCACGGGGGAGTCCACTCAGACTCCCCGGGCCCGGGCTGCGGGGCTCTCCAATCGCCGGGGAGCTACGTGGGCTGGAGTCTGAGTTCTGGGACGCCCCAAGCCGGAGCCAGCTGCCCGGGCCAGCCGTGGCTGCGCAGCGGGTCCGTCACGCCAGCGTAGATGTTCCCGACGTTGCTGAGCCGCGGGTCTGAGGGCAGGGGAGGGCCGAGCCACGCGGGAGGGTGGGTGGGGACCTCTGCTGCTGCAGAAAGCCCTGGAGAGCCGCGAGCTGCGCAGATGTGCCGAGTTCTGGCAATGGAGCCGGGGTGGCAGCCTGGCACGGCAGCTCCCAGCGGCTCCGACGTGGGTTCCAGGCTCAACCTCTGACCCCAGCAGAGCCCTGATTGTCTCTCCCGGCTGGGTGGCGGAGCCGTGGGGAGCAGCTCTAGCTCCAGCACCTCTTGCTGGGCTCCATGACGGGGCCCTGGAGATGAGCGGGGAGCGACGGGCAGCTGCCTGGGCCACCACGCTGGGCATGAGCTCCGTGCTCCATCCCTCATCTGAGCGCAAGCACACGCCACGCTGCCGGCCTCCGTGGCTCCAGGCGGCCCTGCCGTGGCAGCACCAGGAACCTTGCTGGGGTCTGAGTGAACCGTTCAGTCGCTGCCCGGCCCAGGCCTGGTTTGCCAATGCAATGCTGCCACCTCCTGCCGGCTCGTGAGCAGTGCCCCGGCAAGTCGGCTTGCACAGAGGCTGTGGGGTTGCTTGGTGCCTGGGGGTGCCAGATCTCCTGGGTCCTTGCTCCCTGGCAGCCCTCGTAGCCTGGCACCTCCCTCCGGTGCTGGGACTGGCGCCCGGATGGTTTTCTGTCCCTGTGGGCCCATTTCCCACAATCCAGGCCGAGCTATCCACTGCCAAGAGCACCAAACGCCACCCGCCAGGTGCTGCACGAAGGGGAGACAAGCCAACCCCCCCATGCAGACCGGTGGGCACCAGCTAAAAAGGATGGGGCGCTGGGGTCGGTCACAACCACCACAGGCTGAAGCACAGCGGTGTGCCAAAAATACCCAGCAAATGTGATGATAGTTGCACCACCCGGGCCCCGGCATGCCAGTCACAGGAGGGCTCAGACTGGTACTCGGCCCCGGAGGGCTGGGTCTGATTTTGGTGGCCAAAGGAGGCCGAGAAACTGGCGAGGCGCTAGCGGCGAGAGGCAAACACGAGCAAAGCCTGGAGACCCTGGCTCTGTGTGGCTTGGGAGAGACATGGGGGGGCAGGACAAGGGGAAAAGGGGTCAAACTGCCGCCCGGCAGATTTAGATTAAATCTCAGGACAATCTGCCTCTCGGTCAGAGCAGAAGGCCAACAGACCAGCTGCCTCGGGCGTTTCGTGGAGGCTCCTTGGCTGGAGGTTTCCAAAAGAGGCTGGAGCCATCTGTCCGGTTCAGACACAACAAACCCAGCCTCATGGCAGGGATTAGAGCAGATGGCGCTTGGGGTTTCTTCTAGCCTGACGGCTCTAGGATTCTAAGGGTTGCTCATTCCCTCCTTCCCCTGCCCTGCTGCCCTGGCGTCCCCAGGGAGGCAGACTGGTGCTGGCACGCAAAAATCAGCTGTGTCAGACCCTTGCTCCGGCTCCTGCTCAGCGATGGCCGGCGGGGCATGGATCTGCCTGCACAGCGAGGGCCTGGCCGCTTTGTGGCCACGGCGTGAGGAAGGGGTAGTGTCCGGGAAAAGACCAGGCCTTGAGCTGCTCCGGCACCAGCCTACCTGGCTCCTAGGGGAGGATCAGCGGGGCCCACAAGGGGCAAGAGTCCACCTCTGTACCTGCCCCGCTTCTGCAGCGCCAGCGCGCCTCAGCTGGGTGGGCTCCACTCCAGAGGTGGCTGCATTCCCGGCGGGCAGCGTCGCCCGCTCGCCAGCAGCTGTGCTGGACCCTGCCTGGCTGGATGGGAGAAGCACAAGGCCAGGAAACAGAGCTCTCCGATTGGCTTCCCTCTCCACTTGCCCACCTCCCGGTGCAGAATAGCCAACCCGAGCTGCTGTGGAAAGAGCTTCCCCCTCCGCACCCCACCTGAAGCGGTTCTCTCTGGGCGTGCATAAATCTCTGCAACATTTCTGTATAACCGTGTATCGTTCTCATCTAACTTTGTATTAAGAGAAACTTTATGGCTGTGTCTAGACTGCAGCCCTTTGCCATAAAAGGGATGCAAATTAGACACATCGCAATTGCAAATGAAGCGGGGATTTAAATCCCCCCCGCTTCATTTGCATAAACATGGCTGCTGCTTTCTTCCGGCTCGGAGCTTTGCCGGAAAAAAGCGCCAGTCTAGACGGGGATCTTTCAGAACATAAAGCCTTTTCCAAAAGATCCCTTATCCCTCTTAAAAAAAGGAATAACGGATCTTTCGGAAAAGGCTTTATTTTCCGAAAGATCCCCGTCTAGACTGGCGCTTTTTTCTGGCAAAGCTCCGAGCCGGAAGAAAGCAGCAGCCATATTTATGCAAATGAAGCGGGGGGGATTTAAATCCCCGCTTCAATTGCTATTGTGATACGTCTAATTTGCATCCTTTTTACGGAAAAGGGATGCAGTCTAGACACAGCCTATAAGTCTTGATAGAGATAGATCTTGTATAGATCTTTGCTTCTGATAGACCATAGACACTTTGTATTACGCCCTTTATGTGATAGGCCTAAGGAATAGGAGTTTGGGTGCAGGGGGACTCATGTCTGGGGCAGGAGGTTGGGTGCAGGGGGAGACTCAGGGCTGGGACAGGTTCAAGAAGCAGGCTCTGGCTGGGCACCACTTAACTGAGACGGCTTCCAGGCAGTGGAGCAGTGGGGTTAAGGCCAACTCCTGCCCTGGTCCTGCTGCCCTCCTGAAAGCAGCTGGTGTGTACCGCAATGGCTCCATGGCTCCACGTGCTGCCCTCATCTACAGGCACCGAGCCCACAGCTTCTACTGGCCACGGTTCCCAGTTATTGATCAATGGGAGCTGCAGGAGTGGTGTCCACAGGCAAGGACAGCGTGTGGAGACCCCCTGCTCGGCCTCTCTCTCTTGCCAGCTGTCTACACAGGCCACTTGAATTTCCACAAAAGCACTGACGCTCTCACGTAAGATTGTCAGGGCTTTTGCGGAAATACTATGCTGCTCCCGTTCGGGCAAAAGTCCTTTTCCGAAAAACTTTTGTGCAAAAGGGCCAGTGTAGACAGCTCAGATTTGTTTTCCGCAAAAAAGCCCCGATCGCGAAAATGGCCATTGGGGCTTTTTTGCGGAAAAGCGCGTTTAGATTGGCAAAAGTGCTTTTGCGGAAAAGCGTCCTGCCAATCTAGACGCTCTGTTCCGAAAATGCTTTTAATGGAAAACTTTTCCATTAAAAGCATTTCCGGAAAATCACGCCTCTGTGTGGCGATAGGATACAGAAGTGGGGGGGGGACACCCTGACATCAGCGCCCCCTCTTCTCCCTCCCACATCCTGCACAGGAAGCAGGAGGCTCCCAGGGGGCAGCTCCAAGGCAGAGGGCAGGAGCAATAGGACAGTGGGTGAAGGAGCAAATGAAGGGCCAGCACTTGAGAGCTTCCAGGCCAAACCAGTCAGGATCACCCGTCAGAGGCTCCAAGATCTACTGGTAGATCCCGATCGACTGGATGGTGACCACTGCCTTAACCGGTAGGACCAGTTCGGTCACTGTCAGGGGGGCCCTCAAGGCACTGCCCGCCGGGCCGTGCTTACAGACAGAGACCAGCAGGGGTCACCCACAGCCCAAGCACAGCGCCCAGCAAGGCACTGACACTACATCACAGCCTACTGGCCCACTGCTGGGGGGGCCCCACCCTGCGAGTCCACTGCTGGGGGGCCCCCACCCTGCGAGTCCACTGCTGGGGGGCCCCCACCCTGCGAGTCCACTGCTGGGGGGCCCCCACCCTGCGAGTCCACTGCTGGGGGGCCCCACCCTGCGAGTCCACTGCTGGGGGGGCCCCACCCTGCGAGTCCACTGCTGGGGGCCCCACCCTGAGAGTCCACTGCTGGGGGGGCCCCACCCTGCAAGTCCACTGCTGGGGGCCCCACCCTGAGAGTCCACTGCTGGGGGGTCCCACCCTGCGAGTCCACTGCTGGGGGCCCCCACTCTGCGAGTCCACTGCTGGGGGGGCCCCACCCTGCGAGTCCACTGCTGGGGGGCCCCACCCTGCGAGTCCACTGCTGGGGGGCCCCCACCCTGAGAGTCCACTGCTGGGGGCCCCCACTCTGCGAGTCCACTGCTGGGGGCCCCACCCTGAGAGTCCACTGCTGGGGGGCCCCACCCTGCGAGTCCACTGCTGGGGGGGCCCCACTCTGCGAGTCCACTGCTGGGGGGCCCCCACCCTGCGAGTCCACTGCTGGGGGGGCCCCACCCTGCGAGTCCACTGCTGGGGGGCCCCCACCCTGCGAGTCCACTGCTGGGGGCCCCCACCCTGCGAGTCCACTGCTGGGGGGGCCCCCACCCTGCGAGTCCACTGCTGGGGGCCCCCACCCTGCGAGTCCACTGCTGGGGGGCCCCCACCCTGCGAGTCCACTGCTGGGGGGGCCCCACCCTGCGAGTCCACTGCTGGGGGGCCCCCACCCTGCGAGTCCTAAGTGTCCAGCTGGCCCCTGTCCCTCCCCAAAGCCTGAACACAAGAGGCAGACACAGAGACGCCTGCCTGAGTGTGCAGAGAGCCTGAAACCGTAACTGGGACGGGGCGGGGCACCCCGGCTGCCATCCTTGGGGGCTGCCCCAGCTTGCAGCGGGACGGCTCGGCCCCCAAACTGCCTTGCTCCGCCCCAGCCCAGGCAGCTCTCGCCGCTCGCTCCATCCCCACGGACGGCCCGGGGTGGGGGCCCCACGCCGAGCGCCTCCCGCCCTGCCCGCAGACGGCGGCTCCCGCGCCCGCTCTGGGAAAGCACATCCTGCGTGCGGGCGCGGGCAGGAACGAGCACCCCCTGCCGGCTCTGCGCAGCCCTCCCTGCAGGCCGGGGCAGGGGGGAATTGGGGCCCCGAGCCCCGGGTTGGGGCCGCCTGGGGGAAGGGGCATTCGGGCGGTGTCGCCAGGAGCGCAGGCGGGGTGAGCGCCGAGCCGTCCATGCGCGCTGGCCGGCCGCCCTGAGCCATGCCCGCCTGGAGGGCGCCGACGGGTCCCGGCTTAGCAGCACCCCGGGGCGCGGAGGAGGCTGGGAGCCGAAATCGGTGGGTGCCAGGACTCAGCCTCCAATGCGCCGTGTGGATCCCAGCGGGCGCAGTCCCTCGGCCTGCGGGGACGGGAGCCAGGAAGAGCCCGGCTGGGCTGGGGGCCCGGGTTGGAGCAAGGGCCGGGGCCCCCGGCGGCGCTCTGGAGAGCGGGCGAAGCGGGGCGCTGCCAGCAGCCGGCCCGGGGGCAGAGCGGGGACGGCCTGAGCCGCCGGGGTGTGGGGCTCCGAGCAGCACGTGGCAGGGGCGCGTCCAGCACACCAGGGGGCTGCTCCGGGGGCTGGGCCAGGGGACTGCGAGCGCTCGGTCTCCGTCTGCTCCAGCTCCTGAGCGGTAGGGAGCGTGTGTGGGTACGAGCGAGGCCCAGTGCGGGGGATGGGGTGTGAGCGAGCGAGCCCCGTGGGCAGTGGTGGGGCTGTGTGGTCAGTGTACAATGGCAGGTGGAATAAGCGTGCGATGGCGAGCAGGGTGAGCGTGCCCAGAGTGTGATGGCAGCTGGGGTGAGTGTGCCCAGAGTGCGGTGGCTGGCAGGGTGAGCATGCCCAGAGTGTGATGGCAGGTGGGGTGAGTGTGCCCAGCGTGCGATGGCGGGCGGGGTGAGCGTGCCCAGCGTGTGATGGTAGGTGGGGTAAGTGTGCACAGCGTGCAATGCCAGGTAGGGTGAGTGTGCCCAGCATGCAATGGGGGCTGAGCATGCCCTGTATGCAGTGGTGGGCGGGGGGGGAGCGTGCGATGGCGGGTAGGGTGAGTGTTCCCAGCGTGCAGTGGCGAACAGGGTGAGCATGCCCAGCGTGTGATGGTAGGTGGGGTAAGTGTGCACAGCGTGCAGTACCAGGTAGGGTGAGTGTGCCCAGCATGCAATGGGGGCTGAGCATGCCCAGCGTGCGACGGTGAGCATGCCCAGTGTTTGATGGTGGCCGGGGTGAGCGTGCCCAGCGTGCGATGGCAGGCGGGGTGAGTGTGCCCAGGGTGCGGTGGCTGGCGGGGTGAGCATGCCCAGCGTGCGATGGTAGGTGGGGTGTGTGTGCACAGCGGGAAGTACCAGGTAGAGTGAGTGTGCCCAGCATGCAATGGGGGCTGAGCATGCCCAGCATGCGAGGGTGAGCATGCCCAGCGTGCAATGGTGGGTGGGGTGAGCGTGCCCAGCGTGCAGTGGTGAGCAGGGTGAGCATGCCCAGCGTGTGATGGTAGGTGGGGTAAGTGTGCACAGCGTGCAGTGCCAGGTAGGGTGAGTGTGCCCAGCATGCAGTGGGGGCTGAGCATGCCCAAGATGCAGTGGTGGGCGGGTGAGTGTGCCCAGCGTGCGATGGCGGGCAGGGTGAGCGTGTCCAGCATGCGATGGTGGGCGGGGTGAGCGTGCCCAGCGTGCGATGGCGGGTGGGGTGAGCGTGCCCAGCGTGCGATGGCGGGTGGGGTGAGCGTGCCCAGCGTGTGATGGCGGGTGGGGTGAGCATGCCCAGCGTGTGATGGCGGGTGGGGTGAGCATGCCCAGCGTGCGATGGCTGCTGTGTGCACGTGTGATCATGGGTGCACCAACTCTCAGCACTGCAGCCCGTTGTGCCCTGTGAGCTGAGTGCTCAGGAGAGATGCCATGGGGCCTGGCTGATTAGCAGAGCCCACAGCTGGGTTTGTGTCTCTCCAGGTGGTGCGCAGCTGCACATGCCTCGGTGCACATAACAACATTTATTCCACACCTGGATGGAAAAGATGAGAGGGAACATGGGTGTAGCCTCAAGCACCAGAACTCAGGACTGCCCGCTTCCCAGCATGCCTTTCTTCCACTGGCCGCCTCAGGACCAATCAGCCCTTCCTGAGCCCAGCGAGGGAGCCGCCGGCCAGCCATGCTCAGCACGGATGGACTGCGCCCCAGGAGAGCCACAGGTATTGACTGGTGTGTGTGTGGTGTGGGCTTCCCCACAGGGCTGCTTGTGAAGGGGCGGGACAGCTCTGTGTCATAGGCTCTGTACTGCCAGCAGCGATTCTCTCCTCCTGCCGGCCTAGGGGCTGGACCTGCTGGAGCAGGTGGCTCAGCTCTCCAACCTTGCTGGCTGCTGCGTGTTCTGCTTGGCAAGCTCGGCGCGAGATTCCTCCCAAATACCTCGCATAGACAGCGGGGTCAGCGCGCACGGCCCGGCAGCAACTGCCACATTCCTGCCGGGCAGGGGGCCTGCCCTGTCCCTGCCAGCAGGGGGCAGTGCTGCTCGCTTCCAGGCCAGGCCCTGCTCCTCCCTTCAGCCTGGGGTGCAGGGCCGGACTTAGGGCCCAGTGACCCCAGAGACTGCCTGGGGTGCCGGGGGGGAAGGGCTGCTTTGGTGGTTAGTGACAAAAGGGAAAATTGAATGTGTGAAGTAAAATGTTTCCAGCGATCCCTACGGGGAGTCATTTTCCACTCCCCTCCTCGAATACGTAAGAGCGGCCAGGCTGGGTCAGACCAAAGGTCCATCTGGCCCAGTGTCCTCTCTGCCCACAGTGGCCAGTACCAGGCGCACCAGAGGGAGTGAACCGAACAGGGAACCATCAAGTGAATACTTTCCTGTTACCCATTCCCAGCCTCTGGCAAACAGAAGCTAGGAACACCATCCCTACTCACCCTGGCTAGAAGCCATGGATGGGCCAATCCTCCATGAATCTGTCTAGCTCTTTTTTGAACCCTGGTAAATTCCTGTCCTTCACAATCTCCTTAGGCAAGGAGTTCCACAGGTGAACTGCACCGAGTGAAGAAAAACGTCCTTTTGCTGCTGAGTCATTTCATTTGGTGACCCCTAGTTCTTGTGTTATGGGGATGTTCTAGACTTTTGTAGAACCTTGTAGAACCTTCTGAACTTTCCGAGAATGACATTTTCCTCCGATCGCCTAGAAAGCGGCCAGCCTCTCACAGGTACCTAAGGGTGCTGGTCTGTCAATGGGATATAAGAACATGCTGACAGCCCAGCTGCGATAGTGTGAACCTGGTTTTAACGTCACTGTGAAAGTGTAAGAATGTTGTAAGACTTGGAGGCTACGTCTAGACTGGCATGATTTTCCACAAATGCTTTTAACGGAAAAGTTTTTCCGTTAAAAGCATTTGCGGAAAAGAGCGTCTAGATTGCCACGGATGCTTTGGCGCAAAAGCATTTTTGCAGAAAAGAGTCTGTGCCAATCTAGACGCAGTTTTGCGCAAGAAAGCCCCGATCGCCATTTTCGCCATCAGGGCTTTTTTGCGCAAAACAATTTTTAGCTGTCTACACTGGCCCTCTTGTGCAAAAGCATTTGCACAAGAGGGCTTTTTCCCGAGTGGGAGCAGCATAGTATTTGCGCAAGAACACCGACAATCTTACATTAGATCGTCCATGTTCTTGCACAAATTCAAGCGGCCAGTGTAGACAGCTGGCAAGTTTTTCCGCAAAAGCAGTTGCTTTTGCAGAAAAACTTGCCAGTCTAGACACAGCCAGAGAGTATAACTTGCCCCAAATGGAGGACACATTTAACGAGAAGCCAGCGAGATCGATTGAACCCCCTACCTACATACCACGAGGAAAGAAACACTGTTTAGGACAAGGGTTAACATGCTTCGGCCGGCTGTGCTGTCCCACTAGTGAATACTCGCACGCCTAATAATGGTGCACAGTTCAGTGCCTTGCTAGTACACTTCAGTTATTCGGAAAATGTAAAAGCTTCAATAAGCTTAGAGGAAACTATTTTTTTTCCTACGTGGCATGAGTGAATATGACTTTACAGATCCTAGCGTGCACTTGTAGTGTCGTGTAAGACAGGGACACATTAGTGCGTGCAAATTGTGCATCACAGTCATGAAAGGGGATACAACTGCCATGAAAGATGTTTTTAAAAGTTTAACAGAGGAGGGGAGAGGCGCGAAGATGCTCCTCTACCAGGGCATCGTTCGGTCTAGGGCCAGCCCTGCCGGGGTGAACCCCAAGGATGTGGCAGTGGCCATGGTGAGCGCTGGCACATGGCACAGCCGGGGATACTGAGGCAGGCAGGTAGCCAGCCGTACCCCTCCTCCAAGACTATTGGCTTCTGTCCATGCTGCCAACGGGCCGGCCCAGCGCCAGAGCGACCGTCCAGGGAGCCCAGCCAGGCGCCTGGGGCTGGCCAGCGACGTGTGGGCACTTGGCCTTCACTCTCGGGATGCAGTGTAGCTCCGATCCCAGGGGAGAGAGCTCCCCTCTGGCCAGGGTGCTCAGCAGCGGCGCTACCCCACTCTCCTCGAGCGGCTGACCCCGGCCCCCCTGGGCTGGACGGACAGAGGCCCTAGTGGAGGGATGAGAAGATCCTCCGGCCGGCATGGAATAAACAAAAGCAACTCCTGGTGCCGGCTTTGTCGCACCCACACAGCTCCACCACCTGTCCCTGCCCTTGGATCTGTCCCCCCCCCCGCGCCCAGACGCAACCCCTCTCCCTCTGGCTGGGCGGGCGGCTCTCTGAGTCACCGTCCGCAGCTGTTCGGAGCCATCCTTCGCCTGCCAGAGCTGGGGCCAGGGGGAGAAGGCCCTGCCAGCCCAGGCTCCCTGTCTGAGGTGGGCACTGAGAAGGCGGCAGGGTCTGCAAGGGAGGGGGAGCTGTCTGTGCTGCCCTGTCTCCGGGGCAGAGCTGTGCGTGTGTGGCGTGGGCTGTGCTGCGAGCCCCGGTTTGGAGCACTGGGGAGCTGGAGTGGTACAGGGCTTCGGGGGGAGCCGAAGGCCATGCTGTGCAGACCCCGGCCCGGCCATGGCACTGCTCGGGAAGCGGGCCTCTGCTGACGGAGAGGACGCAGCGGCCTGCCCGCTGGCACGGATCCGCAGCGCTGTCCATCGACGGGGGTGGCTGTAGCACGGCGAGCGTGAGCTTCGGGGAAACTGAGGCCAGCGTGTGACGTGCTGTGACTGAACCCAGTGCCCAGGGTGGCTGTGAGGCCTGGGACTGGAGAGGCCTTTCACCCAGGGCAGGCCCCAGACACGGCCACAGCTCCATGGGTGCCTGGCCGGGGCTCAGCAAACACAGATGCGAGCCAGGGCCGGTGGTGACGGGTTAGCCTGTTGATCGGGAGCAAAATTGGCATCTCCCTGGCCGGGGCTCCGCTGGGCGGGCGCCTGAGCTGACTGGCGTGAGCCTGGCACCACGTTCTTGGCGAGCGGCCATTTGCCTGGCACTTGGCAAAGGCGCCAGCCGGCGCCTGGCACGGAGCTCGGAGCTGACACACAAAGTGTTAACCCTCCCCCTCCCCAGTGCAGGGGTGATATCCGACCTCCCCCGGCTGAGCTCTGTGTAATGGGGACAGCTGCTCTCCCCCCGCCCTGCACTAATGCCCCCCCTCCCCCTGCACAGCACATGTGCTGTCACTCAGCCAGACAACCGTTTTATTTTAGCTCCGGAGGGGAAAGCGCCTCACACGAGAGTCGGTCGCTCCCTCTCCGAGCGTATCCAGCCCAGGGACCGGACGGGATGGGAACCCCCTGCCTTCTCGTCTTCTGCCTCCTGGCGCCAATCTGGGCTCAGGTAAGGGCCGACAGCTCTGCGTGGGCTGGTGTCCCGGGGCCCAGCCCTGGCCCCGCGCCCTGGGGCGTGGCCCATGGAAGGACTCGGTGCTTTAGGGCTTCCAGGGCCCGGGGTCTCACAGCGCCAGCCCCTGCGTGGAGAGGAGCTGAGGGGTTTAAGCCAGGAGGCTGGGAGAGTCCCACAGGGTCGGGCTTTAGCTGGAGGAACGGCTTGAGGGGAACTCATCTGCCCCACGCCTACACTCAGAGCCCGGGCAGGATGGGAGGGGAGGACAGGCACCCACCACATGGCGCCCGGGGGGCTGGGCAGACGGGGCCGGGACCCAGAGCAGAACCCCTCTTAAGTGGGAGTTTCCAGAAGTCCCAGCCTGGAGCACAGGGGGGCTGGAGCAGCCTGCCTGGGAGCGGGAGGGCTCATGCCAACATGCCAGCTCTCTGGGGACTCCTGGCAGGCCCAGCTGGGAGCGGGTGATGGCAGGGCCGGGCTCCCTGTGCTTGGGAAGGGATTGAATGCACTGGATAGACGGAGGGGCCCCCCGTCGCCACCTCCCCGGGAAATGCAGCTCCCGTGGGGGGGGCGGGGTCTTGGAGTTCTTGGGCTGTTTATGCTGTTGTGAAACCAGAGCTGTTGCAAGGGGCCTTCACGGCTTCATGCCTCCGGGGGCCAGGCCTGCTCCCCTCCCGAGGTGGTGACGAGTGGCCTTAAGGGTATTGTATTGGGGCCCTCACCACAGCATCTAGGCAACTCTCACGGGCAGGAGCTCTCCACCCCGGGCCCAGCCCCCCGGGTGTTAGCTGGTGTGCATTCAGGGCTTTGGGGTTCCAGGAGGGGCCCCAGTTCCAGTCCTCTGCAGCAGGTGTGGGCTTGGGTATGTGTGTGATTTACTACTTGTGCCCAGGAAAACCAGCTACTCGATACGTTATTAGGTGTATTACGGTAGTGCCTGGGAGTCCCTAGTGCCAGACACTGTACATTATTAGATATATTACGGTAGTGCGTGGGAACCCCTAGTGCCAGGCACTGTACATTATTAGGTGTATTACGGTAGTGCCCGGGAGCCCTTAGTTCCAGGCACTGCATGTGGTTAGGGGTATTATGGTAGAGTGAGGGAGCCTATAGTGCCAGACTGTCCTGGCCCCAGAGAGCTGGTGGTTTGTTCCCCACCAATGTTCCCTCTAATTTTTTCCACTCGTGTGGAATGCATTTTGTTCTATGCACCCAAGGCATGTGCAGATGTGCACCACCAGCAGACACACAAGCTGTGGGTGCTCTGCTAATCAGCTGGGTGGCATTTAAATCTCTCCTGGGTGGCTGCCTAAAGTGCACAGCTTAAAGAGCACACTGCTCCTTGCCCCCAGCCACCCTCTGCATGCCCCCAACACACCCTCTCCCCCCTCTCCAGCCCAGCTTCCCCGTCCTTTGGCAAATGTTGCTGGTGCCCTTGGGGGCTGAGAGCAGTTCCCCAGCCAAGGGAAAGGGCTGAGCCTCAGTGATGAACAGGCAGATGGGCCAGCAGCTGGTGGGCGCGCTCCCTCCCAGCCAGCTCTGTTCAGGCTTCCTGGTCAAAACAAGCCCCTTCACCCTGCCCCTCCCCTGGGAATGGCAGCTGGGCCAAAGCAGAGCAGAGTGAGCCATGCAAGCTGTGCCTGGCGCTGCCAGGGCCTCGCCCGCGCGGGCGCTCGCTGTGCCACACACCACGTGGCCCTGCTGCACAGCTCCCCCTCCCTGGCTAGGCCCGCACCCAGGGAGCAGGAGCTGGCACTGCAGGGCCACCCACAGGCTGCCAGCCCCCCAGCCCCCCAGCCCGGCCTGAGCGGAGAGCATTGTGCCAGTGAGCCAGGCCCATCAGCGTGTCCCCTCCGCACACTCCTCCACACACAGTGTGCAGCCATCCCCTTCCCGCACGCACGCTGGGCCTTATGCACCCGCCCTGGGACAGGCTGACTGCCTGTGTGCCCATGCGCGTTCCCACGCGGCCAAAATCTCGCCGGAGCACCCGGGCAGCAGCTCTGCGGCCGTGGGGGGTTCCTGGGCAGTGTACGTATGTGCACAAAGGAGCCAAGCCGGGGGGCTGTGGGTGCCTGCAAGAGGTTTCTGTCTGCAGTGGATCTGGGGATCGGGTGGGGCGCCATGGGGATCTGGTAGAACCAGAGGTGTGTGGTGGAGCTGTGGGAATCTGGTAGAACTGGGAAGAGTCTGGCAAAGGTGTTGGGATCTGGTAGAACTGGGGGGATCCGGTGGAGCTGCAGGGATCCAGTAGAATGGTGGGATCCAGTAGATCCGCGGGGCTCCGGTAGAAATGGGGGGATCCGGTGGAGCCGCGGGGCTCCGGTAGAAGTGGGGGGATCCGGTGGAGCCGCGGGGCTCCGGTAGAAATGGGGGGATCCGGTGGAGCCGCGGGGCTCCGGTAGAATGGGGGGATCCGGTGGAGCCGTGGGGCTCCGGTAGAACTGTGGGGATCTGGTGGAGCCGCGGGGATCTGGTAGAACAGGGGGATCTGGTCCGGTAGCTTGTGGCAGGTCGCTAGCAGTTCTTACAAGGTTCTCCCAAGCTGATCCCTGTTCCACAGGCCCCTGCTGAGCTGGGTGTGGGGCAGGGCTGTGCCGAATGGGGTGGGGCAGGAGCCGATGGATAACCCTGCAATTCTGCCTGGAGGGGCAGGAGCCGCTGGGTATGGCGCACCCGGCAGGGTGGGAAGGGCGCCATAGCAGGGCGGGACGAGCCATGGCAGGTCAAAAAATATCAGCCCCTCTGGCCCATCCCCTCATGGGGGGGGAGGCTGGCCAGAGGGGTGCCAGGGCTGGCAAATTGCAGGCGGGTTTGCAAGGCTGAAGCATAGAGCCAATGAAGACCCCCCCAACCACATGCCAAGCACCCTCTTCTCTCCGCCACCCCACAAGGTCCCCCCCTCCCAGCCACATGCTTCCCGAATCTGCTCAGCCCACAGCCCCCCCCCCCCCCCCCCCGGGTAGCCACTGGGCCAGGCAGCAGCCAGCAGGGAGTCAGCGACGTGCAAGACAGCCCCCCTCAGGGCCCCACCAGCTTGGCTGAGGCCCCTCAATCCCAGCCCACTGCTCCCCTCTACCTGCCCCCGGGCACCCAGCTCCGCTGCTGCCCCACAGTCCCGACCCCGGCCAGACGCAGCAGCCCAGCCTGGGGGCTGGTCAGACCCAACCCGCCTTTCTCCAGCAGCCACTGCGGCAGGAGGCCTCTCTGGGCACGTCCGCACTGCCTGGCGTCCCCGCAGCACAGCCCGAGCCCAGGAGCCAGAGCCAGCCGACCCCGGCCTGCTGCGGGCGTGGGCCTGCAGTGTAGACATACCCTGCACCTCCGCTGGGGAGAGGCAGGAGGGGCATGGCCCCAGAGAGAGGCCTGGCTCTGGGGCAGCGGCACTGACAGCCTCTGGGGGCCCCATGCAAGGGGGGCTCCATGCTCCCGGAAGGGGCGGGGTCTCCGGTGAAAGGGGCGGGGCTGGGCCAGCCAGCCCTCAATACAGCCCGGACCATGCGGCACAGTGCCCCTGCCTCCCCTCCCCAGCCCGCAGTGCTGCCCGGAGCGCGCCGGGACAGTGCTCCGGCGGAGATTTAAAGGCTCCACTGTAGGGGCAGCCCCGAGCCCCTTTGAACGGCCGGGCCCCAGGACAGCTGCCCCCTTGCCCCGCCCCGCTCGGCAGGAGCCAGGCTCAGCTGCCTTCTCCCCGCTGTGGCCAGGGGACAGTGGTGGCAGCTATTTATACGCCCCCAGGCGGAGGGCCCTCCTTGGACAGCTGCGCCCATTCCCAGCGTTCCTCTGGGCTGCCGTTCCGGGAGGGGGGCGGATGTGGGAACCAGGCTCCCTCCCTGCGCTGGTGCTGGCTGGTAGAGCTGGGCCCTTCCCGTCCCCGGCCGCCTCCTCTCTGGCGGCCGGAGCCCCACAAAGGGCTCCAGTGGGAAGGCAAATCCAGGGGGCAGGACTGTACCCACTGCCACGTGTACCACCTGGCCCCCGGGCCTGCAGCCCTCCCCATCGCCCGGCCCTGCCTGGCAGCGCCCGGCGGGCAAGGGGGCGGCGCCGGAGCGAGCGAGGCGAAGGGGCAGGAGCCGTGAAATGTGGGATGGTGGGTGTGAGGCCGTGTAGGAGAGTGCGGGGCGGGCGGGGCAGGGGTCCAGCCCTCCTCTAGCCATGGGGGGGTTGTTTGCCCAGCTGTCCCACTGGAATCCCAAGCTGGGCCCGAAGGCCTGCGGGGGGAACGGGGGGGGGCAGAGATATTTGGAAGGGTCAAAGGTCGAATTCATGCTCGCTCCAAAAATGTCTCCTCTGGCCGAAGAAATGAATGAGCAGGTGTGGGGAGCACAGAGCCTGCCCCTCCGCGCAGCCACGGGGCTCAGCAAGGGCGGGGCGAGCCCACCCCAGCCGTGAGCCAGGCCCGCGTCCGGGGCTCCTTGCAGGGCTGCCGCAAGGCCAGGACGTCCAGCTCCTGGGCTACCGCCGTGCCTTCGGCTACACGGGCTCTCAGCGCCGCAGGCCTCTCCCTGCCTGAGGGGGGCATGTGGTCTTCTGAGCAGGCGTGGCCGGGGGAAGGCTTACGGCGGAGCCGGGTCCAGGAGGGGAGCCGAGCTAGAGCCACGCGTGGGCAGCCCTCTCAAGAGAGCCTCGCGGGTCCAGTGGCGCCCACGACACTGCAAAGCCTGAGGCACCACGTGGCCCGGCCCACGTGGGCACCCGAGCGTGGCAGGCCAGGTGCTGCGCCGCCAGCACTGCCTCCCCTGCAGCACTCGGACAGCCTGGGAAGGCCTGGGTGGTCTGGTGGCGGCCATATTGGGGCTTCCCTGAGCTGGGCGGCTGGCGGCGGTTCACGGTGCAGGGTTTCCGGGTTGGGTCCATCGGCTGCTGCCGGGAGGCGGGGGGAGGGAGGTGCCCCGCCTGTGCATCCCACCATTGCTCCTGGATCGCCGGGCCTACGGTGCAGCCCTAGGGCTGGCTGGTCGGACCCCGGCCCGGGCACCTCCCCGCTGTCCACACGCTCGCTGCCGTGGCGGGTAACCCCAGTGCGAGGACACATCGGAGCCAGGCAGTGGCTTTGGACTGTCTCTTGTGCACAAGCCCTAAAGAGCCCCCCCCCCCCACCTCCATATCTGTGCTCTGAGGGGCAAACCCTTGCTCAGCGGCTCCTCTGGAGAGAGCCCGCCCTTGCCAGGTGCCCACGCCAGGGCTGGGAGCCAAGGGACTTGGCCCTGGCTTCTCTGGGACCCTGGGAACTGTGGCAGCAGCATCTCCGTTCTGGGATTCTCCCAGGCCGAGGCAGAGCACAAGCGGGCACCTGGCCAGCGCCTGCCCCCGCCCCCCTCGCCGGCTCCAGCTGGCACGTGGCACAGAGTGGCCCCCGCGCGCATCCCCAGGTCGCTGCGGTGGCTCCCTCAGCCTGTCAGGGGAAGGGGCTGGGCAGGTGCCCCCCAGGGCGCTGTGCGGCTGCAACCCTGGCTGGGCTCCCCCCCAAGACGGCCGGCTGGCTCCGGGGAAGGCGCCCCCCAGCAAAGCAAACCCAGTCTCCCTGAAGGGGCCCTTGTAAAAAGCAGGGAGCAGGCAGGAAGCATGGCTAGGTGCCAGCCGGGGAGCCCTGGGGACTGGGTGAGGCGGGGGGGGCTCTCGGGGCCAGGACCGGCCCATCGGGGTGGCTGGATGCAAGCGCTGATCGGCACGGGAGCAGCCCCCCTGCAAGGAGAGCACCGTGGGGGTGTTACGGACGCTGGTCGGGCCATGCCTGATGGTAGCACCGGCCAGGGCGAGGGCCCCGCTGTGCTGGCTGTCCCTGGCCTTGGGCGGCTGGCGTCTCCGTGCTCTGCCCAGCCGTCACCCGCTTCCGGGGGCACGGGAGAGTGGCCCCCTCCCAAGCCGAGCTGTGGAGATGCACAGCCATGCGGCCAGCCCCCACCAGCAGGCTGCCACTGGAGACCGGCCCAGCCCGTGGGGTGCCGGGCAGGGACCAGCTGTTGCATTCCAGAGCCGGGGGAGAGGGACGCGCTGTCTTGTCCTTCCCACTCCTCCCCGCAGGATTCGGGAGCAGCCTCCTGTGTCAGACACGGCCCCAGCGCTGGCCACACCCATCCCCTGACTCCGGGCAGGATGGGCCCATGGCGCTGGGGGCCGCACCCACGGCCCAGGCTGGGGGGCCCTCGTGGGAGAAGTGACTCTGCCAGATGGGCAGGGCGTTGGACGGAGGGTCCCTTGGGACCAGCTGCATTCTTGAGGGGGGGGTCGGCCCCCCGGTGCTGCCGGGCTTAGGGGAGGGAGGGCGTCTCTTCTGGGGTGCGGGGCCACGGCTGGTGGCGGGAAAGCCGGCGCCGTGACCCCAGGACTCCTGTGCCCAGCCCCGGGGCAACTTTTTTTTTTTTTTTAACCGAAACTGGGCTGAGAACTGGAGGAATGAGTCAGTGACGCAACAAACAGCTTCTCTGGGTCTTGAATGCAGGGCAGCAAGGTCCCCCCCGCCACGGCCAGGGCGCAGCCTCAGGAACGCAGGCATTGCGGGGCTCCGGACCAGCGTGGCTGGGAATGGGGCAGCTGTGGATCAGGCCGGGGGGGGGGGAGGGTAAGCAGAGCTGAGAGGGGGCCATGGGCAGGGATAATGGGGGGTGGGGTCAGGCCGGAGAGGCATTGGCAGAGTTGGGGGGCACAGGGCAGGGATAATGGGGGGCTGGGGTCAGACCCGAGGGGCACTGGCAGAGTTGGGGGGCACAGAGTGGTAATAATAGGGGGTGGGGTCAGGCCGGAGAGGCATTGGCAGAGTTGGGGGGCACAGGGCAGGGATAATGGGGGGCTGGGGTCAGGCCGGAGGGGCACTGGCAGAGTTGGGGGGCACAAGGTGGGAATAATGGGGGGTGGGGTCAGGCCGGAGAGGCATTGGCAGAGTTGGGGGGCACAGGGCAGGGATAATGGGGGGGCTGGGGTCAGACCCATGGGGCACTGGCAGAGTTGGGGGGCACAGGGCAGGGATAATGGGGGGTGGGGTCAGACCAGAGGGGCACTGGCAGAGCTAAGCAGGGGGCCCTATCCAGCGCCTGACTCTCCAGCGCCGTCTGTTCTTACTCTTCCCTCAACTTTGTCAAAGCCCCGCGTGGGGGTGGAGGTGGGGGGGGGCTCCAGTGATTCCTCAGGAAATACCTTTGGGGGGGGTCCCATCCCCCGCCCGCCCCAAGGGGCTCTGAGCTGCGGAGGCAGCCGAGTGCGGGCCCCACACCGGGCCCCTCGGCTCCTCTGGCCGGTGATTTCTGGGGATTCTCTGGGGTGAGCCCGAGCGGCCCAGCTGCCGGCCATCCCGGCGCGTTCCCAGCCCCTGGCCTCTATTTATAGCCACGGGCTGGCGCTGCCCCGGGCCTGTGGGAACCAAGCCTGGAGCAGCCTCTCCCAGCCCGCCTGAGCAATGGGCGCTGCGTCTGGCCGGGGCAGGAGCCTTTGCTTCACCCCCAGAGAGTGAGCTGGGCCAGGGGGTGATGGGGCCACCAGCTCTTGCGGGTACCGGGACCCCGGAACAGCGCCCACCCCTGCAGCAGTGCAGCACCCCCACCCGCGCTGTACACCAGCCTCTCGCCCCCCCCCCCCGGGCTCACACGCACCAGCTCCCTCCCACACACCTCCAGGGCTCACACGTACACACACACACACACCAGCCCCCTCCCACACACCTCCAGGGCTCACACGTACACATACACACACGCCAGCCCCCTCCCACACACCTCCAGGGCTCACACGTACACACACACACACGCCAGCCCCCTCCCACACACCTCCAGGGCTCACACGTACACACACACACACCCCAGCCCCCTCCCACACACCTCCAGGGCTCACACGTACACATACACACACGCCAGCCCCCTCCCACACACCTCCAGGGCTCACACGTACACATACACACACCCCAGCCCCCTCCCACACACCCCCAGGGCTCACATGTACAGACACACACTCACACTCTGCCTGCCCATGGCTCTGGTGCCCTCGCTCCGCATCACTAGCTCCTGCCCTGTCCAAGGCCCTGGGGCATCCGGCTCCCGGGGGCACCGAGGCCAGAGTGTGCCCTGTCACACACCCCCTTTGCTGTCCTTGTGCCCCATGGGAGCTGGAGAAAGCTCCCTCTTCCAGCCCTGCCTGAAACGCCCCTCCAGACCCCTCTCTGCCCCAGGCAGCGCTCCCTGGGCCCCCCCAAAGGGCTCGCGTTCTGGTCCGGGCAGCCGCTTCCTAGCCTCTGCCCCTCACAGGCGGGGGCCTGGATCTAGCCCAGGGAGGAAGGTGGGGCAGGGCTTTCATCCTGCACTGGGGCTCTGGGGCTGACAGGTGCTGAGGGCAGTGGGCGGCAAAGGCACCAGCTTCCTCTGGGCCCCAAAGGTGCTCAAATCCCTGCACCGCCCCAGCCCCCCACTGACCCTTTTCCTCAAGCCCCCCCACCTCCTCCCACCCGTGCACCACCCCAGCCCCACCCCCACCTGACCCCTTCCCCAAGCCCCCCTCTCCTTCCACCCCAGCCCCACCCCCACCTGACCCCTTTCCCCACCCCCCCATCTCCTTCCACCCCAGCCCCACCCCACCTGACCCCTTCCCCAAGCCCCCCTCTCCTTCCACCCCAGCCCCACCCCCACCTGACCCCTTTCCCCACCCCCCATCTCCTTCCACCCCAGCCCCACCCCCACCTGACCCCTTCCCCAAGCCCCCCTCTCCTTCCACCCCAGCCCCACCCCCACCTGACCCCTTTCCCCACCCCCATCTCCTTCCACCCCAGCCCCACTCCCACCTGACCCCTTTCCCCAAGCCCCCTCTCCTTCCACCCCAGCCCCACCCCCACCTGACCCCTTTCCCCACCCCCCCATCTCCTTCCACCCCAGCCCCACTCCCACCTGACCCCTTTCCCCAAGCCCCCCACCGACTTCCATGCCAGCCCCACCCCCACCTGACCCCTTCCCCAAGCCCCCCATTTCCTTCCACCCCAGCCCCACCCCCACCTGACCCCTTCCCCAAGCCCCCCCATTTCCTTCCACCCCAGCCCCACCCCCACCTGACCCCTTCCCCAAGCTCCCCACCTACTTCCATGCCAGCCCCACCCCCACCTGACCCCTTTCCCCCTTGGAATTCCTGCCATGTACAGGTTGGACTCCCTGCTCTGGTACCCTGCCCCATCCCAAAGCAGGGAACCTGCTGCACCAGTGGAGGTCGCTGCTAGTCCATCTGCTGCTGGGCTTCTGGGCTCTGCTCCAGAGGCAGTATTGGAGCAGCATTGACCCAGCCCGTCCCTTTCCCAACCCTCTGCCCCCCAACTCCACATACCCAAATCCTCTGCTGCCCACCTGCACCCATAGCTCCTCCCAGGTCTGGCACCCCAATCCCCTGCCCCAGATCACAGTCCCCTCACAACCCAAACCCCTGCACCCCTCTGTACCCCAATCCCCTGCCCCAGATCACAGTCCTCTCACAACCCAAACCCCTGCACCCCTTCTGTACCCCAATCCCCTGCCCCAGATCACAGTCCCCTCACAACCCAAACCCCTGCACCCCTTCTGTACCCCAATCCCCTGCCCCAGATCACAGTCCTCTCACAACCCAAACCCCTGCACCCCTTCTGTACCCCAATCCCCTGCCCCAGATCACAGTCCCCTCACAACCCAAACCCCTGCACCCCTCTGTACCCCAATCCCCTGCCCCAGATCACAGTCCTCTCACAACCCAAACCCCTGCACCCCTTCTGTACCCCAATCCCCTGCCCCAGATCACAGTCCCCTCACAACCCAAACCCCTGCACCCCTCTGTACCCCAATCCCCTGCCCCAGATCACAGTCCTCTCACAACCCAAACCCCTGCACCCCTTCTGTACCCCAATCCCCTGCCCCAGATCACAGTCCCCTCACAACCCAAACCCCTGCACCCCTTCTGTACCCCAATCCCCTGCCCCAGATCACAGTCCCCTCACAACCCAAACCCCTGCACCCCTCTGTACCCCAATCCCCTGCCCCAGATCACAGTCCCCTCACAACCCAAACCCCTGCACCCCTTCTGTACCCCAATCCCCTGCCCCAGATCACAGTCCCCTCACAACCCAAACCCCTGCACCCCTTCTGTACCCCAATCCCCTGCCCCAGATCACAGTCCCCTCACAACCCAAACCCCTGCACCCCTTCTGTACCCCAATCCCCTGCCCTAGGTCACAATCCAACCCCCTGCACCCCAGTCCAGTGCCCCAGGGCACAGCTGCCTCCTTCACCCAAATGCCCTCCCAGACTCCATTCACCCCCCTCACCCCCATCCCTTACCCCAAGCTCCCCTCTGCACCCAACCTCCATCCCAGACCCCGCCCCTCCATTCATATCCTGGAAGAGTGCGGCCCTCCACCACTTTCCAAAGTCTTGGAGTGGCCCCCCATGGAACAGTGTTGCCCACCCCTGACTTAGCCTCTTTATCCAGTTTGGCTCCTCGCTTCACGTCTGGCCACGTGCTGCTGGATGGAGCTGTCACTCACTCGGCCCGGCTGTAGGATTGTCCTGGCTCTCTGTAACACACGCCCCGTCTTCCCATTGGCTGCTAGGCGCATGATCGAAATCCTGTTTCCTCCAGAATGACTGACACGCTGCTGCAGGGTAGGGTGGTCCTTTGGCCATCACAAGTGAGCGAAAGTGCACGTTCGTTTCCCAATAGCACTGCAGCATCGTATATCTTTCACGTACGTTATTTCTGTAGAGCTAGAAATATCGTCCCGACAGTCTCTGAAATCTGCAGCTGGTCCCTTCCGAGACCTGTCTGACGGAGGTGTTGTTATTAAAGGGTCTTTGTGTTGTGTGTGTCGGTCTGTTAGCTCGGCCATGGTCACATGCCACTACTTCTGGTCCTCACTGTCTCGAAACTGCTTGGCCTGTCCATGGCATTTCTCATGAGGCGGTCTAGGTTGGAGATTAGGAAAAACGATTTCCGAAGGAGGGTGGGATGGGTTCCCTAGCGAGGGGGTGGAAGGTTTTGAAGTCCCAGCTTGGGACTGGGATGATTGAGTTGGGGTTGGTCCTGCTTTGGGCAGGGGGCTGGACTCAACTCCTGGGCTGTGTCTAGACTGGCAAGGTTTTCCGTAAAATCATCAGCTTTTGCAGAAAAACTTGCCAGCTGTCTACACTGGCCGCTTGAATTTCCGCAAAAGCTCTGACGATCTCCTGTAAGATTGTCAGGGCTTTTGTGGCAAAACTATGCTGCTCCCGTTCGGGCAAAAGTCTTTTTCCTAAAGACTTTTGCGCAAAAGGGCCAGTGTAGACAGCAGAGAGTTCTTTTCCGCAAAAAAGCCCCGATGGCGAAAATGGCGATCGGGGCTTTTTTGCGGAATCATAGAATCATAGAATAATAGAACTGGAAGGGACCTCGAGAGGTCATCGAGTCCAGCCCCCCGCCCTCCAGGCAGGACCAAGCTCCGTCTACACCATCCCTGACAGATGTCTATCTAACCTGTTCTTAAATATCTCCAGAGAGGGAGATTCCACCACCTCCCTTGGCAATTTATTCCAATATTTGACACCCCTGACAGTTAGGAATTTTTTCCTAATGTCCAATCTAAACCTCCCCTGCTGCACTTTAAGCCCATTACTCCTTGTCCTGTCCTCAGAAACCAAGAGGAACAAATTTTCGCCTTCCTCCTTGTGACACCCTTTTAGATATTTGAAAACCGCTATCATGTCCCCCCTTAATCTTCTTTTTTCCAAACTAAACAAGCCCAGTTCATGAAGCCTGGCTTCATAGGTCATGTTCTCTAGACCTTTAATCATTCTTGTCACTCTTCTCTGTACCCTTTCCAATTTCTCCACATCTTTCTTGAAATGTGGCGCCCAGAACTGGACACAGTACTCCAGCTGAGGCCTAACTAGTGCAGAGTAGAGCGGCAGAATGACTTCACGAGTTTTGCTTACAACACACCTGTTGATACAACCTAGAATCATATTTGCTTTTTTTTGCAACAGCATCACACTGTTGACTCATATTCAACTTGTGGTCCACTATGTGGTCCACGGAAAAACGTGTCTAGATTGGCCACGGATGCTTTTCCGCAAAAAGTGCTTTTGCGGAAAAGCGTCCTGCCAATCTAGACGCTCTGTTCCGAAAATGTTTTTAACAGAAAACTTTTCCATTAAAAGCATTTCCGGAAAATCATGCCAGTCTAGACGTAGCCCTGAGGTCTCCGCCAGCCCTAGATTTAGTTCATTCTTGGTGCCCTTCACGGAGGAGGTTTATGGTTTCTCCTCCCCTTTCATTTGGAATGACCAGGTCATCGCTTTTCATCGCAAATCTATTTGGCTCATTTCATTGTCCACTCGTGACAGAGTAGTGGCGTGTCGCCTCTTTCAGACGTGCAGCCAGCCGTGCCTCGTGGTACTCCGAACTGCCTGACGTTGCGTGGCTGTCGAGGTGGCTTTGTGCTGGCGGAGTCTCTTTTATGCCACAAGTCTGTGTGTGCCCCTCGCATACACACGCACCAGTAGCTCATCTTTCAGCCCACGGGGAGTAGGGTGTGATGCTGGGTTCTGAGGCAGCGTGGTCGCTGCGGCCAGATATTCCTAGGAACATCTTAAGCTTCTGGGTTGAATTGCATGAATTTTATCAAGAGATCTTGGCAGCTCAGTGGTGTTGATCCAGGGCTTTTCCGCTGCTGCTGGCAGTAAGCAGGTGAGCTGTGAACTAATCCAGGCCGTGCAGTATCTGGCATTCTCACATGCTCATTCACTTGCCAGGGGTCCTTTTTCCATCAGCGGAGGGTGTTTTTCTGCTCCACTTAGAGCCATGGGTTTGCAACAATGTGCCACCCACGCCATAGCTGCTTGCATCTGCCCTGACCGCTGGGGGTTTGTTTACTGCAGCTGTTGAGTTCATTTTTGGAAGCTATCGTACCCAAGATTTGTTGGACTTCAGCCTTCGTTCGGGGGTTTGTCACTGTAGAATGGTCTTGTAGGTATTGACTCAAAGTAATTTACCCGTCCCTGCATACATCTCAGTCTGGGACATGAGCTGGTGCATTCAATTCTCAAATTGCTTTTACTTTCTCAGGGCTAGGACTGGTTCTGGCTTTACTGGCTGTCCCATAATCTTTATTTGGGATGGTGTCAGCCGATGGTGAGGGCAGTGCATGTGTGTGTTACACCCGAGTCTTCAACAGCTGAGACTTAAGGCCCCGTCGCAGTGGGCAGTCTAGGTGAGACCGACAGGCGCCCCGAGGAGTTTAACGTCCGAGTCTTTACCGCTAGGATCGGGATCCCTTAGCGGCGGGCAGCCAACAGGCCGACAGACGCCCCAGAGTTTACAGGGAGAGCCTATTACACCTCAGATTTTGACTGCTAGGATATACGATCCCTTCACAGCGGGCAGCCTGGGGAGGCTGAGAGATGCCCCCACGGATCTGTCCCCTGGAAGTGACACGATCCAACGCTCAAGCTCTCCCTATATCTGTCCTTTATGACCGGCTGGAGTTCTTTATAAAATTGTGCTTGGTTCTGTTACAGCAACTGAAGGGCTGTGTCTAGACTGGCCAGTTTTTCTGGAAAATCAGCCGAAAACTTTTCCGTTAAAAGCATTTCTGGAAAATCATGCCAGTCTAGACGTAAAGGAGTCAGATCACAGCTTAAACAGTTACTATTTTATTGTTACAGTGTAAACTTAGCTGTTAAATGCTACTGCTGTGTTCCAGATAACACAGCCACTACAAAGGACAGGACAGAAATTACACTCATAAGTCACTTACAGGTACCATGAAACCCTTTTGGTTCTCTGAGCTCTTATTAAAGGCATGCAAATAGACACCTAGCAGGTATATATTCTCACCCCTGCGTTCCAGGCTTGGTGTGGCCAGCGTCTTTCTCTCAATCCCTCGGGAAGAAGCAGGGCAAGGTTGGGCGTCCCACAGACCTCGGGAGTCAATCAATACCTGCATAGATGATTGGAGCTCAAATGGGGTGGGCTACTAAACCCCTCTTTATACCCCTTGGGTCATGTAGGCTTCTTCCTGGTCTCAAGTGGCCAATTAGGAAAAATGGCTTTGAATGCCAAGTTTCCCACGAAGGGTGCAAAGCATAATTCACACCTGGGAAAATGCAGACAATGGGCACCTCTGGTATGTGATGGGCGAAGATTCCTCTCCTGGGACAGTGCAGGCGTGTCAATTACTGGTACTAGCCATCAGGGCGGCGGGAGGCCCCGGGTCCTCAGCTAGCCCATTTACTGTCTGGTTTCTGTTTATGGTAGAGTCAGGGACAGGCAGCGCACCTGCGTTCCCAGGGCATCAAAGGCTGACTGCCTCTCTCTTGCTCTCTGCAGGGGGCAGGGGAAAAACAAGATGTGGTTCATGTCTGGCAACAGATGGGTGGAAAATGCCCCTTGCCTTGTTTAGAACATAAAAATGGCCAGACTGGGTCAAACCAAAGGTCCATCTAGCCCAGGGTCCTGTCTGCCAACAGTGGCCAATACCAGATGCCCCAGAGGGAGGGAACACAACAGGGCATCATTACGTGATCCCCCTCCTCTCATCCATCTCTAGACAAACAGAGGCGAGGGACACCATTCTTACCCATCCTGGCTAATAGCCATTGATGGACCTATTTAGCACTTTTTTGAACCCTGTTAAAGTCCTGGTCTTCACCAGATCCTCTGGCAAGGAGTTCCACAGGTGGACTGTGAGCTGAGTGAAGAAAATCTTCCTTAGGTTTGTTTTAAACCTGCTGGCTATTAATTTCATATGGTGACCCCTAGTTCTTATAGTGTGGGAATAAATACATAACTTTTCTTTATTCACTTATTCCACATTAGTCATGATTTTATAGACCTCTATGATACCCCCCCCTTAATCTCCTCTTTTCTAAGCTGAAAATTCCAAGTCTTTTTAATCTGTCTTCATATGGGACCTGTTCCAAACCCATCATTGTTGTTGCCCTTTTCTGAATCTTTTCCAAAGCTTCAGTCCAGACAGACAGGATGTGGACGCACTGGAGAGGGTCCAGCGGAGGGTGACCAGAATGATTTGTGGGCTGGAGCACATGACCTACGAGGAGAGGCTGAGGGATTTGGGTTTGTTCAGTCTGCAGGAGAGAAGAGTGAGGGGGGATTTGAGAGCAGCCTGCAACTCCCTGCAGGGGGGTTCCACAGAGGATGGAGAGAGGCTGTTCTCAGTGGGGGCAGGTGGCAGAACAAGGAGCAATGGGCTCAAGTTGCAGCGGGGGAGGTCTAGGTTGGAGATTAGGAAAAACTATTTCCCTAGGCAGGTGGGGAAGCCCTGGGATGGGTTCCCTAGGGCGGGGGTGGAATCTCCATCCCTAGCGGTTTTAAGTCCCAACTTGACACAGCCCTGGCTGGGATGATGGAGTTGGGATGGGTCCTGCTTTGGGCAGGGGGCTGGACTCCGTGGCTCCAGAGGGCTCTAGCAGCCCTGGGACGGTGTGATTCTATGAGCAGGCTTAGCACTTTGCTGAGGGTTTCATTGCGCTCTGTCAGAGTGTCCTCCGATGAAACTAGCGTCACGTGGCTTCATGCACAGCTCCACTTTCCTGGAGACAGCTCAGGGGCTCTGGCAATCAAAAGAGGCGACCTTGGACAGCAAAATCGCAGGGGGGAGGGGGCGGAGATAAAAGTCCGTTTGGCACTTCCAGACTCCACGTGAAGCATGCACCTTGGAGAAGACTGTAGGGGCTTTCCCTTTGGAGAGGAAACCGGCCCAATGTTATCCCCAGGGCTGCTTCAGTAAGTCTTAGCTACACCGTTGGGTGTGTTCCCATATTTCGTGATGACCGGTACCGTGGGGGGGAGGGCACCCCAGGCTGCTGGCACCGCGATGTTCCCAGTTATGCCAATCCAGCCCATTCTCTGTAACCGATGACATAGGGGGCTAGGAGTCCTGCCGGGGGGGTGCACCTGGCATGGTGCGGCGTTGCCTCTCCAGTGATTCGTACGGACGCGCCTTCCACCGTGCCAGCAACAAATACTCCGCTGAGTTCTGCTTTGCTGGGTAGCGCGGCGGCGGGGCAGGCTGGCGGTGGGTGGATCTCTGACCTACACAATGAACACATTGCTTTGGGCTTTGCACGTCTCGGAGGAGGCCTGGCCGAGGGGTTCAGAGTCCCTCCAGCGCTAGTGAGAGCCGTGCGGGGGAACGTCTGCTTCGGGCAGGCTTGCGGGTGACTAAGTTGCTTCCGAGAAGACTGTGACCTCAGCGCCCCGATCAAGTTTCCAGTCAATTGTCTTGCCTTGAATATTCCTTTGCATTCTCCAGCCAGGATCTGGGCATCACAACGGCTCTTGATCGCCTGTAATTGGAGGCAGCTCCCGGAACGGTGTGGTGTGGCAAACAGCTGTAAGCGGGCCGCGCGGCTGGCTGGCTGGCTGGCCACGCATCCTCTCGTGGGAGATGACTTTGTCCGCCGCTCGGGTATGTGGGCTGGAATTCGTTCCTCCCAGCCTGCCAGCGTGATGGAATCTGAAACAGCTAGGCCACTAGGCGGCAGAAATGTAAGCTCGCCCCAGCCAGACCCGGGAGAGCATGGAAGGATCTTTGGATGAACAGTTGGGGTGTATAAGCAAACTCTGTGACCCCCTGTGACGTAGTGGGGGTACTTGCTGGGCTGTGGTGACCCCTGCTGTCTGGAGCAAGACCCAGCAGGGAAAACCTCGCTAGGCAGAGGTAATGCCAAACTTGTTGAGCCAGGGGCCAGACACCCCCCATGGAGAGGAACAAAGGAAGGGGGAATGCTGCCCTGGCTGGGGGGCAGGGCTGGAAGTTGGTTAGTTGGTTGGTGGCTGTCTGTGAGGATGGATGAGACAGCCTAGGGAGAGGAGCTGGAGTTTAGGGGCCCAGTCTCCCCCCAACTCAAGGGGGCCTGAGGCATCCTAGCCCAGCTCTGTGACCAGACTACATCTGTGCTGTGCTGTATCCTGGAGAGGCAATAAACTTCCTCAATTCTACTGGCTGGTGCAGTCTGTTTGTGCCATTTCGGGGTGCAGGAGACGGGGGACCCCAACGCGCCGTCACACCCCCCCTCAGACCAGTGGGTTTCAACCACTTGTGCGTGGACCGGTGCTGGGCCGCGAACTGTTGGCTGCCGGGCTGCGGCACAATGCCAGGCCATGCCCATGCCTTGATGATTGGCTTGGTGAGACTGTCCTTGCTTAGCCAATGACTGTGCTTTTAAGGTGGAAAGTGACTACGTTGGGGGAAGAGGAATAATAATAATACAAAATATCCGTTATGACATGCAGTGTGTGCATACAGCTGCAATGTAAAATAACATGTGGACTCTTAAAATTCACTGCTATAATGAAGCAAAATGCAGGACTATGCAGCACTTTAAAGACTAACAAGATGGTTTATTAGATGATGAGCTTTCGTGGGCCAGACCCACTTCCTCAGATCAAATAGTCTGGCCCAAGAAAGCTCATCATCTAATAAACCATCTTGTTAGTCTTTAAAGTGCTACATAGTCCTGTATTTTGCTTCAGCTACACCAGACTAACACGGCTACATTTCTATTACTGCTATAATGAATCTGCAAAGAAAATGTTTCTCTATCGGCCTGCCAAAAGTTTTTGAATGAGTTTGCCAGTCCACAGGATAAAAAAGTTTGGGAACCACCGCTCCAGACCATCTCAGCTACCAGAGAACTGGAGAGGAGTTCGCTCTCCCTGCCTCGGGGGCCCGTGGCAATGACTTTCAGTGCTCCGTGTGCATCTGCTAATGGCTTCTAAGCTAGTTTTTTTGTGTTTTACGTTTCACATGTTGCTCTTGGGTTTCCTGTCTCACCCTAAGGGTGCTTTGCGCTCTGCATAGCTGTGGCTAGGGTTAAATCGCTCTTCCGTTTGACCTGCAGCAAAAAGTTTGTCATCTGTTAACCAGCCTGTTTGGGCTATTTGTATGTTGTGTGTTCCCCAACTCACAATGTCCAAGCCATGCTGTGACGGCGCGTTGGGGGTCCCCCGTCTCCTGCACCCCGAAATGGCACAAACAGACTGCACCAGCCGGTGAAATAGAGGAAGTTTATTGCCTCTCCAGGATACAGCACAGCACAGATGGAATCTGGTCACAGAGCTGGGCTAGGATGCCTCAGGCCCCCTTGAGATGGGGGAGACTGGGCCCCTAAACTCCAGCCCCTTTCCCTAGGCTGTCTCCTCCATGCTCCCAGACAGCAACTAACCAACTCTCTTCCCACCCTGCCCCCCAGCCAGGGCAGCATCCACCTTCCTTTGTTCCTCTCCATGGGGGGTGTCTGGCCATACCAGTTGAGAGGTCCCTTTGCATAGTGACTCATCCTGTTTTGCTGGGTCGTGGTACCCACGGCAGCCAGTGGGGGTTACCCCAGAGCCAGCAGCATAGAAACCAGCCAGGTACCCCCACTACGTCACACATGCACACGGTGTTCTTATAAAGCCTACAGCTGTGAGGCTTTGCGCCTTTCATATGCAACCTTGTCGCCATTTTCTCTCTGTATATATTTGTTAGTCTGTAAGGCACCACAAGTCTGTTGTTTGGAAAGTGAGACTCACATGGCCACCCCTCTGAGTCTTGTTTTCGGTCTGGTCTTGATTTACTTTGGACGCCATGTCCTGTCGTTCTGCACGGGATGGGGATCGGCCACAGAGCTGGCTCATGCACAGCCAGGTGTGTTCATCCTTTGATGCTCTGCCAGGTGTGGTCAGATTAGCTGCAAATAAGGTATTTTGCACACCGTGCCATCAAGTAGGGGACCAGTATCCTCTAGCTTAGCATCCCGTTACGGGCGCTGTGGCTGCTTGCTGGCTCAGCTGGCCGGAACGTGTGTGCCCTGGCAGGAAAACGGCACCATCAGAGCAGCCGGCTAGCTGAGGGCTCTTGGCTGGGGTGTCCTTGCGGGTGTCTCTGAAGGAGTCTGACATCCAGCCTGCTGCGCTCTCAGCTGGCAGTGGTGTCCCCTCCGGCAGCCCTGACCTGTCCCATCAGCTCAGGCCCATGGAGTGAATTTCTGCACCGAGGAAACCGTGGGCAAGGGGACTCCCCGTGGAGGGGGTGGGTGTTGCCTAGGCAATACATGGGAACACGGCGCTGCTGCAGCTTTCCCACTAACGAGAGACCCCCCCCCACCCACCCCAGTGCGCTGGAGGGTTGGATTTCCCAGCACCCCCCTGCTCTGGAGCCGGGCCCCCCCCTTCCCTGCTGGCAGCACAGCCTGAACGGGGAAGAGACGGCTCTCGCCTCGCAGCCTGTCCCCCCATCCACCGCACTGGCATTGGCACCCCGGGGCGAGGGGCAGCGACCAACACCGCTGCGCCGATCCCAGGGCCGTTCGCTTTGTCTGCACCCGGCCCATCGCCCTCGCCGAACGCCCCACTGCCACTCACGGGCCCCCAGAGCGCGGGGGGGGGTAGCCCGGGGGGGGGCGCCAGCCAGCCAGTGTCTGACCTCAGCCTCTGTCCCAACAGGGCATCAACCTCTTCCCCGACAGCCCCCTGGGCCTGTATCCGTGGCGACAGCGAGCCGGGCCCAGCAGGGTGAAGAGGGCCTGGGTGATCCCGCCCATCAGCGTGTCCGAGAACCACAAGCGCATCCCCCACCTCCTGGTGCAGGTACCCGCTGCTGGGCCCCAGGGCTTGTGTGCAAGGGGCCAGGGCGCCAGAGCTGGGCTGCGCCCCACACAACCCCCGCTCGGCCTGGCAAGCGCAGCTCTCGGGCAGCAGCCATGGCGCGGGCAGGGGCAGAAAAACACAGACGGGGCTTCTTCTCACCTCACGGCTGCACCCCATATCCGGGCCTGAGGAGCAGGGGTGTCGGTTGGCCCTCACTCCCAGCCTCTGACCCTGCCACACCCAGCCCCCAGCATCCACCCCCACCCACCATCACACACACACACTCCATGGTGGCACGCCCTCTCCCAGCCTGGCCCGCCTTCTGGTGACGTGCAGGGGTGGCCAGGGCAGCAAGGTAGCTCGGGGGCTGATCCAAGCAGCCACCCCCCTTAGGCCTCTTGCTCCTAGGATGGTGGGGCCTGGCTGGGGACGGGGGCAAGCAAGAGGTGCCAGCCCTGTGAGATTATTGCCGGCGTGGGCAAAATACGGCCTGCAGGCTGAATCCGGATCACCAAGCCACCAGAGCCAGGAGCCCCGAGCCCCGGGCAGGCTCCTCACTTGCCTTGCCCCACCCACACGCCACTCAGAAACATGGCTGCGGGGCAATTTCACATTTAAAACTGAGTCCGGAGGGGAGGGGGGAAAGCATTAGGAGATTCTCTCACCCCCAGCACAATCCCATTGGCCGGCTTCTGGCCAGAAACTGGCCAATGGGAGCCGCCAGTTTCAATAACAGGCAGCCACGAAGCACAAGGGGCTCGTAGTTAGTCACAGAGCACCTGTCTGCAGCCTGTGCGGAGGCGGGGCAGGCAGGGAGGCTGATTCAGGAATGGGCACCTGGTTGGTAAGTCTCCTGGCCAGACCCTGCCTCTGGCACCCCAGCCCCTCCCTTCCCCGACCCTCTGCCCTCCACTCCACATACCCAAATCCTCTACTGCCCTCCTGCACCCATATCTCCTCCCAAGTCCGGCATCCCAATCCCCTGCCCCAGATCACAGTCCCCTCCTGCCCAAGCTCACAACCCAAACCCCTGCACCCCCTCCTGTACCACAGTTCCCTGCCCTAGGTCACAATCCAACCCCCTGCATCCCAGTCCAGTGCTCCAGGTCACAACCGCCTCCTTCACCCAAGTTCTCTTCCTTACCCCAAGCGCCCTTCCGAACCCAACCTCCATCCCAGACCCTGCAGCTCCTCCATTAATATCACGGAAGAGTTTGGCCTTCAAGCACTTTTCAAATTCTTGGCACGCCCACCCCCCCAATCAAAAATTATTGCCCATCTGTGGATTATTGGCATTCTTCCCTCTGGCAGATCAAGTCAGATAAGCAACTGCCCGGGGGCGTCATCTACAGCATCAAGGGGCCGGGTGTGGACGAAGAACCTCTGGGCATCTTCTCCATCGACAAGTTCAGCGGGAAGGTCTTCCTCAACACCATGCTGGACCGGGAGAAGAACGACCGCTTCCGGGTAAGGGCCCCTCCCTGCTTACCCACCGCCCTAGCCTCCCCCTCGCCCCCAAGCATGCAGCTCAGCCTCCTCTGCTTTCGTTTCTGTGTGATGCACACACACCCCCAGACAGCGGGGAGGCCATGTTCTAGCTTGGGGAGCACCACAGCGCCTCCTGCTGGGAGCCTGGCGTGGAGCCGGCCCGTCCCGTAATGCCCCACAGCGCCTCCTGCTGGGAGCCTGGCGTGGAGCCGGCCCGTCCTGTAATGCCCCACAGCGTCTCCTGCTGGGAGCCTGGCGTGGAGCTGGCCCGTCCCGTAATGCCCCACAGCGCCTCCTGCTGGGAGCTTGGCGTGGAGCCAGCCCGTCCTGTAATGCCCCACAGCGCCTCCTGCTGGGAGCCTGGCGTGGAGCCGGCCCGTCCTGTAATGCCCCACAGCGCCTCCTGCTGGGAGCCTGGCGTGGAGCCGGCCCGTCCTGTAATGCCCCACAGCGCCTCCTCCTGGGAGCCTGCCGTAGAGCCGGCCTGTCCTGTAATGCCCCACAGCGCCTCCTGCTGGGAGCCTGGCGTGGAGCCGGCCCGTCCTGTAATGCCCCACAGCGCCTCCTGCTGGGAGCCTGGCGTGGAGCCGGCCTGTCCTGTAATGCCCCACAGCGCCTCCTGCTGGGAGCCTGGCGTGGAGCCGGCCCGTCCTGTAATGCCCAACAGCGCCTCCTGCTGGGAGCCTGGCGTAGAGCCGGCCCGTCCTGTAATGCCCCACAGCGCCTCCTGCTGGGAGCCTGGCGTGGAGCCGGCCCGTCCTGTAATGCCCCACAGCGCCTCCTGCTGGGAGCCTGGCGTGGAGCCGTCCCGTCCCGTAATGCCCCACAGCGCCTCCTGCTGGGAGCCTGCCATAGAGCCGGCCCGTCCTGTAATGCCCCACAGCGCCTCCTGCTGGGAGCCTGGCGTAGAGCCGGCCCGTCCTGTAATGCCCCACAGCGCCTCCTGCTGGGAGCCTGGCGTGGAGCCGGCCCGTCCTGTAATGCCCCACAGCGCCTCCTGCTGGGAACCTGGCGTGGAGCCGGCCCGTCCCGTAATGCCCCACAGCGCCTCCTGCTGGGAGAAGTTGTTTTCTGTACAGCCACCGCTCAGCACAGTTCCCTATAGCACTGCCTGCTGGCAGCAGCTGGGACTGGCCCAACCCCCAGGACCAGTTAGTCGGACGTGACGTGCACTGCGGGGTGCTCCTGGCAAGGAGCCGGGACTTGTGGCTGACTCCCATTCTCTCCCTGTGCCCAGCTGAGGGCCTTTGCCCTGGACCTGGGGGGCGCGACCCTGGAAGACCCCACCGACCTGGAGATTGTGGTGGTGGACCAGAATGACAACCGGCCCCTGTTTCAGCAGGAGGTTTTCACAGGGCATGTGGTGGAGGGAGCTGTCCCAGGTGGGTGCCTTCGGTGTGAGTCTGCAAGGGGTTGGCATTCCCCAGCATAGATCTAACATGGAAATCTAGGCACATTGCTAAAGCACCAGCCAATAGGGACACTGGAAAACAGAATCCCAACTATCCATATCAAATGATAGGGTGTAAAGTAGCTGCTACCACTCAAGAGAGAGAGATCTTGGCGTCACTGTGGAGCATTCACGTGCAGCAGCAGTCAGAAAAGCAAACAGATTGTAGAGACTCATTCAGAAGGGCATAGACTAGAGCATAAGACAGAAACCATCGGAAATGCAGTCCCGCTCGCCCCCTCTCGAAAAAGGTGTGTGAGAGTGGGAAACGGTTCAGAAAAGGGCAAACAAAGTGATTAAGGGTGTGAAACAGCTTCCTGAGGAGGACGGATTAATACACTTGGAAAAGAAACAACTACGGAAGATCTCTAAAATCATGACTGCGGTGGAAAAAGTAACTCAGGAAGTGTTATTTACTGCTTCTCATAGCACAGGCACTGGGGGGGTCACCACTTGAAATGAATAGGCAGCAGGTTTAAAACAAAGGGAAGGTTTTTCTTCACTCTGTACACAGGCAACTTGTGGAACTCCTTGCCAGAGGATGTGGTGAAGACCAGCACTTGAACAAGGTTCAAAACAGTGCTAGATCAATTCATGGAGGATAGATCCCTCAATGGCTATTAGCCAGGATGTGTTGGAATGGTGCCCCTGGCCTCTGTTTGTCTGGATATGGGTGACGGGAGGAATCGTGTGAGGATTCCCTGTTGTGCTCCCTCCCTCTGGGGCACCTGGGATCGCCACCGTCAGCAGACAGGACCCTGGGCCAGATGGATCTTTGATCTGACCCGGTCTTATGCTGGGATAACATGAGACAGGCTAAGGCTCAAAACGAGTTACACTTAGCACGGGACAAAGAGGCAGCAAAAGAAGTTTCTTTAAAAACATTAGGAGCAAGGAAAAGCTGAAGTTAGGCGGGGGGGGGGGCCCTTAGCGGGGAAGGGGCCCCAACAGCTGATGACCTCCAAATGGCCAAGGTGTTTACTACCTGGTGTGCTATAGTCTTCCCTAGAACCGCTAATGACAACCAGCTACGCAACATAATTAATGGCTCGTGAGCCAAACGAGCGCACGCACAGGTGAAAGGCTAATTCATTAAATGAGCTAAGAACGGCCAGACTGGGTCCACCCAGCGGTCCAGCTGGCCCACGCGCCTGTCTGCCCACAATGGCCAATGCCAGGCGCCCCAGAGTGAACAGAACAGGGACCCATCACGTGACTCCTCCCGAGACCCAGACGCTTTGGGACACCCAGGGCATGGGCCCGTGTCCATGGCCAGCTTGCCTAATACCATGGCTGGCCCTGCCCTCCGAACGTAGCACATTCTTTTTGGAACCCCGTTATACGTTTGGCTTTCACAACGGCCCGGCAAGGCGTGTCGCACCACGGCTCTGGGTGGTGCCTGGCCAAGTACTTCCCTTGGGTTGTTTTAAACCTGTCAGTGTCCTTGGGAAATTACTGGCATGCGTGTTATGTGGCGGGGTAAACACTTCTCTGGTCACTGTCTCCGCCCCAGGCATGACCACGTAGCTCTCGCTTCTCGCCCTCCCCCCCCCCCTTAGCAGGGCTGCCGGGGGGGGGGGGGGGGGGCAATTTGTCTCTTCTCCAGATGAACAGGCCGAGTCTTTAATCGCTCCTCCAAAGGAAGCTGTTTCATACCCCAAATCATTTTTAAGGACTCCTGGCTGAACCCGTCCCAGTGCCGCCGCACCTTGTGCAGTAGTCAGGGGGTGGGCATGCCCACCATTTATCTAGCGGCATTACCGTGTTTTCTGTCTCGGTTTCGACCCCGTTCCTGATGGTTGCTAACGTTCTGTCGACCTGCCCGACAGCTGCTGCGCACTGAGCAGATGTTTGCAGGGAACTAGCCAGAAACACACACACCCTGTCTCATTCTCCAGCACACCCCTCCTTTGGTATGTGTAGAGGGGCTTTTCTTTTCCAGTGTGCCATACTGTGCCCTTCTCCACCCTGAAGTCCCTCTGCCATGTTTGCCACCCAGGCTAAGTGTGGGCGTCGGTGAACTGACTAGGGCTGCAATCCCTCGCCCAAAGCACAGGGCTCAGTGGCTCACTGTCTGACCATGCGGCTGTGTCTCATGGGGTCCCATGTGGGTCTGCCCGGTGCCGGGTGCTATTACATAGGTTCACTGACAGCTGATGGAGGGGAACATGCGTGTACCATTTGCAGGTTGCACCGGAAGGGGCGGTGTTCCAAGCACTTTGGCAGGCTGAATTCAAATTAACAAGCTGAAATTCAATTTTGATTCACTTCAGTTCAGTCAAGCTAAATGCAAAGTATCACGCGTAGGAAGGCAAAAAACACACCCAAACCTAAACGCAGCACCCCGCCCTGGGGGACAGCTGGCCGGGCTCGTGCGGCTGTGCAGGGTCTGGGGGGTCGGGCTCTGAGGCCACACGGGGACATGGAAAAGGTTGTCGTAGGAAAGAGGCAGGCAGGCATGGTTGCCCTCAGCTGGAGAACCGTGTCCAGGTCTGAGCGTCGCCCTTTTGGAACGATGTGGATCAACTCAAGGGAGGCCAGAGAAGAGAAACTCAAATGCTCCGTGGTTTAGAAACCCGGATCCCTGCAGAATGGTTGAAAGTGGGCATGTTTAGTCAGGAGGGGGACACCCTGAGAACAGTCTCCTACGAGGTTTCGGCTATTCCAAAGCAGACGGTGATCTCCACAGCCACTGCAGGGCAGGCAAGCGGGATGGGTTAATCAGCAGGCAGGGCCGATTGTAGGAAACACCTTCTAGCCCTCGGGTGTAAGCGCTGGAACAAGCGTTCAGGGAGGCTGTGGGATCCCCATCTTGGAGGTTTTTAAGGCAAGAGGGCGACACGCCCTGCCAGGGAGGGTCTGGGCTCACTTGGAGCTGAGTTCTCGGGGGCCGACCCAGCTGACAGCCCATGGGGGATTTCTGCTCACAGGCACCTATGTGCTGACGGCGGAAGCCACCGATGCTGACGACCCCGACACGGACAACGCGGCCCTGCACTACTCCATCCTGGAGCAGGGCCCTGCCGGGTTCTTCAGCATCAACGAGACCACAGGAGAGATCCGCACCATGCGAGCGGGGCTGGACCGCGAGGTGAGGGGCCGTGGGGGGCAGCCGGCGCTGGGGGCTGGGTATCCCTGCGGCCTGGCTTGGGTGTGAATCTCTGCAGGCCCACGCCAGGCTGGGGGCTGCCTGATACCATGGCACCAGCTTGGTGGCTGGAACAGAGGGATGGCTTGGCGCCCCGTGCCAGGGTGCTCTGGTGCCTGTGGGCAGCCCTGGGCAAGACTCCCAGGTGGGAAGCTGCAGGGCATGGGACAGATGGGCAGACCAGGGCATGCCTCGCAGAGAGGGCAGATGGGGGCTAACAGGCCAATGGGGGTGGGCTGGGCAGGCCGTAGCCTGGTAGCGCAGGGCACTGCCTCCCCCGGGGTGATGGGCACTGGGGGGAGGGGCAGGCTCTGGGCCTGACGGACAGACTGGGTGACCCCCGCTGGCTCCCCCTCCACAGGTGGTGAGCACGTACAACCTGACTCTCCAAGTGGCCGACATGTCGGGCGACGGCCTCACCACCACAGCCACGGCCGTGATCCACATTGACGACATCAACGACAACCCGCCCCAGTTCACCAAGCAGGAGGTAGCGAGCTGGGCTGGGGGGTGGGGGCAGGACACCTGGGTTCCTGTCTGGCCCCTGGCCGAGGGGAGGTTCCATGCCATAGGGGCAAGGACCAGGGCAGGGGACAAGTTTGTGAACGTGAGCCATGCCATCGCGCCAGGGCAAGGGACGGGAACGGGGGCCGTGCCATCGCGCCAGGCCGGGGGACGGGAACGGGGGCCGTGCCGTCGTGCCAGGCCGGGGGACGGGAACGTGGGCTGTGCCATCGCACCAGGCCGGGGGACAGGAACGGGGGCTGTGCCATCGCGCCAGGCCGGGGGACGGGAACGGGGGCCGTGCCGTCGCACCGGGACGGGAACGGGGGCCGTGCCGTCGCGCCAGGCCAGGGGACGGGAATGGGGGCCGTGCCGTCGCACCGGAATGGGAACGGGGGCCGTGCTGTCGCGCCGGGACGGGAACAGGGGCCGTGCCGTCGCGCCGGGATGGGAACGGGGGCCGTGCCGTCGCGCCAGGCCGGGGGACGGGAACAGGGGCCGTGCCGTCGCGCCAGGCCGGGGGATGGGAACGGGGGCTGTACCGTCATGCCAGGCTGGGGGACGGGAACAGGGGCTGTGCCGTCGCGCCAGGCCTGGGGACGGGAATGGGGAGCGTACCATCATGCCAGGCCGGGGGACGGGAACGTGGGCCGTGCCAGGCCGGGGGACGGGAACGTGGGCCGTGCCGTCGCGCCAGGCCGGGGGATGGGAACGGGGGCCGTGCCGTCGCGCCAGGCTGGCAGGTTTGGGCTGTGAGCGCCTGGCTGCTCTCTTGCAGTTCTCCGTGGAGGTGCTGGAGAACACGAGTGGCGTGGACATCGGCCGGCTGCTGGTGCACGACAAGGACCTGCCCGGCTCCCCCAACTGGCTGGCGCGATTCACCATCCTGGACGGCGACCCCGACGGGGCCTTCGCCATCCGCACCGACCCCCGCAGCAATGACGGCGTCCTCTCCGTGGTGAAGGTGAGGGGGCCGCGCCCACGACCCAGCGCAGGGGCCGTGCTCTGCCCCTCATTACCAGCAGCCCCGGGGAGCAGCCAGGCTGGGCCCAGCCCAGAACCCTTGGTATGGGGGTGGGAAGCCCCGCTGGAGAGTGACCCTTGTGCATGGGGGGAGCTCTCCCCCCACAACTAACTGTCAGCCCCTCCCCCGTCAGGCCCTGGACCACGAGGGGCGGGACCATTTCCAGCTCACCGTCTCCGTCCAGAACCAGAACCAGCTGCACCCGTCGGCCCCCCAGGCCACCCGGGCCCTGGCCCTGGTGCAGGTGCAAGTGCAGGATGTGAACGAGGCTCCCGTCTTCCGCGAGAACCCCCTGGTGGCCAGCGTGGCGGAGGGGGCGCCGCCCGGCACGGAGATCACCACGCTCAGCGCCAGCGACCCCGACACCCGCCAGCCCCAGGCCCTCAGGTGAGCCGGGCCGGCATCCTCCGCAGGACACAGGACACAGGCAGGACTGGCCCCGAGGGGGCGGGAGCCGCCCTGGCCAGGAAGGGGCAGCAGAGGCTGGTGCATGAGCCCGGCGGGGCAGGGGGCACAGCCCCATTGGGCAGGATGGCAGGGACCGGCAGAGCTCTGCGAGGCTGCCTTCAGCTCCCTGGCTCCATGCTGGCTGGGCGAGTGGTGTTACCCGCCCACACCGGGGCACCCGCTGCCCTAGCTCTTAGGGCTCAGGGCACAATGTGCTTCAGGACTGGGGGGCCTGGACCCAGGGCGCCCCTTCTCCTGGCTGTGTTAACAGGGTGCACCCCACCCCCAGCAAGGCAGTGACCTGACCCCGGCATCCAGGGCTCCTCCCCCTGCCACACAATGTGGCTGACGGGGCAGGGGTGGGGGCGGGGGCGGGGGTGGGGGCTAGCAGCTCTGTGCTTGGCTCGGCCCTGGACTTGGGGGCAAAGAACTGCCTCCCCGTACCACCCCTCCCCCCCCCATCAGGTGCTCAAACGTGAGCCCTGCTCAGCCGGCCGTTAATCACGCCCGTTACACCAGAGCCGTGCAATATAACGCACCAGCCTGCCCCGGCAGCTTGCACACGCACCGGTCACACCCCCCGCCTCTGCTGCGTGAAACCTTGCAAAAATGAGCCACGCGCCAGCCGCAGCCAGCTCACGACCGGCCCAGCCCAGCCAGCTAACGACCGGCCTAGCCCCAGCCGAGAAGCGGGGGCTGTGGGGGCTACCCGGGGCCAGGCACCCCGGCGGGGAAGGCAGGAGGGTCTCTCTGACCCGCTGTGCGGTTACCGGGCGATGGGGGGCCAGGCCGTGCTGTGGGTAGAGGGGCTGTGCGGGAGGCCGGGCCGCTGCCCTTCGGGGGGCTCAGGCGGGGCTGGCTTTCCCGTGCCGCGGTGCCTGTGCCAGGGATGCCCCCGGGGGCTGGAGGTGTCTGCCCGGGCCCCTGACTTGGTGCTTCTGCCACAGCTACTCCCTGGCCTACGACCCGGCCGACTGGCTGCTGCTGGACATCCGCTCCGGGAGGGTGCAGACCCGGTGGGAGCTGCCGCGCCGCTCGCCCTTCCTGCAGGGCGGCTGGTACACGGCTCTGGTCCTGGCCAGCGACAACGGTGAGCCGGGCGCTGCCCCCCTGGCTGGCTGAGCCCCCCCACTCCCGCCCCGCAAGCCTGGGCCCTGACCCGGCTCCCCTTGTCCCCAGCTGAGCCGCCGCGCACGGCCACCGGCACCGTGTCCATCGAGATCCTGGAGGTGAACGACCACGGGCCGGCCCTGCTGCCGCCGGCGGGGGCCCTGTGCCGCGAGCCCGGCGAGGGGCGGGGGCTGCTGCTGAGCGCCACGGACGAGGACCTGCCGCCCCACGCCGAGCCCTTCCACTTCCGCCTCAGCCCCGCGGCCCCCCAGCTCGCCCGCAACTGGAGCCTCAGCCCGCTCAACGGTGAGGGGCCGGGTAGCTGCTCCCCTCCCGCGGGGACTGGGCACGGCCCTGTGAGCCCCCGGCCACGGGCCTGCCACAGCGCCAGGGGCTGAGCGGGCAGGGGCAAGCTGGGGACCAGCGAGGGGAGAAGGGAGCCAGTCAACGGGGGCACGGCCCGACCGGGGACCGGGGGGAGGGGGAAAGGAGGGCCCGACCGGTGACCGGGGGAGGGGGAAAGGAGGGCCCGACCGGTGCCCGGGGGGGGGGAGGGGAAAGGAGGGCCCGACCCGTGACCGGTGACCGGGGGAGAGGGAAGGGAGGGCCCGACCGGTGACCGGGGGAGGGGGAAAGGAGGGCCCGACCGGGGGGAGGGGGGAGGGGGAAAGGAGGGCCCGACCCGTGACCGGGGGGAGGGGGAAAGGAGGGCCCGACCCGTGACCGGGGGGGGGAGGGGAAAGGAGGGCCCGACCCGTGACCGGTGACCGGGGGAGAGGGAAGGGAGGGCCCGACCGGTGACCGGGGGAGGGGGAAAGGAGGGCCCGACCCGTGACCGGGGAGGGGGGAGAGGGAAGGGAGGGCCCGACCGGTGACCGGGGGAGAGGGAAGGGAGGGCCCGACCGGTGACCGGGGGAGGGGGAAAGGAGGGCCCGACCCGTGACCGGGGGAGGGGGAGAGGGAAGGGAGGGCCCGACCGGTGACTGGGGGAGAGGGAAGGGAGGGCCCAACCGGTGACCGGGGGAGGGGGAAAGGAGGGCCCGACCCGTGACCGGGGAGGGGAGAGGAGGATACAGGGCCCGCTGGGGGGCAGAACTGGGGCTGGGGCTGGGGCAGGTCCAGCGGGCGCCGTGTCTCATCGTGTCCCCTGCCCCAGCGACCCACGCGGTGCTGGCGGTGCTGGTGCCGGTGCCCGCGGGGCTGCATTCCCTGCCGCTCCTGCTCAGCGACTCGGGGACGCCCCGGCAGGAGCGGGCGCAGCTGCTGAACGTCTCCGTGTGCCCCTGCGACGAGGCCGGCAGCTGCCAGGCCAGCGCCGCCGCGGCCGCCATGGCGGAGGCAGGGCTCAGCTTCGGGGCCCTGATGATCGTCCTCGGCAGCATCATCCTGCTCCTGTGTAAGTGAGACACCTGCCCCCCCCCCGAGTCGCCCGGGCCCGGCCCCACGGCCTCTCTCTGTCTCGGCAGCGCTGGCCCTGCTGGCGGCGATTCGGGAGCGCTGCCGCCGCCGCCGCCCTCGGCACCTGGGGCTGCTGGAGAGTTCGCAGGACGACGTGCGGGACAACGTCCTCAACTACGACGAGCAGGGCGGGGGCGAGGAGGACCAGGTGAGTGGGGGGCAGCCCCCCTTGGACGCCGGGGGGCACGGGGTGCACCTGCCAAACCAGACAGCCTCTGCGCTACCCCCGCCCTGCCAGTGCCCCTCATCCCCGCCCCCCATCCCAGTTCTGGGCCCCCCATTCCCGCCCCCCATCCCAGTTCTGGGCCCCCCATTCCCGCCCCCCAGCCCTGGGCTCCCCCTCCACCCTGCCAGTGCCCCTCATCCCCGCCCCCCATCCCAGCCCTGGGCTCCCCTCCACCCTGCCAGTGCCCCTCATCCCCGCCCCCCATCCCAGTTCTGGGCCCCCCATTCCCGCCCCCCAGCCCTGGGCTCCCCCTCCACCCTGCCAGTGCCCCTCATCCCCGCCCCCCATCCCAGCCCTGGGCCCCCCATTCCCGCCCCCCAGCCCTGGGCTCCCCCTCCACCCTGCCAGTGCCCCTCATCCCCGCCCCCCATCCCAGGGCTCCCCTCCACCCTGCCAGTGCCCCTCATCCCCGCCCCCCATCCCAGCCCTGGGCTCCCCCTCCACCCTGCCAGTGCCCCTCACTTCCACCCCGCAGCCCTTACCGGCCCAGCCTGGGCAGCACCCCTCTGCCCTGACCTACTGCCCACAGTCTCTCCCCCGGAGGGACACACCCCATATTATGCCAGCCTGTCCCACCCCTGCAGCCAGGGCTCCCACTAACCGCCCCCCCCCCCCCCCCCGGTGCCAACTCTCTTCTCTCCACAGGGCGCCTATGACATAAACCAGCTCCGCAACCCCGACTTCTTCCCCCCAGCCTGCCCCCGGGGCAAGCAGCCGACGCGGCGAGACGCTCCCTACAGCTACGCCACCCCCCCGGACCCACGGAAGCTGCCCACCGCCCCCTCCGACATCGAGGACTTCATCAATGAGGTGAGGGGGATGCGGGTTGGGGCCGCACCCAGCGCCACCCCCCACCCCCGGGGCCCCACCCAGCTCCCCTTCCGCTCCTGCCAAGCTGCAGCAGAACACAGCCCCAGCCTGTCCGCCCGCCCCAACGCCCCCCCGCCGGCCTGTCCGCCCCCCAACGCCCCCCCGCCGCCTGCCCCCTCCCACCTGCCCCAACGCCCCCCCGCCGGCCTGTCCCCCCCCCAACGCCCCCCCGCCAGCCTGTCCCCTCCCACCCGCCCCAACGCCCCCGCGCCGCCTGCCCCCTCCCGCCCGCCCCAACGCCCCCCCGCCGCCTGCCCCCTCCCGCCCGCCCCAACGCCCCCCCGCCGGCCTGTCCCCCCCCCACCTGCCCCAACGCCCCTGCGCCGCCTGCCCCCTCCCACCTACCCCAACGCCCCCGTGCCACCTGCCCCCTCCCACCTACCCCAACGCCCCCGCGCCAGCCTGTCCGCCCCCCAACGCCCCCGCGCCGCCTGTCCCCTCCCGCCCGCCCCAACGCCCCCGCGCCGGCCTGTCCGCCCGCCCCAACGCCCCCCCGCCAGCCTGTCCCCTCCCGCCCGCCCCAACCCCCCCGCCGGCCTGTCCGCCCACCCAACGCCCCCGCGCCAGCCTGTCCGGCCCCCCAACGCCCCCCCGCCAGCCTGTCCCCTCCCGCCTGCCCCAACGCCCCCGCGCCAGCCTGTCTGCCCGCCCCAACGCCCCCCCGCCAGCCTGTCCCCTCCCGCCCGCCCCAACGCCCCCGCGCCAGCCTGTCTGCCCACCCCAACGCCCCCCGCCAGCCTGTCCCCTCCCGCCCGCCCAACGCCCCCGCGCCAGCCTGTCCGCCCGCCCAACGCCCCCGCGCCAGCCTGTCCCCTCCCACCTACCCCAACGCCCCCGCGCCGCCTGCCCCCTCCCACCCGCCCCAACGCCCCCGCGCCGCCTGCCCCCTCCCACCCGCCCCAACGCCCCCGCGCCGCCTGCCCCCCAGCTCCGCCCAACGCCCCCTCGCCGCCTGCCCCCTCCCACCCCCGCCCCAACGCCCCCGCGCCGCCTGCCCCCCAGCTCCACCCAACGCCCCCACTCCACCTGCCCCCTCCCACCCCCGCCCCAACGCCCCCTCGCCGCCTGCCCCCCAGCTCCACCCAACGCCCCCACTCCACCTGCCCCCTCCCAGCCCCGCCCCAACGCCCCCGTGCCGCCTGTCCCTCCAGACATCATTCAATGCCCCCACTCCACCTGGTTTGCCCCCACGCCCCTGCTCCACCTGCCCAGCTCTGCCCCAACACTCCCACGCTGCCTGGCTCCCCCGACTCCGTCTGTCCCCCTCTCCCCCCCCGATCCCATCCAATGCTCCAGCTCTGCCCCAAGGGCCCCACTTTGCCTGGCTCTCCCGCAGGCCCCACCCATGCACCCGAGGGCCAGCCCACCAGTCAGTCCCAATGCCCCCGCGCCACTGGGCCCAGCTCCCCAAGGGAGCCATCTGCCCACTCCAGGGCCCTACAAGGCCTGCGTCCTGCCACACTGGAGCTGGGCAGCTGGCATTACTTCCCCAGCCTCCAAACCCTGCAGGACCCCTCCAGGACAAACTGAGCCCTGCCCAGTGGGGGGACACAGGGGCAGGAGGGAGGGAGAGGGGGCCCCAAGCCCTGCTCAGCCTGGGACTGGCTCAGAACAGGTGGGCTCAGGAGGACACCCCAGGGGTGGAGGGGAGGGCAGGGAGACGGGCGCCCAGCCCAGGAGCTACAGGCCTGACCCCCCTCCCCCACCAGGCCTCACAGCCCTTCTGTCCTCGTCCCAGGGGCTGGAGGCGGCCGACAGCGACCCCAGCGTCCCCCCCTACGACACAGCCCTCATCTACGACTACGAGGGCTCAGGCTCCGTGGCCGGCTCGCTCAGCTCCATCCTCTCCAGCCTGGCGGACGAGGACCAGGACTACGACTACCTGCGGGAGTGGGGGCCCCGCTTCCGGCGCCTGGCAGACCTGTACGGGCCCGAGGGCAGGGTGGGGCCCTGGGGGGGCAGAGCTTCCTCCTGAGCGCCAGGGACCCCTGCACGCAGTGGGCGGGGCCCTGCCGGGGACAGAACCTGGAGCAGCCTCGGCTGCAGGACGCGGCCCTAGCGCGCCGGGGACAGACCCGCGAGGGGCAGGCAGGGACTGGGCTGGCAGGCAGGGCAGGTGCCTTGTGCAGTGGCTCAGGGCAGCTTGCGGCAGGCAGGGGAGGGGCAGGCACGGCTGGGAGCCCAGCAGGGGAGAGCTGAGCTGGCCAAGCCCACAGGGCAGGTGCTGGACAGGGGAAGCGGGGAGCTCAGGGAAGGAAGCCAAGGAGGACGGCAGCTCCCAGGGCCCTGCTGGGGGGTTACGCCCTAGGGCAGCTCTGGCCAGTGGAAGGCCAGAAGGGAAAGAGCAGCCAGGCACAGGCCCCCCAGCCCCAGCCTGGTGCTCAGGGAGGGGTGGCCCCAGGCAGGCCCTGCCCCAGAGAGGGTCTTACACAGGAGCCAGGTGAGCCTCCCCCCTCTGCAGACCCCAATAAAGATCCTGGAGTACGGTGGTGGCTGGAGCTGTGTGCGGCATGGGCGGGGGGGGGGGGGGGAAGCTGCTCCAGGGCTACCCAGCCTTCCCCCCCCCTTCTCCCCCAGCGAGAAAGCAGAGCCAGGCCCAGGCTAGAAATAAGGCACATTTTATTGGCGAGGCGGCTCCAGGACCAGCATGCCCTTCCCAGCCGTGCTCCTCAGGGGGCACCCGCCCTGCCAGCCCTCGGGGCTGGTGTCCAGCAGGGGTCAGTGAACCCCCCCCAAGGCAGGGGCGCGGGGCGCGTGAACACTCCCACCGAGGCCCTGCCCGAGGCGGCTCCGTGAGCGGGGGGGCGTCTGACGGGCACCCAGCCGGGCGCAGGGCCGTCACTGGGCAGCGTCCACACAGCAGCCTTGCCCGGCTACATCTCCTCCGGGGCGGCCCCGCCCAGGCCGGGCTCGGGCAGCAGCCGCTGGCCCCGCCGAGGGACGCCCCGGTGGGAGCTCAGCATCTTCTTGGTGGCGGTGACCAGGCGGGCGTAGTCCTGGGCGGGGCCGCGAGGCGAGAGCAGGGGCAGCTGGTCCCGGCGGCGGGAGGCGCGGAAGAGCGGGGGCCGGCGCTGGCTCTCGCCGTCCTGCAGGGACTCGGGCAGCCCCTTGCCCCGGCTCTCGGGCAGCAGCATGATGCTGAGCACGGAGAGGATGGCGAAGGAGGCGAAGACCACGTGGTGCAGGAAGAAGCCCCGGTTGTTCTGCAGCTCCATGATCGGCCTGGCCGCCCTGCCCACCAGGCTGGCGGCCACGATGAGGCCCAGCCCGGCGCCCCTGCGGGGGACACACACCAGGCCCTCACCGAGGGGACGGCACCCCCACCCGACTGCGGCGCCAGGGGCGGCCACACCCCGGCTTGGCCGCAGGGCGCTGGCCTCGTCTGGGGCAGCAGCTCAGGCCTGGGCAGCCTGCGGAGCTTGTGTGGGCCCAGCTCGGGGCAGGGGACGCGACCACGCCCATGGGACTGCCATGGCACCCGGGCACTGGTCCAGCTGACCCGTGGGCACGTGCCAGCCCTCAGGCCGGGGCACTGCATCAGGGTGGGGGCAGTTGGCGCTGGCCCTGGGGGGGCACAATACCCACCCCTCAGATCCTTCGACAGCCTCCCCCACCCCGCGACGCGGGCGCCACCCCAGGGCCTGCGCCATGCGCTCGCCCGGCCCGGCCCCTACCTGACCACGGTGGGCAGAACCTCGCTGGCGAAGAAGATGCTGAGCATGGTGACGGCCTGCGAGGACGCGATGCCCAGGACAGAGAGGCTCAGGATGATCCAGTCCAGCAGGTCTAGAGCGGGCAGGGGCAGCAGGGTGAGCGGGTGCCTGGGGCGCTCCCCCAGATCTACAACACGGGGGCCGGGGCTAACGCCCTGCCTGCGGGGACACTGTTTGCCCTCACTGGAGTGTCAGGGCAGCCAGCAGGTGAAGCCCCCCCCCCCGGTCCACCCGTCGCCAGCCCAGGGATGGGCTGTGTCCCCAGCAGGGTCCTTGGCTCTCCCACCCTGGGGCTGGAAGCCGGAGGGGAGATGCAGCAGGAAGCCGGGTGGTTGGGTGTCCCAGGGTCGCCGACGTTCCCGCTGCCAGGGCCCGACCCCCTTACCCACCCGCAGGGAGCCCGGGAGCCAGCCCTGGGAAGTGGGGGGAGCAGCTGGGGACGAATGCTGATGCCTCGTGTGCTGGGCCACAGCTCCCAGGGTGCTCGCCCCTCCCCTCCCAGGGACCCGGGTGGGGGTTGGGGGGCCCCAGGCTCACACTGCGTCAGGGCCAGCAGCAGCAGCGCGGAGAGGCCGGTCAGGATGGTGCAGAGCAGCAGCACGGGGCGGCGCCCGAAGCGGTCGACGCTGAGCCACAGGGCGAGGCAGGCCCCTGCCTCCAGCGCCACCGGCAGGAAGTAGGAGACGTAGAAGCGGGGCGGGTAGGCGGCCAGGTGGCGGGTGAAGCAGGGCAGGACCCCGATGCCGATGAACCTGCAGGGAGGGCAGGAGACGCTGGCCACCGGAGGGCAGGGCAGCCGGGACACCCCCACCCCGGGCGAGCGCCGCCCATCGCCCCCCGCCCGGGGCAGGGGAGAGCCGGGGGCAGGTGGGCGCGAGGGGCCCTTACGCCGAGAAGCCGAGGATGAGGCTGTTCTTCCAGATGACCCGGGTGCTGAAGACCTCGCAGAGCGTGTGGTACTGGGGCAGCGGGGCTCCCTCCCACACAGGCTCCAGCTCTGGGGGGGAGACGCACGGTCAGAGCCGAGGGGCTGGCGCGTGCCGGGGAGGGGGCGCCAGGCGAGAACAGCCCAGGGCTCGGGCGACTCACCCTGGCGCCCCAGCCGGGCCCGGTTCTCACCTGCCAGCAGGTGCTCCTGGCTGTAGAATTCATCCTCCAGCAGGACGCCGTTGCCTTCAGCCAGGGCCCGCAGGCCCCCCCGGCCCCTCTCCAGCTGCCGCGTGGCCAGCAGCCAGCGGGGCGACTCCGGGAACAGCGCGGGCCAGCTGGGGGGAGAGCCGCCGCCGCATCACCATGGGGCCAACCGCCGCCCACACCCCCACCCCCCCAACCGCATCACCACGGGGCCGCCCGCCGCCCACGCCCCCACCCCCCCAACCGCATCACCACGGGGCCACCCGCCGCCCACGCCCCTCCAACCGCATCACCACGGGGCCGCCCGGCGCCCACGCCCCCACCCCCCCAACCGCATCACCATGGGGCCGCCCGCCGCCCACGCCCCCACCCCCCCAACCGCATCACCACGGGGCCACCCACGCCCCCACCCCTCCAACCGCATCACCACGGGGCCACCCGGCGCCCACGCCCCCACCCCTCCAACCGCATCACCACGGGGCCACCCGGCGCCCACGCCCCCACCCCCCCAACCGCATCACCACGGGGCCACCCACGCCCCCACCCCCCCAACCGCATCACCACGGGGCCACCCACGCCCCCACCCCTCCAACCGCATCACCACGGGGCCACCCGGCGCCCACGCCCCCACCCCCCCAACCGCATCACCACGGGGCCACCCGGCGCCCACGCCCCCACCCCTCCAACCGCATCACCATGGGGCCGCCCGGCGCCCCCACCCCTCCAACCGCATCACCACGGGGCCGCCCGGCGCCCCCACCCCTCCAACCGCATCACCACGGGGCCGCCCGGCGCCCCCACCCCTCCAACCGCATCACCATGGGGCCGCCCGGCGCCCACGCCCCCACCCCTCCAACCGCATCACCATGGGGCCGCCCGCCGCCCACGCCCCCACCCCTCCAACCGCATCACCATGGGGCCACCCGGCGCCCACGCCCCCACCCCTCCAACCGCATCACCATGGGGCCACCCGGCGCCCACGCCCCCACCCGCATCACCATGGGGCCACCCGGCGCCCACGCCCCCACCCCTCCAACCGCATCACCATGGGGCCGCCCGGCGCCCACGCCCCCACCCCCCCAACCGCATCACCATGGGGCCGCCCACGCCCCCACCCCTCCAACCGCATCACCATGGGGCCGCCCACGCCCCCACCCCTCCAACCGCATCACCATGGGGCCGCCCGGCGCCCACACCCCCACCCCTCCAACCGCATCACCATGGGGCCACCCGGCGCCCACACCCCCACCCCTCCAACCGCATCACCACGGGGCCGCCCGGCGCCCACGCCCCCACCCCTCCAACCGCATCACCACGGGGCCACCCGGCGCCCACGCCCCCACCCCTCCAACCGCATCACCATGGGGCCGCCCACGCCCCCACCCCTCCAACTGGGGCCAGCAGCACTGGGCCCCGGCCACTGCTCCTGCCCACCACGGCTGCTCCCTGCCAGCCCCACCTGCCCCAGGCCACATCTGGCCACCATGCTCCGAACCGAGCGTGGTAACTGCACCGAGCCAATATTTACCCCTGGCCTGCGGGCACGAGGCCCCTTCGGAGGGAGCCGCTGCGCCGCAATCGCGCTGGAGGGCCTGGCACGGGTCAGGCGGGCGCCCCGCCAGCTGGTTCCGCCATCGCGGGGACCAGGCGCTGCCAGCGCTCCCCGGGCTGAGCCCACAGGCCCCTGCCAGCCTGGCCGCTCTGGGGCAGGGGCTGCCCAGGGCACATGCCCCAGCAAAGGGGGGGCAGCACCTGGGGGGGCGCCCAGGGCACATGCCCCAGCAAAGGGGGCAGCACCTCGGGGGGGGTGCCCAGGGCACATGCCCCAGCAAAGGGGGCAGCACCTCGGGGGGGGTGCCCAGGGCACATGCCCCAGCAAAGGGGGCAGCACCTGGGGGGGGCCCAGGGCACATGCCCCAGCAAAGGGGGCAGCACCTGGGGGGGCCCAGGGGCCCAGCCAGGCCAGGCTGGCCCCGCCCTGCAGCATCCCAGACCTTACCCCCAGCAGGTGGCCAGCAGAGCCAGGATCAGCGTCAGGGCGCCCTGCAGCAGCTGCCACTGCCGGCACAGCACCGCCAAGCCCGGCAACAGCAGTTCCCCGGCAACCCAGAACAGCCCCGCCACCATGACGACCATCAGCCGGTGGGGAGGGTCGCACAGCTCCAGCCCTGGGGAGGGGGGCAGAGACCAGAGGTGAAAGGGAGGCGCCGGCTCCTGGGGCTTCCTGCAGGCTGCTGCCCTAAGCATCAGCAAAGGGGTCTGGCCGGGGACGTGCCCCCTCCCAGCTGGTCCGGCACTGCTCCAGTGCTCAGCCCCCTCCCCCAATTCATACCTGGTGCTGCTTAACATAAGAGCGGCCAGGCTGGGTCAGACCAAAGCCGCATCCGGCCCAGGGTCCTGTCTGCCCACAGTGGCCAATGCCAGGTGCCCCAGAGGGAGGGAACAGAACTAGGAATTATCACGTGATCCCTCCCGTCACCCATCCCCAGCTTCTGACAGAGGCCTGGGACACCTCCCTGACACCCTGGCTAATAGCCATTGATGGATCTAACCTCCATGAACTCATCTAGCTCTTTTTTGAACCCTGTTAAAGTCCTGGTCTTCACAATATCCTCCGGCAAGGAGTTCCACAGGTTGACTGAGTGCTGAGTGAATAAATACTTCCTTTTGTTTTTATCTGCTACCGATTCATTTCATTTGGGGATGCCTAGATCTTGTGTTATGGGAACAAGTAAATAACTTCTCCTTGTTCAATTTTTCCTCACCAGTCGTGATTTCATAGATCTCTCCCCTACCCCCCTTCATCTCCTCTAGTCAAAGCTGAGAAGTCCCCGTCTTTCATCTCTCTGCACAAGACCCCTTCCAAACCCCTCCTCATTTTTGTTGCCCTTTTCTGAACCGTTTCCAAAGCCGAGATCTCTTTTCGGAGATCTTTTCTTTCTCTCTCCGAGGCGGCTACTCATCTCAGGGAGCGAGGGGAGGCGCAGTTTGCTGCACTCCTCGCTCCGGCGGGGTGGAGAACTGCGCACGCGCTCTCACTCCCCGACAGGGACAGGAAGGGGAAGAGCAAGCAACCCTGGTATGAACCGGTGGGGGGAGGGGGGCTTCAGCCCTCCCCCACCCACTTCTCACACCCCCCCAAGCACCTCCCGTCTCCTGCACTTGTCCACATCCCCCCGCCTTGAGCCCCCCCCACTTCTTACAGGTACTGTCGTATCACAACCACCCCCCAACCTCCCGCCCTGAGCCCCCCGGGGCCACGATCCGACGGTCCCTGTAAGAAGTGCCAGGTACCTTCCCCCGGGAAGGGGCAGGACAGATTTCCCCTTTCAAGGGGAGTCCAGCTCCCTCTCTGCTCCCAGCCTGGCCTGGTACCCGCTTAGAGCAACGCCCAAGCAAGAGCGTCCTGGGGTGCTGCCCCTCCCTTGCTGCAGCCCTGGGAAACTGGGAGGCGGTACGGCCCCCACCCCAGCTCCCCCGCAGCTGTCACCCCTGCCAGCCACGCACGGCTCGGCTCACAAGCAGCCTGGCTCCAGGGGTGACCGTGCACTCTCTCCAGTGCCTGGCACCCCAGCAGACACCCCCAGCCAAGCAGGAGATGTTGGCCGGAGTCCCAGGGCCCGGGACAGCGGTGTGCGGCCTGCCAGGGCATCACGCCCCGTGAGCCAGCCCAGGAACACGGCCCCCCTATCTGCCACAAGGCCAGGGCATCTTCCCGTCCTGCTCAGACCGCCCCCCTCGCCCGAGAACAACGGGGGGAGGGCGCTGGGGTTACGGGCAAGGTGAGTGGCAGCGCCTAGACTCACGCGGAGCCCAGCTGAGCTCTGCACTCCCTGGCTGGGGCGAAGGGAAGCTGGGTTCGTCCAGCACCTAGCCCCAGGGGACCCGATGCCCGTGTGGGGCCCCGAGGGGCGAGGGCATGGCAAAGAACCGACAGAGGCGCCCTGGCTGGGGCCCTACACTCCGCGGGGTTCGCTCTCCCGGGCCGGGAAGGGGCATCAGGCCGGGCGGGACCAGGCGCTGCTCACTCGCCACGTAGAGGGAGAGGAAGGTGCCGGCCAGCATGGCGCCGAAGAGAAGCCGCAGCGACAGCAGCATGATGTAATTCAAGGCCAGCGCCACGCCCACACCCAGGGGCACCGCCAGCACCAGGGAGAACACGAAGGTGGCCCGCCGGCCAAACCTAGAGAGGAGAGCAAAGAGCAGTGAGCTGGGCAGGGCGCCGCGGCGGCAGCCCTCTGTGCCCAGCACCGGTCAGGCTGGACCAGGCCCACGGGCAACGCTGCAGCTGGCCGGCCGGGCGGGCGGGGGGGGGGGGGCGGCTGGTGCTTTACCTGTCGCAGGCCAAGCCGAGCACAATGCAGCCGCTGAGCCAGCCCAGCAGGTAGGTGGTCTCCTCCAGCGGCACCTTCCAGCCGTCCGCGCACACCAGGTCCCACTGCGGGAGGGAGAGCGAGCGGTGAGCGAGGGATGCGACCGGTATCCTCCCTGCTGGGGGACGCTGACCGGCTACCGCGAACAGGCAGGGGCTGGAGCAGCACATGGTGCGCGGGTGCGGCCCGTGTGTTCGTGGCTCAACCGTTTGGCCTCCCCCATGGTGGGCACCGTGTCCCCGCGTGGCCCGGAGCCCTGGGACACTCCCATGCCCGTTAAGCCCCACCCAAGGCAACAGCCAGGCCCTCACTGTAGGGATGTAAAATCCCATTTAATCAACTGATTAACCGGGATCCCAGGAGGGGACCACTCCAGCCCGGCTGGCGCAGTCCCCAGCCCGCTCCCGCGGCGCTTCCTGGCCCCTGCTCCCGGGCACAGATTAACCCCGGGGTGCCCAACCAGCTCTGAAGCAGTCGCTACGCTAGTGGCTGCTGCTATAGCCAACTAGCCAGTCTCAGCTGGCCACACACACCCACATGAGGCTAGTGTGCTGGCTCACACAGGGTTAACGGTCACCCGGTACCAGTCCCATCCCTTCTGCCCTCTGGATGTGACAGGCCCAGAGCCGGTTCCGCAGGGGTCGGGGTCACGGCAGCGGCCTGGCTGAATTTCTGGTGGCTTCACCGGGCCTGGGAATCGTCTCGCTTCCTGCCCCAGGGAACCCATGGCTGCAGGGTTCCCGCCCAGGGCAGGCCCTCAAGCCACACGAGGGCTCTAGCGCCACAGGCCAGGCCAGACTCCAGGGTAAGAGCATCCCCTCCGGCACCCAGAGCCGCTCCCCGCCTGGCGCCGACGTTCCCACCCAGCCACTGGCCAAGCTCAGCCGGTCCGACAGGCTCTGTGCACAAGTGCCAGGCAATCGCCACGCCCCCGGCCGCAAGGGAGAGCCTAGCTCAGCGCAGACAAGCAGGGACCCTCCCCCGCCGCCTGGGAACCAGCTGGGCCCTGAGCACAGGCAGCCCCGGGTCAGTACAACCGACAGGTCCTCTCCCCTCCCCCTGCTGCCTGGGACCGGCAGGCAACACCCTAGGAAACCTCCACCACAACCGCAGAGGAAGCAGCGAACAGGGAAAGGAAGTAACAGCCCCGGGCTTGCCACAGGCGGCCCCTTCCCTGCTGGAGAAGCTCAGCAGGGCTGGGAGGAAGTGGGGGTGGAGCAAAGGAGCTCACGCTCTTCCAGGGCTCGGCCCACCCACCTGCTGCAAGGGTTCACCTCCGGCCCCCGCACGCAGCCCCCCAAAGGCACACCCAGCCTGGGCACCAGCGGAGTCTGATTCAAACGGCCCACTCCCCGCACACCGCTTGACCAGCCTCGCAGCAGGTGCATGAATCACGGTCCCCAGGGAGTTGGTGCCAGAAGTGGGATTAGGACCAGCAGCCTACCAGCCCCCACAGCCCTGCCAAGGAGCAGGAGGGGCAGGCTTGTCAAGTCAGGGGCTCCAACAGCTGCCACCGGGAGCAAGCTGCCACGGCCTGGCTGGGCACGCAGGGCTCCTCTCCTGCCCGGCATCGGCCCTCCTCACCCAACAACATTTTGCAAGAAAACTCGGCTTGGCCGGGGATTATGCAAACACACAAGGAGAGGGCGGTTTCGCCACCCGCCTGCAGGCAGACGCATGCACAGCACCAGGGATGGCGGGATTGGAGTGGGGGGGGGGGCGGCCTGGGGGAAACGGCCAAGGCTGCTCCTCCCAGTGACCGGTCCACGAGGTGAAACCAGCTCTAGGATTCAGGCATTGCCAGCCTGTGGCCTTCGACCCAGCCCCAGGGCTGGAGCTCTGGGGGCCCGGGGCCAGGACGGCCCGTGACCTGCAGCTCTGCCAGGAGATGGGCAGGCAGGTGAACGCAGCCTGCAGGGCTCGGGGCATCCAGGTCCCTGGGACTCGGCACTTCCAGCCCGTCTGGCCCTGCCCAGCCACCACCGCGAGGCAGGACCCCGAGTGGCAACAGGCGCATCTCAGGCCGGTGAGTGTCTGCCCGCAGGGCGCCCCCGGGGCCTCCGCTGCACTGGGAGGGCCCAGCTCAGAGTCCCTGCCCCACGCGCCACTGGGCAGCACCAGCCCTGCCGGGGCACAGACACACGGAGTGCCAGGCAGCACAAAGCTCACGCCGCCCTCTGCTCCCCAGAGCCAGCGCGACCCCCAGAGCCAGCCCGCCCCCCTTCCCAAGCCAGCCTGCCCTCCTCCCAGCACCCCCCAGCCAGCCTGCCCCCCTTCCCAAGCCAGCCTGCCCTCCTCCCAGCACCCCCCAGCCAGCCCGCCCCCCTTCCCAAGCCAGCCTGCCCTCCTCCCAGCACCCCCCAGCCAGCCCGCCCCCCTTCCCAAGCCAGCCTGCCCTCCTCCCAGCACCCCCCAGCCAGCCCGCCCCCCTTCCCAAGCCAGCCTGCCCTCCTCCCAGCACCCCCCAGCCAGCCCGCCCCCCTTCCCAAGCCAGCCCGCCCTCCTCCCAGCACCCCCCAGCCAGCCCGCCCCCCTTCCCAAGCCAGCCTGCCCTCCTCCCAGGCACCCCCCAGCCAGCCCGCCCCCCTTCCCAAGCCAGCCTGCCCTCCTCCCAGGCACCCCCCAGCCAGCCCGCCCCCCTTCCCAAGCCAGCCTGCCCTCCTCCCAGCACCCCCCAGCCAGCCCGCCCCCCTTCCCAAGCCAGCCTGCCCTCCTCCCAGCACCCCCCAGCCAGCCCTCCTCCCAGGCACCCCCCAGCCAGCCCGCCCCCCTTCCCAAGCCAGCCTGCCCTCCTCCCAGCACCCCCCAGCCAGCCCTCCTCCCAGGCACCCCCCAGCCAGCCCGCCCCCCTTCCCAAGCCAGCCTGCCCTCCTCCCAGGCACCCCCCAGCCAGCCCGCCCCCCTTCCCAAGCCAGCCTGCCCTCCTCCCAGCACCCCCCAGCCAGCCCGCCCCCCTTCCCAAGCCAGCCTGCCCTCCTCCCAGCACCCCCCAGCCAGCCCTCCTCCCAGGCACCCCCCAGCCAGCCCGCCCCCCTTCCCAAGCCAACCTGCCCTCCTCCCAGGCACCCCCCAGCCAGCCCGCCCCCCTTCCCAAGCCAGCCTGCCCCCTCCCAGCACCCCCCAGCCAGCCCCCGCCGGGCACCCCGGCCCGGGCGCACCTGGGTGGCGGGGCTGGCGCGCAGGCCGGCGGCGGGCGGCTCGTAGTGCCAGCCGCGGGTGCAGGGCCCGGTGCGGTTGGGCAGCGCGGCGCCGGGCGCGTAGCGGTAGAGCAGGCAGCGGCTCCAGCCCTCGGCGCCCCGCGGCAGCGCCGCCGCCAGCAGCGCCCGGCCCGACAGGTTGCGCAGCGCGGGCGGCAGCAGCGCGGGGTCCGGGCGGCAGCGGGGGGGGGGGGCGCCAGCAGCGGCCCCGCGCAGCAGCCCAGCGCCAGCGCCGCGCCGGGGAGCCAGCTGAGCGCCGCCAGGAGCCGGGCGCGGCGCCCGAAGCCGCCCGCGGGCCGCAGCAGCCGCGCGTCGAACTCCATGGGCCGGGCGGGCCGCCCTGTGCCGCGCCGGGACACCGGCCGCTGGCCCCGCCCCCCCGGGCCTGCCCCGCCCCCCCCCGGGACAGCCCCGCCCCCCGGGACACCCCCGCCAGCCCCGGGACAGCCCCGCCCCCCGGGACAGCCCCCCCTCGGGCCGACACCCCCGCCAGCCCCGCCCCCGGGACAGCCCCCCCCACCCCACCGCTGAGCGGCCCCCCCACTCAGCCAAGCCAACCCCCCCCCCCGCCGGGCCACCCCCCGGGACACCCCCGCCAGGCCCGCCCCCCGGGACAGCCCCCCCCCACTCAGCCAAGCCAACCCCCCCCCCCCCGCCGGGCCACCCCTCCCTCGGGCCGACACCCCCGCCAGGCCCGCCCCCGGGACAGCCCCCCCCCACACTCAGCCAAGCCAACCCCCCCCCCGCCGGGCCACCCCTCCCTCGGGCCGACACCCCCGCCAGGCCCGCCCCTCCGGGACAGCCCCCCCCCACACTCAGCCAAGCCAACCCCCGCCCACCGAGCCGCCCCCCCAGCTGGGCCAACACCCCCACTCTGCCGGGCCGTCTCCACCCAGCCCCCCCACCGCCAGGCCACCCCTCCCTCGGACGAACACCCCCGCCCTGGCCAGCCCCGCGCCCCGGGCCCACCCCCCCGCCTGGCCGTCTCCACCCATCCCACCACTGAGCTGCCCCCCCACCCAACAGAGCCAACCCCACCCTCGCCAGGCCGCGCCCCCCCACTCCCATCCCATCACTGAGCCGCCCCCCCACCCATCTGGGCCAACCCCACCCTCGCCGGGCCACCCCACCCCCACTGCCACCCCACCACTGAGCTGCCCCTTCCCCCTCCTCCAGCTGCCTCTCCCACCCCCCTTCCTAGCTAGGCTGCTCCCTCTGCCCCCAGACCCACCTGCACTCCCAGCTCCATCTGGGCAGCCCCCTGTGGCAGCATGACCCGGACACTCCCCCACACCCCGTTGGGGTTTCCTGACAGCAGCTCCCTGGCTGGGCGCAGCCTCCTGCTCTGGGCAAGGCCCCACAGCTCAGGGCTGGCAGAGCCTCGGGTGCCAGGGAGCAGCCTCGCCCCACATGTGCCGATTCAGGGGGGAGCCTCAGCCTGCCCCACGGCTGGGCTCAGGGCCAGAGCCGAGGGCAGGAAGGGGAAGCTCCCGGGCTCCCCAGGTGCTGATAGAGTCCAGCCCAGCCTCTGCGGACACAGCCAGATAAGGCCTTGGGGCAAGAGGACCCCAGAGCAGCTCCAGCCAGGGGGGAGAGGACAGAGCTTGTGGCTTCTTGGGCGCTGGAGCATAGAAAACCTCCCCTAATGACACCTCAATCTGGGACATTTCCTCAGATTTGTCACCTAAAAAGAATGGCTCAGGTTTGGGAATCTGCCCAGTATCCTCAGCCGTGAAGACTGACGCACAGAATTCATTTCATTTCTCTGCAATGGCCTTACCTTTGAGTGCTCCTTCAGCAGCTCCATTGTCCAAGGGCCCCACTGATGCTTTAGCAGCTTCCTGCTTCTGATGTACTTACACATTTTACTACGACTTTCTGAGTTTTTGGCTAGCTGTTCTTCAATCACCTATTTATTCATTTGACAGAGTTTATGCTCCTTTCTATTTTCCTCACTGGGATTTAACTTCCACTTTTTAAACGATGCCTTTTTCTCTCTCACTGCTTCTTTTACCTGGTCGTTAGGCTCTTTTTAGGTCTCTTACAGTGTTTTTTAATTTGGGGTATACATTTAAATTGGGCCTCTATTATGGTGTCTTTGAAAAGTTTCCATGCAGCTCGCAGGGACTTTACTTTTGTCACTGGACCTTTTAATTCCTATTTAACTAACCTCCTCGTTTTTTTTCTTATCAGCCTCTTGTAATTTGAGCAATCTAATTAACTACTTTTTCTCTCTTTTTTTCTTTTCTGCTCTCCTTCTCCCCTGCCTTCCCTTATTTATTCTTGATCTGGACTTTTAATTCTCCAGTCAGCTGAAGAAGTGGGTTGTACCCATGAAAGCTATCTACATGTTTTGTTTGTCTTTAAGGTGCTGCTAGACTATTCATTGTTTTTTGAGTTCCTCATTTTTGTGTAGTTCCCCTTTCTGAAATTAAATGTCGCAGTCTTGGGCTGCTGAGGTGTTTTTCCCACCACAGGGATGTTAAATGCTATTACATTATGGTCACTGTTTCCAAGCACTCCGGTTACATTTACCCCTTGGACTAGATCCTGTGCTCCACATAGGACTAAGTCAAGAATTGCTTCTCCCCTTGTGGGTTCCAGAAGCAGCTGCTCCAAGAAGCAGCCATATGAGGTAACAAGAAATTTTCTCTCTACATCCCATCCTGAGGTGGAGTAGGGGGCTAGTTGAAATCCCCCACTGTTGTTGATTTTTTTATGTTGATAGCCTCTCAAATCTCCCTTAGCATTTCTGTCACTATTACTATCCTGGTCAGGTGATCGGTAATAAATCCCCACTGCAATAATCTTAGAGCATGGAATTTACTACCTTTCGAGATTATATGGAACATTTTGGTTCATTTCAGATTTTTACTTCATTTGATTCTACATTTTCTTGCACGTATAGCCGACACCAACATGACCTCTTTTGTCCTTCTGATAGATTTTGTACCCTGGTGCGACTGTCCCCCATTGATTGTCCTCATTACACTAACTTTCTGTGATGCCTATTTGATCAATATCCTCCTTTAATAAGCATCTCTCTAGTTCATCATCTTATTTAGACTTCCAGTGTGTGTGTCTAGGCACTTTAGAAATGTGTCTCTATGTAGCCGTCTGCCGTTTCCGGCACCAGTAAAAGCTTTAAGGTAGGTGCATCTAGAACCCGTGTTTCCCGGGATCAGTGCAGTTGCTGAGAGGACTTGCTGCTGCATGCGCATGGATGATGAAGGAAGGAAAAGCCATGGCGGGGCGGGGGGAGGAGGAGCGGTGCTTCTGCTTGATTCCTTTGGGGAAGGGGCCGCCCCAGGCAGGGCATCAAATCTCTGTTATCATGGAAGAAGGCAGATGAGCTGAAATCTTCCTTCTGCAGCCTTTGCAGCTTTCTGCTCACTGGGAGGGGGGGGGGCTCAGCAGGCTGAAGGGAGTGGGGTGCCCTGGCCCGTTCCGGGGACAATGAATGGGGTGCTCAAGACAGATTGATTCTTGAGGCCTGCATGGAACTTTGTAAGGAAAATGGGGCCAGGCCCCATCCCGCAGCTCTGAGAACTTCTGAAGCACCTTGCCAAATATTTACATCCACCCTGCCCTTCCCTTTTGCCTTATCTCCTCAGCCCTGTGTTTGCCTGGCTTCTTCTCCCAGTTCTGTCCCGCCCTGAGCCGTTTGCCCTCACAGGGCACGCCTGAGTCAGTGAAAGGTTCTCGCCCAGAGCCAGGGGGAAGAGGGAAAGTCTTGTTCAGTGAGTGAGGCTGGCAGGGTGCGTCACTCTTGCAGGGGCACTTCAATACTCAGGGCACATCGTCATCTCTCTCAAGAGGTCACTCTGAGCAAAGACCCTTTCATGAAAGCACACGCTTGAATGAAGAGCCCTTATCGCCAGGCGGGAGTGAAGTGCGGCCAAAGAACAGGCAGCTCCTGGGGGCAGGGAGCTACATTTGGAAGTTGAAGGTGCCGAAAGGGGGAACCACAGAGGTGCAGGAGGGCCCATTCTAATTGTCAAGGGGTTTTGTGGTGTAGGATGTCTGGGAAGAAGGCTAGGCCTGGGGTTCCCCTCTGCGTTGCCATGGTGCGAGCGGTAGCAAAGGGCTTCTCCGAGCTGTGAACTCTCAGTATCAGTTCCAAGAGCTGAAGGATGGGGGATGGCAGCCCAGCTGGGCGGGGGCCTGTTCCATCACACGACACCCCACACTGGGGAAGGCTCTCCCTAGAAAACTACGAGGTCAAGTCTTTGTGCGGATCCCACAGACCACGTGCACAAGCCCCCTGTGGACCACCAGCGGGCTCCACAGCTCCCATAGGGCAAGAAACCCTTCTGTGTCCAGCTGGCCACCCCCTGAAGATCCAGAGCTACCGACTGGGAGGCACGTAGGAATTCATGGGCTCCATGCCCAGTGAGATGCACGGCACGGCCGGGAAACCTGCGACACTTGCCTGGCTTCTAGCCGGGTGGCATTGGAGAGCAGGCGGGGGCTTGTGTGGAGCACTGGTGACACCTAGTGGCCTAGCGAGGTCAGCTGGAACGCTGCACCACTGCCTTGGGGGGCGTGGCTTGAATGAAGGTGCCAATGACTCTATAGTATTTGGTGCTGTTCCCTTCTTCTCTATTGCCCACTAATGGTTCTTATCTGCCTCTTGACTATCCAGGCTTCAGGTGCTTATAGACTATTTGTTTTTCCTGTTGTATTTCAGCTTGGCTTGGCTTTCCCCTTATTTTTTTTATACCCACTACCCCTTCTTGTTCCCTCCTCCCATTTCTTTCCTCCCCCTCCCATCTCCCCTATTTATTTTAGTTCTGGTCATCTGAAGAAGTGGGCTGTGCCCATGAAAGCTCATGATCCCATCGCCATGTTTTGTTAGTCTATCAAGTGCTCCCAGATCGTTTGTTAAGTTTATCCTGTTACAGACTAACTCGGCTAGCCCCTGAAGCAATGGCTTGATTGTGTGTCTCTAGCCATCACCATCTGTTTCAGTTGCTGCTTCCAGGAACTACCAATAGGGAAGGAGGGGCCCCCAGGGTATCGCCCCTGGGCTTGGGTTCTTTCCTTGTAGTGGGGTGACTGCCTAGACCTGGAAACCCGTTTGGGGAAGTGAGGGAGAAATGGAGCTGCTCATCCGGCAGGGATGACTAAGGTGGGGAGGAATCTAGCTGCTTTTAGGCCGCTGATCAGAATAGTCTCTAGAGCCAGATGATTCAGGGCTGGCCTATGTTGGTGCAACTCCACTCTGTGGGGCTGCTTTTGGCCCCATGCTTAACAGAGACTGGAGTTGGGGGGTCATTTGAGGAAATACAGGCTTTAGGGCTGGAGCTGCAGTAATCCCGCAACGCCTTGTGGCAGGCTGGACTTCACCCCAGGCAAGTTCCCATGGGGGGGATGACTATTTCCGTAGTTCCCAGGAGACCGATTGTGCAGGGAGCTGTACAAACACGGCATCCCTGCCCAGAGAGCGAATGGTTGCATGGAACTGAAGGGATGTGAAACGGAGAACAACAAACCTGCCTTCCTTCAGGAAGATGAACTGGCAGAAATTCACAGACCAGTTTTCTTTTTTTTTTTTAAATTTATTTACGAACATTATCTCTGAGGGACAACAGCATCTCTCTGGCGCTCATCTCTGTACATGCAACTGTAGAAAATAACATTTGTATTCACTTTGTGTCTGTCTGCAGGAAGTTGTACAGCGAAAGGACAGCAGTGTCGCGGCAGAGCGGTGCCATGGGCAGCACCAGCACCGCCAAACAATATGTACACAAACTACATTGTAAAAAAAATTACATTGTTACATTACAGACAACGCAACCTTGCCGCTGTTTTACCCCACACACTACGCAAGTTGGACTAGTACAAATAGAAAGGTGTGAATTGACCTGTGAGATATTTACATTTATATACAGTCTCAGAGAAGCATTAACAAGGAGGGAAATTTACACTGTTGAGACTCGATCCACATAGCACAGGTGTCGAAAGAGAATACAACGCTTTTGCTATTGTTGCTTTCGATGGCTGATTAAAGGTCTCTCCATGCTTATACAGGTGGATGGGTGTTTACCAACAAAAGGAACAGGGCTTGAAATTAACAAAAAGCAGTGTTATTTGTGGCCATATTCCTGCGTTCTAAAGACAAGCATTCCTGCATCCTCCCACCGCGCAGGAGAGCTGGCCGGCCTAGCCATTCGCCTCACTGGCATGGAAAGTGTGTTCTGCAGCGTAGCTGGCAACACTAGTGGAGAAAACCAGCCCCTATGTCGGGCAAAGCCGAGCCCCCGAGGGAAGCGGAAAGTAGCAAAAAGGCTCAAACCCGGCAAACAAAGGACTCAATGTTTAAATGAAAAACATTCCGAATACATCCAAGGGTGTTCCAAGTACTGACCCGTGTTGGCCATCTCTACAGTCTACTACGCACCCCCCAGCCCAGAGCAGCGCCCCCCTCAGGCCAGGAGACTGGGGATTTGTGCACAACAAAGGCACAGAGAAACCTCCCATCGACACGGCAAGCGGAGGTCAGTGCCAGTGCTGTCCGTGGCCAGGAGCGGCCTGTCCATTTCCCCGTCCAGCCCTACGAAAGGACCTGGGACATTGCGCTAAGGCAATGTTGTTAGAAGAGGCGAGGTGCTGTGACAGATCGCCCGCCTCACCCCTCACTGGTGCAGCCAGAGTGGTTACACCAGCCGAGAATCGGGCCCCCCAAGTCTCTCCAACTCCCCAGAGCAAGCCCGGCGTGACGTGACGCCGCGGTTTGGAGTTCCAGCCCCAGCAGACCGAGGGTGCTAATTCAACACGTCAGTGGGGAGAACGACCGGACAGGAATGTGCTTCGACTTGATTTTACAAAGCAGCCAGGCGGAAAGCGGCGAGCCCGCAGGCCGGAAAGCCAGGTGGCTCCCTGCTCAAGTCATCAGGTCGCTTCATAGCAGCAGCTGTTTCACAGCCACCCGGGAGCTGAGTGAGATTTGAATGCAGAGGGTCTGAAAAGGGAAACGCCCAATTTGGAAGCTTCCTGGTGCCTGTGTGGCTACGGGTCCCCCCCCTCCCCCGGGATCAAGCAGGACTTTGACGTCTCTGCTAGCTAAATGTAAGATTGTTCTCCCCGCACTTCCCCCTGCACCAGCCTTGTCTATACCCCCCCCCTTGCCTGCTGCTCTTGGCCCTACTCCGCTGTTACCTGGGTGAGCAGCCCAGGTCAAACACTGAGCGTCTCTGGCCATCTGGGCTGCTCACCCAACATGCCCAGGAAAGGCACAGGGAGGGGCAGGGGGGAAGCCTTCACACTGAATTAGGCAGAGCCCTTCCCCGCAGGCCTCCCTATTCCCTCAGCAGCTCGGGCACCTGGAGGAGGGGAAGGCGAGCAGGAAGGGACACGGCGCGGGAACTGGAGGACTTCGCACATGCACCCACCCATGTTTCAGACAATCTCATCTTCCAGGCCCCTCCGTGCACCCGGCCAGCCCCTGCGGGCGTGAGATGCAGCACACTCCGGGTCCCTCGCTGTGCTACGCCCAAGGCTCCTCCTATTAACTGTCATGCACAATTAGTTCAGCCAGTGCATTGTAGCTGCAGCATGCCAGGTCACTTTCAACTGCAGACAGAAAGTGTCAAGATGTTGCAGCTGTAAAGGAAGCCGGGCCGGCCGGCTGGCCCACATGCCTGCACAGTTTGGAGTAAGCTGCTTATCAGGGCGTGTAAGGAGCAAAACGTCTCTTCCATCTGCCTCCCGCTCGGACCTGCGCATCTGTGCTTGGCACAAACTCAACCAACAGCAGGACTAAGGATGGTCTCCGTTACTATTCCTCCAACAGCCACACATTCAACCCTCTATGGAACAGGCAGCCACCGCCTTGCAATACAGCCGCGGCAACACCCGGCCTCCAACTGATTGTACAATTCCACTACGCCCGAGCTCCCTCCTGACAGGCTGTTCAAAGCCAGACAACTCTGAAAAATCAATGCTGGGCACGCCGCAGCTGAGCAGGGGACAATCTGGCCTTAAAAACACAAACACTCTGGACGGTTTAATTGAGCCATCTCGGCCCAGCCTTTCTGGGGACAATCCCTCCTTGCTGAGCGGTACCGACGGAGGTTTTTGAGCATCTGACCAAGTAATGCCTCCTGCTGGGGTCTGGCTTCTCTGCCAACAGAGGGATGGGGCTTCTGCGAGGGAGCCGACCTACGAAAGACCAGATACCAGTCCCCAGGACAGGACGGGGCTGGAATCAACACTCCCAGTGACTTAGTGACAGCGGCCCCCAGAGCGGGTGGGAGGCAGGGTCCCATCTCTCTCTAATTAGTCACCTTCCCCCCCCGATCAGCTAGTCTGCATCCTGCACACCCTAGCCCCGGCCAGCCCCGAACAGACGCCGAGTCCGACCAACCCATGACAAGTCCCTTGCAGCCCTGCCTGCTAATAAGAAAACGCTCCAGAAGGGGGTGTGCCGCATGCTGCACAGCACGCCCCCTGCTGGCGCCTTGGAGCAGAGCTCGCAAAGCCCCACTGCACCCTGGGACGGTTGGACACTGCCGTGGGGCTGGACCAATGGAACTGGATCAAGCTCACAGTGAGGTCCCAAGCCTCAGGCACCCACAGGGTGTTCAGCATCCCCTGAAAAACAAGGAAGCAGAAAGGGTCCCACAAGCCAAGTGATGCTGGAGGCCGAACGGACACAGCCTGGTAGCAGGCCCCAGCTCCTCATCAGTTCCCTTCCCAGCTGTGGTGGGTTATCAAGCAACTGGCTTCTTTATCCAGAACTCACAATACTAGTAACACACTGGAATGGCTGCTCACAATGCAGAAATAGCTACAGGCGCCGCCCAACCAGGCTGTCTCATCTTCCCTGGGCCCCTTGGCTCTGACTCACTGGCTCCCCACAGGACAGCAGCTCCGGCTGAGGAAACAGGGTGAACTGTCTCCCCCTCAGCGCAAATGTGCAAGTATCATCTACATTCTTCTAGGCCCCAAGCTAGCCCGTGGCAGGGCGGGATTCCCCTGCCTGCCCAAGCCAGGCTCAGTAAATCTGACAGCTTCAGAATCCCTGCGGGGGGTTTCTCCACTTCCACTCAACACAAAAGGGCAGGGGGCAAAAAGGAAAAAAACGAGACGGTGTTAAAAGGGGTCAACACTTGGAGATCTCCACAGCCCGGACTGCAGACTGAGTCACTGTTTGCGAGGCCTGAATCTCAGAAGACAGCTTTGAAATACTGAACACTGCACACCAGTTTGGCCCTTATGTTTTCCTTGAGAGGGAAAGTGCTGCCTAGGGTGAACTATACATACAAAGATAATTTTAATTAATTTATTTATTTCTTTACACATAACTGAAAGTGATGTTACAGTACATAAGTTATTTACAACTGTGCAGTAATGTGTTGCAAAATAAATTATCTAGAAGGCAGCAAAAGTACATTGTTAATGTATATAAAAACTGTACAGCATTTATGGGATACAATTTTCTTTATATGAGTATTGGCTCTGTAGTGTTTTTTTCAAGTTACGTTCTCAGAAAGAGAAACGAAATGCCCAAGATTAAAGGAAAAATATATATAAACCAAATGGATTTACCCATTAAAAACATGATCGGCAAAGTCCTTGCTCGACGGCACCATTTTCGCGGTAGACACTCACCCTACGGGCGCGTGCACATAATGCGCCAACTGCCTCCTCCCTCCTCCGAAAGCGGCGACGAGCAGCTGCTGACGGCTCGGCAGGTGTCCCGGGTCCGGAGCCGCAGCCGTTTGCACCCCCAGTACTGCAGTTGGGCAAGCTGGATGCTTCCTTTTATTTCTGCTTTTAATTTATCACGTAATCAGGATGGAACAAAAAAAAATATATATATAAAAAACCCACCGTCTCCTCCGCAGCGTCTCCGCCAGGAGAGCTGCGGACAAATGGAAACCCAAGAGCTTGCAATTGCCATGTTCACAAGTCCATGATCTGCACGGTTGCTGGCCCTGCTCAGCAGCTCCTGCAAGCCCGTGTCCTTGAACCTTTCCTCCTCATTGCCTCAGTCAGTCTCTCTCCTTGTCCAGTCAGATGCTCACTGCTGTGTGCAGGCTGGCTGCCCTCTGCTGCAGCAACCGGTTTGAAGGGAGACGCGTTCCCTGCTCCCGCTGCCTGGCGCGGCGGCGATCAGTCCGGAAGCGAGGGAGACGACATGAAGAAAGTGCAAGTATTTTTCTTACTGTTTTGTTTTCTGCCGATAGATGCTTCCTCTTCCTCTGACCAGGGATTCATCAGCAAGTGGGAAGGATGAATGTGAGCTCCAGCATCCGTCCTCAGAGGGCTCCTGCCCTTGCCAGTTTTCAGGGAGAATGTCTCCTGGTTTTGTATTGTCATGCCGGCAAGAGCACAAAGTCATCATTGACGTCAACCATCGGCACGTAGAATGAGGGGACCTCGTTCACGCAGAGGGATTTGTGCCCGGCTGGATCCAGCTCCTGAACCTTCAACTGCCACTCCATTCGCTGCACGGCGTTCAAGGCAGCGGCTTCATGCTGCTGTCGCATTAGCAGGCACGTCTGCTCCATCGCCCAGCGGAGACGGGGGTTAATGGGAGAGAACAGAGACACAACCATCACTTGACTGTACTGAACAATCACATTCTGGCAGCCGGGTGACGGAGCCTGCAGCTACTGTGTTGGACAGACATTCCCAGCCAGGGACAGGGTCCCCGGCAGACCCTGGATACCCTTTGCGGAAGGAAATGCTGCTTGGAAAACAGGATTTTGAGAAGGCTCCACTCTGCCTCCAGAGGTGCTGTACAACAATAGGCCAGACGAAGGTTGTTTTTAGCCCTGGATGAACTCAGCCCATGGAGAGCTGCAGCATGGCACGTGGCTGTCACCTTGGCATGGTAACAGGCCCACACAATGTGAAAGAGGAAGGAAGGGAGGGAGGGCCACAGGCTGAGTCTGGGCTCACACTCCTGCTGTGTCTTTGCGGCTCAGGTCCCACCTGTGAATTGGGTGGCCCCTGAGCTGCATGACGGGTACTGTGGGCAGGGCCATGGACCTACCCGAGCCAGCGTGCAGCGGCACGGAACATGGACAAGGGGAAACCGTGTGGCTGCAAGGAATGCGCCCAGGGCTGAGCCAGGAATTCTGCCACAGCCTCCCTCTGATCCTCAGCAGGTGACGTCTGCCTCCTTCCCCATGTGCAGAGCCAGTCTGTGCTTACCTAGCTCCCCACAGGGATTGCTCCCTGCATGGCACTGGGAATGGCTAAGAGTCCTGCATGGGTGTGGGATCACACTGTTCACGCTTGCTCCCAGGGTTCCTGGCCAAACCCTGGCACCAGGTGCCCAGCAGCAGTGACCTGCGCTGCTAGCAGGACTACAGGGTTTGGGGCCCCTGCACTGGCTGAAGAGACTGGAATCCTCCCCCTGCTTTAAAATGCCAAGCAAAGTAGTGCAAGCAGGTAACGGACCAGCACCACCCGCTGCTGGAAATGCTGCCCACCCCGGGCACTGGAATCCCCAGGGTCACCGCTCTCACCTTCATTCGGTCGTATTTGTCATCCACGTCTTGCAACCAGGAAATAAACTGGCGCGCATTGAAACGATCTCTGACCGATTTGTTTTCATCTCCCTGCAGAGGGAAGAGCACAAAGGGAACCTGTGCTAATGTATCCATAAAAGAAATACCCATCGGACACCCCTCCACTTCCCGCCACGCCTTCGCTCACTTTCTCCTGGCAGCGGGTCTGGCTAGGACGTAGCCAGAAATGCACCAGCAGGGAGGAATAATGGCTGTGCAGCCCCGTGCTGCTCTCACAGCATTTTGCTAGAGGTGTGAGCCTGAGTGGAAGCTGCTACACACCCGCCCCCTCCTTGCCTTCCCCACAGGGAGTGGAGCGCAGAATCTGTTCAGGCTAAACTCATTCAGTTCTTCCCTGGCGAACAGGACACCTGCAGCTCCCCGCGTCCTTGAACTTGTGCCCCACATCATAATGTCTTCTACATGGAGATTTCCATAATGGGTTTTGTGTGTCTTGGGAACTGCTGAGAGGTAAATCAGATGCATGGATCAATATGCTGGCTCACTAATGAATCTCACTACACTGTCTACTGTACAGGGCCCAGTGTCTGCAATGCAGCTGTGTGTTCTACAGAGACGGCAGCTTCCGGCCAGCAGGAGGTGCTAGCGTAATCGCTCAATCCCGCTTCAGCTCATTTTAAATCCTTGGATAGCACCAGTCTGCTAAGTCTGACTCATCTTTGGGGCTGGTTTTTCTGAGCCTCTCTCCAGCTCCCCCCTACGTGGACTCAAAAACAAAAGCCCCTCTGTGCGCAGTGCGGGGAGTTCTGCTTTTCAAAGCAAGCCCTCCCTCAAAGTCATTTCATAGTTTTCTGTTCTGACACACGTGGGGAGGGGAGGGCAGAACAGCTGCGCAGAACGTCCGATGCAAGTTCTGCTCACAGGGAGGGGCAGAGGGGGCTTCATAGCCTGCAGACAGATCAGTCTTTGCTACTTGAAATAGACAGATAATGCTGGGTCCCCTGCGTCAGTCAGACACGTCCCCTCCCCCCCCCAACACACTGGAGAGCAGCACACGCTGGGAGCTCTCCCCGGCTACACCGTGCCAGTGTGCTGGAGGAGGGAGTCATAGATACCTGGATGGGAAGCATGTTAAGGCCTCCCTACACCCGTCCCGCGCACACCCAGCTGCACCACTGGATCCGCGGGGCAGATTTCAGGAGGCTGAACGTGGGCACTGACCTGATTTTCTAGAGGCATGTTGTAGACCTCAGAGTCCAGCAGCATGGTGCACGCGCTGAAGGGCACTGCCTGGTTAGCAATGGTTCGCGCTGCCCGACAGTGAACGCGTAAGATCTCCTGTTCGCACGAAACAATCAACTTCTCCTGGGGGACAAGGAGACAAGAGCCCCGTGAGTTAGGCCGGCCCTTCGCTTCTCACGTGGAGACAGCCAAGAGCCAGGTACCCCCGGAGGCCTCCCCCAGGGCTCTCCATTACCCGCTCGATGCTGTGCTGGAGTCGCAGCTTCCCCCTCACCGCCTCCTGCTGCTTGAAGAGTTCCTTCAGGGGCTCCGCCAGCGAGGGAGGGGGGGCGATCTACAGTCAGACAGAAAGGCACAGATGGTTACCACTGGTGGCACAAGGCAGAGCTGTTCCTTACCCTTGAAGTTGCTTTGGGCTTGCTGAAATGGGGCCAGCGCTCTCAGCTGCTATACGGGGGCCCAAGGTTCAGGTGCAGCTATGTAGTGAGTGCCCTTAGGCCGAGGACGGGTTGCCAAAGCCTTCCGTTGCCAGGGAGATGGCACATGTCACCCACTGTACGGCTGTACTGCCTTCCCATGCAGGACAATCTCCTGCAGCTAGCTGTGCCCAGGCAGCGCGGGGGAATGCAGAGCAGGGCAAGAGAGGCTGTGTGCGCAGAGGTGGGCACAGTGCTTGCGGGTGGGGCTTCCATCACCACATGCTTTCACCTGCCCACCCTTTCGGGGCATCCTGAGGACACTTCATGAAGCACTTTGGGTCCTCTGATGAACAGCATGAGACACACGCAGCTGCAAAGCATTACGGAGGGGCGGGGGGAGCAGCTGAGTCCCCACTCACGGCGGCCAGCATCTCCTTAGTCAAACCCCGCTTGGGGCTTGCAGCAAGCAGGAGACCCCACCGATGTAGAGCGGAGGTAAAACTACAACCCTCCCATAATTTCCTGTTCACACTGAGCACAATCACACGCTCAGACAGCGCAGTGCAGAGCAGAAAGCTGGGTGGCTGCTGTGCTTTGGGCCAAACAGCTCTGCCCGTCACCTACAATGCTTCCGATTTCACAGCTGATAGAACGGGCAACAGCTCAGGCCCTGGTCCTGCAATACGATGAATGCAGACGAACTCTGTGCTGAGCCCAACCAGCTTCAACAGGGGCCAGGCAGGTGCTCCAGGGCTCACTTCTCAGGTTCCTCGTGGAACGCGCCAGAGAAGAGACGCCTGGCTTCAGCAGAACAGGCAGGGGGCTGGCACACATCTCCGGCCACGTTTCCTACCAGAACCGCAACTTTCAAATGGCAAGAACGTGGGCTGATTTCCCAAGGACGTCCCCTGAGGGTTGTTTCTGGGAAGGCCCAGGTACTATTTTATTTTAACCACGGGAAAGCCTCCTGTCTGCACTTGTACAGAATCCAGCCTTGCTCTGGGGAGAAAAGGCAGCACCAGGGCTACACTGCCTGTGGTACTTCTCCATTCAACTGCCGCAGGACATGAAATGGAACATGTTAGTCAAATCCAGAACCGGCCCCCGGGGCTGGGAGCCACGTGTCCTGACTGGAAGTGTTGGGCTATTGGTGCAGCTGAACTGGCAAACTCCGGCAGTGGAGCGGGTCAGAGAAATACCTGTTTGCTCCTGCCGGGCGGTCGCCACTTATTGGACAGTCGCTCATTGGAGCCTTGGTAAAACGAAAGGCAGAAGTTAAGGGCAGCTATGGTATTAACAGCTGCTTATGGTATTTCAGATGGGATCCCTAATCAGTATGCTGCTGCTTTTGCTTTCTGGCTCTCAAATCCATGGGCCTCACGGTCTGAAGTTCCAAAACTTTGGTTCCTGAGCGCTGCTTAGCCGTCTTGTCTAAGCACACACAGGAAACCCATTTATAACACAGCTGCCACTACTGCAAGGCTCCAGCGCAGGGCTGGGCAAAAGCCTCTCAGGCACATTCAGTCCGCGAGTCTGCTCTGCAGGGAAGGGGGAGGCTTCGGGCAATCTTCCTGCCCCCAGCCCAATCCTCAGCTCTGATTGGCCAGAAACAACGGGCCAACAGGAACTGACCCCAGCAATCTCTCAGCTCCTATTGGCTGGAAACAGCCAGCCAATAAGATCTGAGAGATTAGCCTGGAGAATGGGAGTAGAGAAAATCTTTTCCCTATCCCAGAGCTGAGAGGTTTGCAGCTGCAGTTGTAAGTGATTTGGGGGTGTTGCAGGCTTCGGTAAGCGCCTCCCAGCCAGAGCCTGCCTCTGGCACCCCAACTCCCTCCCCAGGTCACCATCCAAACCCTCTACACCCCCAGGTCACAACTCCCTCCCAGAACCTGTACCCCCTTCTATATTCCTCCCCCGGGCCAGAATCTCTCCTGCACCCAAACACCTTCCCAGACCCTGCAGCCCAATCCCCTGCCCCAAGTCACCACCCCTTTTCTCCCCTCCTCCTAGGTCACAGCTCCCTCCCAGACTTTGCACTCCCTCCTAGTGCCTCTCTCCCAGGCCAGAACCCTCTCCTGCATCTAGACCCCCTCCCTGACCCTACACCCCAATCCCCTGACCCAGGTCACAACCCCCTCCTTTGCCCAAACTTCCTCTCAGTCTCCTGCACCCAGTTCCTTACCTCGTGCTCCCTTCGGCACCCAACTTCCATCCTGGACCCTGAGCCCCCTCCTTGACTATTTTCCAAAATCTCGAAGTGGCCCCCCCACCAAAAATTATTGCCCACCCCTGCTCCAGTGTGTCATCTTAAGCCTTCTCCGTAAGTGCTGCGAGGCCAAGTACGGAGCTGCAGTCCCATCTTGACTAGAAACTAGAAAGAACCGTGTTGGAGGTAGGGATGGAATGGTGTAGTCGATCAATGGTGTAGTCGATCAAAAGCTTGTAGGTTAATGTTATAGACGACACGCATTCCCCTCCCCCCACCTACCAGTACATTTTTTAACAGCCTGGCTCAGTTCTGGCTCATGCTGAGTCTACCCCCACTGCGGCTCTACATTTAAAGTGTATTAGGAGCCAGGTAGGCAGCCCGGCTCAGTTCTGGCTCATGCTGAGTCTACCCCCACTGTGGCTCTGCCTTTAAAGTGTATTAGGAGCCAGGTAGGCAGCCCGGCTCAGTTCTGGCTTGCACTAGGTCCAGGAGCTCAGACCTCCCCGCCAGACAGGGTTGTTGCCACCCTGCGCTGCTGCCTCTGTATCAGAGACAGCAGCATTGGGGGGCAGGCAGCCAGTCCACAAGGGGGGCTGGTTTTTAAATCGACTCCCCTCATGGACCAGCTCCTACCTGGTACCCTGCACTGGTGCCTCTGATCCAGCGGCTGCCGTCCCTGCCCCAGGGACTATAGAATACTCGACTAACTGATAAAAAACCATGAGGTTACCCAACTATTCAATTAACCGATATTTAACATCCCTAGCTGGAGGACAGCCCAACTTGACTTGGCTGCATCCGTAGCACTGAGGGGCCCTCCCTGCTTTCCAGTTGATATTTCCTAAAGAGCATGGAGCCAGGAGAAAAAACAGCCAGGGTCACTCACCACAGGAATGTGAAGTTTGCTTAGAGGCTTGCCGTCCAACAGATAGGACCCCGTGTAGGTGACATACTCAGCGTAGCACTGGGGAGCTTGGGGAGTAATGTAGCAGAGGATTTTCCGCTTCTCTTCAATCTTTTTTCTGATCTGAAGATACTCGAAGTATGGATTCGATCGGTCGCTGTGGTAGGGCTCAATGTCATCCAGTTTTATAGCATCTACGATAGCGGCCAGGGTTTGCTGGATCATCTCTCTCGTCTGCTGGGTGGACGTGTTAATCTGCTGCTGTAGCTGCTGGCTGGAACGCTGGAACCTGCGTTTGCGCGGATGTTGGGCTTGAGAATCGTCTTCCTCTGTCACTCGCCCTTTTGCCCGCGTCGAAGGTGCAGAAACAGGAGGAAACTCTCTCTCAGTGGATGCAGTGTTCTGTTTATTTTGATTGGCCAGCATCTGAGCCCGGTTCCTCGTAATTCGTTGTGGGATCTCTTCTATTTTGGGCTGTTTGGAAACTTCTGCTACTGGTTTTTGTACTGGCTCGATGGTTTCTGCTGGAGTAGTCCCTTGGGATGCATCCGTCTGGGTGGGCGGGACTTGGCTTCCACTTCGCACTGCAGCCGTGTCTTGCACCACCCCGCTCTCAGCACTGTTCGCTTGTGGCAAGCTGGCTTGCGATCCACTCTCCGCTGCACAGTGTGATGCGGGCAACCCTTCAGGGTTTGTTTCTGCCTCTCTTTTCTCTGGGTCGGTAAGCTGTATTGATGCAGTCTGTTGAAAATTCTGGGCCTCAGACTCCTCTAATCTTTTTTCTTCTGGTACAGTCAATACTTCTGATGTAGCTTCTGATGCAATGGCTTCTGATTTTTGCTCCTCAGGCTGTGGCTCTGGTTCCACGGCTAGTAAGTTACTAGCAGTAGTAGCTGCTGCTTCTACCAGCGGCAGCTCTTCCTGCTCACTGGAAGCTGTGACAGACACACCCATGTTTATGACCCCGGTATTTATGACATCTGGGACATTTAATGAGTTTTCTTCTATTGGGGCCACTTCACTCATTTCAGCATCTGGAACATCTTTAGTTTGGAGTGGCAATTCTGGCAACGAGAAGGGACCAAGATCCAAGTCATCTTCTGAGTTTGTGAATGGATCAGGCCACGTCACCCGCTCTTCTGGGTTTACAGGTGCAACATTATTATTTTCCAAGTAACTGTTTTCCAGAGCACTGACAGCTTCTGCCTGAGTTTCTGCTGGCATGCAAGAGGGTTCTGAAGGCATCTCATGTGCTTCTTCTGGAAGAGGCTTGCAATTATTGAAGAAGGTATCTAATCTTGTAGGAGACATGTAAGGAGCTTGCTCTTCTGCAGTTGCCATTTCCCCTGCAACAGCTTCTTCAGCATCTTCCTTTATTTCACCAAGCCCCGGTTCAGATACAGACAATGGATATGAAATAGGAGAAACTGGGTATGGAGAATCTGTAGCAATAAAGGGCACTGGTGTGGGATGTATTGGGTCCAGTGAGCAGAATGGCTTAGGCGATTCAGGAAACCTCTGGGGAGACTTCATTAGAAGTTCTGCTCCCACTGACCAGCTGGCGGGATGCTCAGTCGGATTACCAATCAAGGTAGGAGGCATGGGAAGGTCAGGGTTCCTGGAAGGAGGGTTCTCCCAGTCCATGTTGCTCTGCTCTGAAATACCTGAACTGAAATGATTTTCTTCTATAGGGGGTAAAAATGAAGATTCTGCGGGCAAAATGGAAGCAGTCGCTTGCTGCTCTTCTGTGGAGTCCAACGGCATGCCGAGGTCAGGGGGGAGCGCACTTTCTACAGAAGGTGCAAGCAGCTCATCTCTATGAGATGGGGAGGATTTTGCTTGTAAGCCAGAAAAGATGCTTTCCGGTGACTGGACAACATTGCCGACAGGTGCACAATGCAAAGCTTCTACTTTAGGTGATGGGACTCCATAGTCAGGAGAGTAATACCCTGGAGACATGCACTGAAACTTCTCTGCAGGAACAGAAGGAAGAGGGGTTTTTTCCTCCAACAGATGCTGCACTGGAGAATCATAATTGGATGTTGCTGGGACACTCTGCTGCCTGAAAAACTTGTCTCCAGCACTGAACTCTTCTTCAGGGACTCTTCTTATATCAACAGAGATTGAACGATAAAGGTTTGTGGAGGGGACCGTCCTTGTTGGAGTCTGACTTGGATTGTCTGGCAGTCCACTCGAAGCATTAGCGTATCTGTCAAAAAAGGAAGGAGAACATGCATTCATGGACATCGTGGTCATGGGCAGCGCATGCTGAGAGTCAGCGCAATCAAACATCAAGTCAGGGTAATCTTCATTGCTGCATGAAGGAGTTCTTGGTGTCTGCATCACTTCTTCATAGCTTGGACAAGACACTACAGAAGCTGGAGCTGGAACACCTGTTGGCCTGTTCTGATCTGGCCTGGGAGAGGCAGGTAAAATTTCTTTCAGTTGAGGGCCAGTTATCCAGTCTTTTGAATCTGTTCCCATCGCGGGCTGCGGCTTATTATCTGGTGACAATATGGGAGTCAGTGGACCTAGCTCTTTGAGCTTCTTGTCCTTTAGTTGAGTATCAAGTGTTAGTGGTTTCTTTGTGGTCAAATCTAGACTCCTTTTGCGCATCTCTTCAGAGGTTTTAATTTTATCTTTTAATTTGGGGTCTCCAGATCTGTGCCTCATCTTCTCCATTTGCTTCATTCTCTCTTTGTGTCGTTTGTGGCGCTCCTCGATTTCCAGGTCTTTTTGGCTCAGCATCCTCTCGAAGCTGGTCATCATTAGATCTCCGTCACCCAGCAGCTTCTCTCTAGGCCTGTTATCTTTCTTGGTACCATCTCTGGATAATGTTATTTTATCATTTCCATTACTTATCTTTAAAGACTCTGTTTTGTCTCTCTCTTGGTTTTCCTTGAGTTTCTCCTTCAGTTTGGTGTCACTAAATTTGAGGCTCTCCTCTTTTGACTTCTCTTTGAATGTGATAACTTGAGGGCTGTCCTTATCCTTGTCTTTAACCAAAGACTTGGTCTCATCTTTGTGATGTTTAAAGAATCCATCTGTATGTTTGTCTCTATGCTTTTCCTTTTCATCCTTCCATTTTTCCTTGTGTTTCTCTCTCTTCTTCTTCTCTTTGACTGTGTTGATGGCACCAGAACTGTAAGTCTTTTCCTTTTCTGCCTTCTTTGAGAGCTCTCTCTCCGTATCAGGTTTATCTTTCTTTTCTGAAAGCAAGTAGTCCATGTTTTTCTCCAGCTCTTCCTCGACCTCTGCTTTCACGCTGTAGGAAATGCCAAAAGTCTCCCCATCCACAGATAATTCTTTTTCATACTGAGTGGAATCTTTTCTATTGCTGGCATCTTTAAATTCATCCACCTTTTCTTTTTTCTCTGTTTTTTCCTTCTTTGCTTTCTCTTTTTCATGACTTTTCTTTGATGAAGATGAGGAATGCCTGTGCCTCTCCTTCTCCTTGAGTTTGTCTTGCAAGCAAGGCAAAGGAAGAGAATCTTTATACTTTTCGTCAGAGGCATCTGTAAGAGAAAGGTTAGAAGACTCAAAAAGGTTGGTTAGTCCTGGATCTTGTCCTCTGTCTGTGAAGCTATCAGAAGAAATCTCACTTATTTTATCATTGGAGTCATCTCTATATTCGTTGAGGGCCTCCTCCTCCAATTTTTCCAACAGGCTCTTCTCGGTCTCTCCCCCTTTTGAAGACTTCTTTTCTTTGGAATGTTCTTTATCCATCTTTTCCTTATGCTTGTTTTTTACCTTCTCCTCAGCGGCATGCTTCTTTTCAGCTTTTTCAGGGAGCTTTTGCTTGTTTTTCTTTTCCTGGGTAGAATCTACCGAGGTTCTTTCTTTCCTGTCCTTATACTTCTCAACAGAGTCTTTATCCTTCTTCTCTTTGTGCTTTTCAAAGAAACTTTTCTCTTTTTTCTCCTTGCCACCTTCTGCCAAGCCTTTATCTTTTTTCTTCTCTTTAGATTCTTTATCTTTCTGTTTCTCTCCCGAATGTTGCCTGTCAGAAGAGTACTTTCTGGGCTTGTCAGCAAGATAAAGTTCCTTTTCAGCAGCCATGCTATCATCTTTTTCTTGTAGACTGTCCATTCGATGCAATTCACCCCCAGCGGCCTCACCAATTTTGAATCCGCTTAAGCTGTAATCATCCTTCTCATCTTCGCTTTCATCTGTGAAGATATCTGCTATGCTGTACCAACTTTTCTCTTTTCCTTTTTTCTCATCCTTTTTTTCAGAGAAGTCCTCTCTCTCTCCAGAGAAGTTTTTCTTTTCTTTGATATAATCAAAAGAAGTCTTCCTTTCTTTGTCTTTGTTATGCAGGTCTTTGTATTTTTCCTTAGAATCTTTTTTCTCTTTAAAACTTTTATCCAGTTCTTTATCTTTCTGGTTTTTCTCAGCAACAACTTTTTCATTTTTCTCTCTGTCTGCTTCCTTAGATTTCTCCTTATATTTTTCTGGTTTCAGTTTCTCTTTCTTGTCCTTATCAGAAGCATCTTTCTTCTCCTTTTCCTTCCCTGAATGGTGCCTTTCCCAATTCTCTGCATTTTTCCCACTGCATTCAAGATCAGATTTCTCCTTGAAGAATGTTTCACAGCCATACTCTTTAAACTCATCTCGATAGGGCTCCTCTTGCTTAATTTTTATGTCCTTTCGGTCTTTACAGCTATCAGAAGAATCTTTTCTCTCTTTGTTGATTTCACATGGATCTTTTTCCTTTCTCTCTTTAATGCTTTCTGCAGAATCTTTCCTTTTCTTGTCTTTTTCAGGCAGATAACTAGGAGTGACTTTATGCTTTTCAGTCTGGTCCTTTTTCTTCTCAGGGTTTTTGTCGATGCTTTCTCTCTCTCTCTTTTTTAAGAAAGTGTCCTTTTCATTACGTTTTTCATTGTATTCCTTCTTTTCTTTTGTTTTAGTCTCCCTTTTCTTCTCCTTAATTTCCTCCTTCACTGTTTCTATGATTAGTTTTGCCATGGAGTCATTTTTAATTTCCCTGAAGTCTGTTACTGGAGAATCCCAGCTATCCTCACATTTGAAGTCGAAGGATGAGTCGGATGACAAATCAGAAAACCATCTCTCTTGCTGATCATCAGAAAGGCTAAATTTTGTGTCCTCGCTTTCCAGCAATTGGTTTTTGTTATTAAACTCATCAAATCCAGGCTCCTCTCTGTAAACTTTTTCTTTTTTACATTTTTCTTTCTCCTCTTTGAAGGTTTTTTCTTTCTCCAGTTTAGTAATTTTCTCTTCCTTCAGATCATTCTTCTTTTCAGATTTTGATGGCTTGTCCTTTGACTTTTTCTTTTTCTCCTCCTTATGTATTCTAGGTTTCTCCTCTTTGGGAGATTTCTCCTTTACTGGTTTCTCTTTTTCTGATTTACTCAACTTCTCCTCTCTGAAAAATTTGCTGATGTCTTTGCTCCCCTCTTTGACTTTTTTTAATGATTTCTCCTCTTTGGGGGTTTTTCCAGTCTCATCTTTAAACACCCATTCCTTCTCCTCTGATTTATTTTTCAAGAGCTTTTCTTCCTTCTTGCAGTGTTCTCTCTCATGTTTTAACACTTTTAATTTATTTTCACTTGGACTTTCAGTCTCTATCAAACCCTTGTCAGGCTTTTGCTTAGAGTCCTCATATTCAAAAGAAAAAGTTTTGATTAGTTTAACGTCTTGGCCAGCGGGGCATTGTCCCTTCTCTTTGTTTTTATGTTTATGTTTTGTTTTATGTTTTTTGACAACCTTCCCCTCCTTGTCCAGCTTTGGAATAGCTCCGTCTGCATTGGCATGGAATGAATTCTTCTTCTCAGAAATTGTATTGTGTGAGTTATTTTTCTTTTTGTGCTCCTGCTTCTTCCTCACCGGCTTTAATGATTGTAAGCTCGAATCCTCAGATGTATAGTCGGACTCACTTGTCAGTCTCGTCCTTGTGGAGTCCGATAAGGAACTGACATCAGACCATGCCGGAGAAGATATGGTTTTCCAATTGTCCGTCCTCCAGTGCTTGGAGTGCTGGTCTGTAAGGTTAGGGTTATGTTTCTGTGACGCTAAACTCCCGTGAGAGGAGGTGGAAGAGGCAGACAGAGAGTTGAACAAGGAGGATTCCTTTAGCACTAGCCTAGAGTCCTTTACACAGCTAGAGCTTTGCACGGAGTCCCTATCATCCTCCTCAGTCTCTAAATTTTCACTCTCTGATTCAGAGGAACAAAATTTGTCATTTTTTTTGCCAAACCGAACCTCTTTGCTCTTGGTCTCCTTTTTCCGCTTCTTTTTCACTTTATTCTTCTCCTTCGGTTGCTTGGTGTTGGCGGGCTCTCGCGTCTTGCTGCTGGGCAGTATCGAGTGAGTCGATAACCTCAGCTTCTCGCCCGTCCCCACCGCTACGCTGGCGTCCTCTTCATCCGACGTGTCCGACAGGATGCGATGGGCAGCTTTCTTTGGTGTAATGGTGTTATTCTTAGTGTACGTTTTAACTTCCATTTTGGGTATGGAAATAAAACTGTTCGCTTTAGTCTCTTTCCTGTAATCCTTTTTCAGCAAATGCTTGTCATCAACAGGCGGGACTCTGTCCTGCTCATCATCTTCATCAAACTCATATTCGTCCTTGACTGGTGTGATCGTTTTGGGGGGTTCTTGAGTCTTGGTCTTATGTTTCAAGCCTTTTTCAAACTCAGAGTCTGTGTTATTGCCATCCACAGAGCTCGAAGGTGCAAACGAAGGGGCGTCCTCCTCCTCCTCCTCTTCCGAGCTCTCTGTGGAAAAAAACAAGCACAAAACATTAGCCGTGTAGGTTTTTTTCCCTCGGAGAAATATGCATTCTCCAGACCGCCTCTGAGAGCCTGAGCTAAGAGTCTGCTTGCACCCCACACGCTGAACACAACGGCCACCTTTGCAGAGCCTACGGAGTGAGTTTAACTTTCCTTTGGAAAGAACACCCAAACCGCTTCAAAACGACATAGGACGCCATTGAAAATACCCCTTTGGAAGCACTTGGCATGAGCACAGTTTGGCCAGGATTCCCAGGGAGAGGCAGTGGCATGCAATGCCTGTCAAACTACCACTGACTAAGAAGCTGCCCATCCAGTGTAGGCTTTGCAGCTATTAGCCATAACTATCACCTCCAAGCTAGACTAAAGCCATTTAGTAACTGCTTGGATACTGCTCCCTTTCCTTCCGGGGGGCTGGCTGTAATGAACCCAGAACAGGTGCATGAGAACTTCAAAATGCTGGTGCCAGTCTTTGAACCCTGAGTGATATGGAACCCAGTTACAGGATGGCCTGCTCTCCCCCGCCCCCCCTACAGCTGCTGTAGACTCCTATGGCTATGACCTCAGCTGTAGACTCCTATGGCTGAACTTTCTGGGAGGAGTGGCAGAGTTCTCTGAGCACAGGGCAGCTTTTCTAAGCATGGCTGACTCGTGTCGTGGCATTGCAGTAGCATGCAGGCATTTGGGAGAGACGATCACTTCTGTGCATTTTAATGCTTTTGTGGTAGCAGGTTGCCCCATGGCAGGGGTGGGCAAAAGGGCCTTGGCGGGCCAGAGCTGACTCACCAAGAGGGTTGATCTGGCCTATGGAGGCCCTTCTGCTCCCCTGCCCCTGGCCAATCAGAGCTTGGGGGCAGGAGGAAGCACACAAAGTTTAAAGTCAACTGCCAGCCGCTGCTCAGCTGGTGGGTGACTCTAAGCATGCTCTCCGTTGCAAGGCAGGGGCAGCAGACTGTGCACGCTCCCCCTCTCCTGGGCCCTGACTGACCTGGAGGCAGGGGGGAGCATGCGATGTTTCCTCCCACCGCCAGGGACAGGGCACCTAGAGGGAACCACCAGCTGTTCAGAACAGCTGGCAGTTCTCTTGGGGGGGAGGGAGGGGGAAAGCAAAGACTTTGCATGCTCCCCTACCCCCAGGCCAATCAGGGTCTGTGGGTGATGAAGCACAGAAGTGTTTCCAGCCCCGCCCCTTCCGGCAGCCTGGGGCCGGAACATTTCAGAAATGTCTGAAGTGGCCCCCAGTCAAAAATTATCGCCCACCCCTGCCCTATGGCGATAGCTCATTATCCCAACACCCACATGGGTCAGCACCTCACCTGTTGAGCTCTCCTCACTAGAGGAATAGGTGGTCTTTCCCAGGAGCAGGTTCACCATGGTGGGTGAATTAGCAACTTTTAAAGGCGTCTCTCCCTTCCTGTTGCTTTGATGAGGGTTCCCTCCATAGTGTAACAACAATTTTACCACCTAAAAACAAGAAAAACGTCCAAGTCTCAGGATGGTTCCGTTTCGAAGGAAGACGTTTCTGTTCCCATCGCTTTGGTGGGTGGTTCAGGCAGACGAGCAGAAACGAGGTTTGTTCGAGATCAGAGCTAGCTGGCCACCCCACCCTCTGTCACCCAGAGACATGGACACTGACTGAAAAGAGGGACAGAGAAAAGGGCAGGACAGATGGGGGGGTGGGAGGAAAGAAATGCAAACCTGTCCTCTGGTAGCAAGTGCCCTCCTCCAATTCCAAGGTCTTGTGATACAAAGGGGAAAAACTAGAACAACATTTAATAGCATGGGGGGCGGGAGAAAGATTCGTACCTGGAAGGATGCAACATGCCTGTCAGTGCAGTGAAAGAAATAGCAACTGCCTACACCGATACGAACCGAAGCATCGGAAAATCACCCTGGTTTATCTGTAACGAATCACTACGATATGGCTACTAAATCCAGCAAGAACCAACCTTGAAATGCCCATTATTAGCTGCATCATGCAGCGGGGTGTCGTCATCCAACCCCTTTGTGTTGACTTCTGCGCCGGCAGCAAGCAATTGCTTTGCAACATCATAGTAACCCCGGTTACATGCCTCGTGCAATGCTGTCCAGCCTGCAAGCACACAAACACTCATGACATGGGCAACTAATTTCACCATAGATCATTATGTCACAAAGTAACCTAAACAGAAGCTGCGCTAATACGGCAGCTTGCCTCCATCTCCAATAGCTGACACAGCTCTTCTAACCAGCCAGCACGCTGCATGGCAGGACGGACCTAAGTGGCCAAGACTGTCTGCCCAGACACCAGCAGTTCTGCTTTGGAAAGAAACTTTTTTTTTTTTTTTTTGCCAGTCCAACACCTGGTATTTGCGTCCATGTGCTATAGCCAATTGTCCAGCAGAACTATCACTTCGCTCAGTGAGCTCCAAAGGCAGAGAACACTTAGTGAATGAAACTGAAGGGCAACGGATCTCTCAGGGAGCTCGGGCCTCCTTAGGTTTAATAGTGTCTCTCTCTTTTAACTCTCCGATAACAGGAACACTATCACCCGCTCAGGAATGGGGTTTGCATTCATCTGTTCATACGCCGTGTCCCCTCGCTGAATTCGGAGCATATAGACTGTTTGCAACATTTCCACAGCAAGCAACTGTAACATCCCAAACAGGACCATGACTTCTGGAAGGGACTACGGGTGGAAGCAGATGAACTCTGCAGAAAGAAAAGCTAAACCACACCACTAAAGACGGAGGGAAAGAAATGTAAAATATTTCTACCCTACATGGGAAGCAGACTGATTTCTAAGCAGAATCTGCCTGGAAGTTTCTCAGCAGACGTGTTCACTCCTTGGGTATGCTGCTGACAGCACTGGGTGAGCTCTGTAAAACCCTCCATTAGTACCATTCAAAAAGGGTTCTGGCTACTGGCAATTTTCAAAACGAAGCCACTCTAGAACACAGACTGAGCACACGGGCTGAAAGAGTCTCACTTCCACTTCTTATACCCCAACACCACTTCATAACGAATGCTGGGGTCACGGGGCAAGCACTCGAAAGCCAGGAAATGGTTCTCCGGGCCACCTTCCTTCAGCCCTTCGGTGCGGATAATTATGATGAAGGGGAAATTTGTGTCATGGAGCTTAAGAGTGTCGGTGATTCCATGACTTTTAGAGACCACTGTGACATCTTCCAGCCACCAGGGGCGAGGAGAGCTGCACCCCTCCTTTCCGGGGCTCGAGCGTCATCCCTCCCCTTTCCTCGGGATTCAACCCTCCCTTCCACAGCACCATTTTGTCACGACTCTTTTTGGGAAAATCAGGGACAGGTCATGGGCTTCAGTGAATTTTTATTTTATTGGAATGAAATGGGTTCCACCTCCATGCCGCCTTACACCAGCAGAGGGAGAGACAAGCTCCCTGTTCTCAGCACGGCCCAACTTGGGCCGTTTTGGGGATTAGCAACTTTTTTTAGTATGTGCAGAATAACGTATTCCCCTCAATCTCATCCTTAGAGACAGATGCACCTAGAAACAAACCCCAAACCCAAATTCCAGCCTCAGGCAAATACCTGACATGGAGAACTTCAGCACCAATCTGATTAAGTTGTAATAAGCAACTGAAAACAGAATCTTGTAATTGGAAATGCCGGGCAAGCTTAGCTCCCAGCCCTATTTATAACCACAAGGTTACCCAAACTTCATCTGTCTGAGGGCTTCACTGGGACACACGGAGTATTTCTCAAATGAAGCAAGTCACTGCACCTGCCCTCATCTTTCATGAGGCTGTACGACGTGCAAGCACGACAGTCCTCCTCTGGGTGGACTCTGCTCGCACCAAAATGGAGCACCACATGTGGAGATTCCCCACTCCACCGAACTCCCCTAGGGCCACAATTCCTGCCACAAGGCATGCATGCCTGGGGTCAGATTTCCTAGGCAAAGGTCATTTTTATTGTCGATTACATTGTTTCTTGCCCCTTCTTCTGGAGCGTCTGGTACTGGCCACTTGAGGATGGACATGGACTCCATGGACTCTTGATCCGATGTGGCCTGGCTACTGCTATATTTATTAAAGGTGAGGTCAGCTACTGGACACAACATATAGATCCACTGACTGCACTGTGGGTGCCTGGCTTATCAATACAAATCACTGAATTGTAGCTGGGCTTGCTACCTGCAAAGTCTTTAACGTTGACATCTGCACCCTCAATGATGAGTTCCTTGATGCGCCGGGCATCTCCTCGGATGGCAGCTCTATGCAGCCGAGTCTCTCCACGCTCATTTCTCTTATTTACTTTATCTTTGGTTTTGGAGGCAGAGTTAGGAGTTCCCTTCTGACACACTGTAGACTGAGAGGGATGCTTTGGTGTTGTATCTACTGCATGGAGGAAAAAAAAAACCGTGAAGAACTGCATTGGAAGGAATATCAGAGCCCTCAGAGGGAGCTGTTGCAATATTTTTAATCCAGCAGCCTCACTGAAGCAGTCTGCAAGGCAGAGGTAACCAATCCTCTGAACTAGATGTGGAGACAGAGGAAACCTTGGCTAGGTAGAATAGTCATAAATTGTAGGCTGTGCTGAAGCACAGACTGGAGAATGGCGTAGTAACCCCTGGACAGATTATAGACAATCCACCACAAAGTGTCTCTTCAGACCCAAGTCTGACTTTTGAGGAGAAGTGACACAGTAGCCGTCCCACGTACATGTGAGGGGCTAGCTGCCTTGGAAGGATAGTCCATACTTCTTGGGAAAAGCTCTGAATATTCTGAAATGCACTTACTAGAAAGTGATAGTGACATGAAACTAGATTCACATTAAGAATGACAGCAACAAAATACGAGGCCATTCTGCATATGAGACATAGAAGGATACGCATAGCAGGCCATACTGGCAACAGAAAGTACAGCATATTGTAATATTAATTCCACGTTAAAATCACTAACTACGCTGTAATTAAAATTACAATACACCATGATTTGCAGAGTCTAGTTCTTTTACATCAGGAGCATTTAAGAATCCCAAAAATACTCACGCTCCCCCGTTTACTCACAAAAACATTTAATTACTCAATCAACATACTAACTTAGCAGAAAACTTGGAGCTCTGATTTATGCTAGTGATCCCAGCAACTAATTGAGTTCTGAGATTTTTAGTGCTAACTAAAGAGCATCTAATGCCTTCTGCCCCTATCTGTCCAACATTATTGTATAATTTCAGAATGCAATAAAGGGGCATTTGTCTAAGCTGGGGCAGGGAGGGATAGCCTGCATGACGCGGTACTATGGGAAGATGGAATATCTGGCAGGAGTGAAGCATTTGCAACCCCTACATTTATTTCCAGCAGAAGAACTACGCTCCCAACTCTTCCTGATACACACTCTCAACCTTTTTATTCTGTGACTGTGGCTGCTGTTTACGGAGAAGCAGAAGCATTCCGAGTCCCATTACATTGGGCTCTGACACATCCTCCCACGCCTTCAAGCAGAAACACGCTTTCTGTTCTCACCTGGGCTATTTGCAGACTCTTCTGCTGTCATCTGCATAAGCAGGGCGACTTGCTGGCGCTCAGAGAGTGGGTACCCAGCCCTGATCCCCGAAAGCCCCATTCCAAACAGCAAGCCAGGCTTCCTAGTGGCAGGCTCCTTTTTAATCCTCTTCCGTTCTGGACCCTGCTTTTCTGTGAGGCAAGAGAGACAGAAAGGGAAGGGGAAGGTTTCATGCTGTGGACATTTCCACCCTGAAATGCACATTCATTTGTCAGACAAGTGCTAATAACATTGCTCCCCATTCGTGTCAGTCTCCTTCGCATGGCTGATGTAAATGTAGAGCAACAACTATCATTTTACATTTAGATGATTAAGCCAGATAACTGTCTGATCATTCATGTTGGTACCTTACAGAGCACAATGAAGCCACTGGTGGGAAAAAACAGAGTTAGAAGCACTGGCGTTTGCCAGCACGCGCTCTTGGACAGATACCCTCATTCAGAACCATGACAAGCCATGGCACTGAAGCACACACCTAGACAGACTGGAATAGCAGAGTGGGGGGTACCTTACCTTGGCATCACCTGCCTCGGGTCACTTTGCTGGCCGCCTGGCCGGTTCCTCACAGTATTCGTAATGCTTAGATTCTCTTCTCCCCCACCCTCCACACAGCAGCACAAGGGGGAGGGTGTAAACGCACACGGAGCCCAGCTGTCAGTACTGTACCTTCCATCTTGCTTCTAGGAACCTCCATTTCATGCCATGGTGCTTCGAGGAGCGTACCAGCCTTATACCACCACAGCATGGACTGAACTGGAGGCATCTAAAAGCAGCAACAGAAAGTGCTAACAAGACACACTGTAACAGCTCTGACATGTCGCCATCTCATCTCCTTCGGCTACAGCAGGGGATGTATTCCTCGTCGGAATCGTTCCAATCCCCACGTGGACACGGTGCGTGCCGGGCGCCCTCCTGCCAGCATCACAGCAGACTGTCCGTCTGCCCGGGGGACTTTCCATTCACAGCATTGCCCTAGATCACCTCTGTAGCCAGCGGAGTCCCTTCCCATGCCTACCTCTGGGAAGCCAACAAGCTGGGAGAGGGGAACTTTTAAGAACAGGTTTCTGGTCCCAGTAACTAACTGGTCTGACTGCAGACAACTCCTGCTGGAGGAGTGAGGGTGCTGCCCAGAGCCAATGTTTGTTTGTGGCCTACAATGTGTGCACAGCCAATGGTGCAAGGACAAGGCTAAATCCAGGCCTCTCCCCGCATCCCCCATCACCGCTCTCACCAGCAAGCATTACATCCTAGAGAGAACTAAACCCTGCCACGTATTACGAGATTTGGTATTTCACTCACTCTTTTCAGCTCACACGGACGCTGCCTCTCTGAATATACAGCTTCCCTCCAGCAGTTCTCTGATTTTCCCTTCGCAAGCACTGATTTTTTTCACATACAGCCAGAATTAACACTTACGCCTGTTCATTTCCCCGCCCCGTACCGACACTTCTGTTAGCAGTCTGACTGTGCGCTCTCTGTTGGTCCTGTAGAGCAGTATGCAACACACAGAGTCCCTCAGATGGAGAGGTGGGGTTTGAGTTTATGATCTCAATGTGATAGCTTAAGAATAAAAATTAGATTTGCCTGGCTGAAATGCCCCAGTTGATTTTGTTTGCTTTCTGTCAAAAATAATAATAATACAAAAAGTAGCAATGGAAAGAGACATCAATTCCATGGAGATAAATACTAAAATAAACTGCCACAAAACCAAAATATAAACTCCAACACTGTCCTTGAGCCACAGTGGAAGAACACAAACAACAACAACAAACAACCAAGCAAACAAAAAACAAGGGGGAGAGGAGAAGACAGGGACTCTCCATAGACATAGGAACAATTAGCATACTTCAGTGCTTTTAAACAGATAAGAAGTGGAGTACATGTATAATGTAAGCCAAACTGCTAAAGACCAATAAAGGGCCATTTATAGACAAAGCAGATAAAACCCAGCAAATATCTGGCAGATGCAGACAAACTGTTCCCACAGCTGTATCCTCACAAACTGTCCTCAAATGTTATGCTGAATTCATGCTAGTGAGATTCTACTTCAGAAATCTGAGCATTGAAGAAGTGCTTAGTTGCAGTGCCATCTTGAAATAAAAATGTAAAGCCCCTGATGAATTGCCCACAGCTCTGCTGGTTAAATAGCACATGCACTGCTTAACTGACCGTACTCACTTCTCAATGGAGCAACATTTCTTCCAATTTTGACACACAAGATAAAGCGAGGTGGAAAAGTCTGTTTAACTAAGGAAATACCCTTCTTAACCCCTGCAGCTGGCTGGACAGTGATACCCTGCGAGTCAGTGTTAGCTGAGGATTCCTGCGAGCAAGTGTAGTGAAAGCTGAAAAGGGGGGGGCTCTAAGACAGCAAGTCTGGAAAGATCCTATTCCACAAGGATAGGAACCACCCTTCACATCTACCTCGGCACATTTACTTACATTCAATGTTACATACTTTCAGCTTTCATCCTGTAGCAGCTCTCTGACACCTGACACCCACGAAGCCATCTAGTACGAGACTGTCCTCCCACTCGACATGAGAAGGTTACTCATCTTTTGCAGTAACTGAGGTTCTTTGAGATGTCTCCCACTGTGGCTGCTCCACTCCAGATAATGGTGCATCCCTGCACCTTCAAGTTTTGCAGCAGCGCCTGCATGAGTCACACACGTGGAGTGGGATGGAAGAGGAAAACCTGGGGTGGTGGTGGGAAGGGACAGGGCTTGGGGGATGGGAATGGACAACCTTCCAACCCCCTCCCGCCCCCGGCCTGCCAGGACTCCTGGGCTGGATTGCACAATTGCTCCAGCCAAGGCTGGCTCATTGACTGGGAGTTTATCAGAATGACGCTGGCGTTGTTGACCTTTATTTTCTGTACTACTCCGGAGAGTGGTGCTATTAGGGGGAATGCAGAGAGCAGGTTTGTGTTCCCACTGGTCAGGAATACGTCCCCCACCAACTGCTCTGGAGTCGAACATCGGACACTTGGTGTTGCACGCAGTCGTGAATAGATCTATTTGTGGGGAACATCCCTTCCAGAATACGCATTCCAGTATCGCCCTGTTTAATTCTCTTTGTGGTTGCAGGGAACGCATCTGCAGAGTTCGTCTGCTGATTGTGCTGTCATCCAGGCAGACAGAAGCTGAGATACAGATATTGTGTCAGATGCACCAATTCCAGAGTCCCACATTCTTGGTACACAGGAAATGGGATCAGGCTGCTCCTGGCTTGTTATGGAAAACATGCAAGTGATGTTGTGGGTCATTATTTCTATGTTTTGATTTCTTATGAATGGCAGGAAGCGGAGGCAGGCACTGGCCAGCACAGAGTTCTAGCAGGTTTGTGTAGCCTTGTCTAAGCTGTAGACCATAATCCTTGAGCAGTGAGATGTTGTCTGGGTGCTCCCCACCCAATGAAGGAGACATCTGTCGGGATCATCTGATGGAAAATGTTTAACCTGTGTTTGATGAGAAATATGCATGCTGTCCTATGGTCCAACAACTGCAGGGTGCTGGCCTATGGGCTGTTCCATACTGTGAAGATGAGGGTCTTGATCCCATCAAACTTGTCTTGTAGAAACAACACCTTTGCTGGCCTTGAGTCAAGGTAAGCACCAATACATTCCAGCTGTTGAGTCGATGCTTTGGTTGATTTCTTTGTGCTTGCTTGTATTCAGACAATCTGTTGTCACTTGGGTAGAGCAAATGGCATCTGATGAACTGTGTGACTTCAAGAGACAGTTATCCGGGTAAGGAAATAATATTACGTCTTGTTTTCAGAAGAGTGCTTTTGTGACCATGAGGAGCTTTGAGAGAACACAAGGTGCTACTGACAAGCTGAAACTGCCAGTGGTCTCTGTCCAAAGTAGACCTTAGAAAACACCTGTGGACAGGCTGTCTCATAACATGGAAATGAGCATCCTACAGGTTGAGAGCTGAAAACTGGTCCTCCTAATCCAGCAATGTTGTGGATGTGTGAAGTAATGAACAATTACTGTTGTGAAGGTGACCATCATGAACCTTTGTTTTCTCACAACCGTGTTCAGTCGCCCGAGGTTGGCGACAGGTTGCCACCCCACCCAGGAACAAGCTGCACTACCCCTATGTGGAGGATGATCTGCCTTTTGGTGTAGCAAATGTTTGAGAGAGGGGTCCCTGAAGAGGGATGAGGATGTGGGGGTAGGGTGTAAAGGCAGGTAAGGAATGATATAGCCCATCTGGATGACTTCAAGGGCCAATTTGTCTGTGGTGAGGCCTGCTCATTTCAAACAGAATGGGAGCAAGTGATCTCCAAATAACTGGGTGGATTGGGTAAGCATTGGAACATGGGAGAGGCCTTCCAGATCTTCACCCAGGCTTTTACATTTGTTTATTAGAGAAAGTGGGTTGATATGTGGCTGGTGGGTGAGGGTGTCATTGTTGCGGTCTGTCATTGTTAGTGTTGTTCGTAAGGTCTCTCTGGTGTTGCTGTCTGTCTGTCATCTACTCTTCTTATATGGTTGATACTTGTATTGTCTCCTCCTGGAGGCAGGTGTGTGAATGCCAAAGGACCGGAGAGTGGCTGGCAAATCCTTCACTGTGTACAGTTGTCATTGGTTTTGGAGGTGACTGATTTTTCCTCTGTCGAAAGGGAGATCTGTATTTTGTATCTCTCATGGGAATGCTGAGGAGTTAAACCATGAGGCTTGTCACATGACAACAGCTGTAGTGATTAACCTGGCAGCCATGCCAGCAGCATTTAGTGAGGCCTGTAAAGCCTGGCGTGCCATCATTTGTCTTTCAGAGACCAGAGATTTGAATTGTTGCTTCTTTTCCTCTAGAATCTCATTACAAATGTCATAAATTGGCATAGTTCCTGTGGTCATCTTTGCAGGTAGTGCCACATAATTTGCCACTCTAAATTGGTGAAGAGTATACTTTGCAGCCAAAAGGGTCTGACCTCTTACACCCTGCAGTGAAAGAGGCGGATCGAAAGTGCTGTTTGCCTCTTTGGTTTGCTGTTTCCCCCTAACCGTGCTGGCTGTACAAAGAGAAATTTTGATCCCTTTGAGGAAATGTAATATTTTCTGTCTTCCCTTCTGCAGGAGTTTGCCACATGGTCTTGGGGCAGATTCCATGCTTGCCCCATTGATTAGCAATGCTTCTTAGAGGAGGAAGATGTCTGCAAGATATCTGTGAAGCCATTTTGAGTTTCCAGCACTTCCTCCAGAGCAATTTTAAGCCTGCTAGACACTCTTTGGAATAAGTCTTGGTCAGTTATTATAGTTATTTATAGTGGTGGCCAAGACATAATTGTCTCATCCGATGAGGATGAATTAGCAAGGTGTCGTGAGCCGTATCCTCTGCCATGGGGTCCTTCCATGTCTCAGTTGCTACAGACTCAAAAGGGGGAGGATCCGTGTCTTTCCTGTGTGGGCTGAGGCACCTGCTGTTCAGTGTTACTGAATGTACCTTTAACCTCTTCATCTTCATCATTGAAAACTGACCCTACTGGAGATAGCTGTCTGCAACACTGCTGGCCCTGGTGAGACACCGGTGCCTAAGAAAGCAGGCGTTGGGATCGAGGAGCCCAAGAAATCCTTGTGAAGCAGGAAAAGGCTCGGTGCCCAGAGTCTCAGTGCTGCAGAGCAAGGTGCTGATGGCACTGGAGATGTGGTGTGCTGAGTAGTGTGCAGTTTGTGTTGGTGCTGACACGCTAGCAGCATCAGACTGCGGTGCAAAGATGGGAGCAGTTTCTCGTGCTGTCTCCTTGAGACCTGCCCACGGTGCTGTGGCAGAGGCAAGCGGTTTGGAGCCTTTTGACTTGGCACTGGGATGCTAGATTCCAGTGGTGACACCTCACGGACAGTGCCGGAGGTGCCATGCTGTGGTGTGGCCAGCACCAATGACAGCAACTGATCAGCGCCAGTCTTGTGTTTGCATGCTCTCTCTGAGATGAGGAAGGTAATGGTTTTTGCTGGGTTTTTTTGGTCTTAGGCAACCTAGGCAGTGATGGTACCAGTGACCTCTGCTGGGAAGAAGTTTCTTAGCCTGAATCGGAGGCTGGTCCTAAGGACTTCATCAAGGTGAATTTCAGGTCTCAGATCTCTAGCCCTTTGTGCCCGAGCCTCCAGCTCGTCAGAGTGGGCACTGGGGAAGGAGAGATTCCCGAAGCAACAAATTCAGTGAGTGTGCCAGGCAACATCTTTCCGTATGTCGGGCATCTTTTAAATCCTGGTGAAGGAGGCATTTGCCTAGCCTAACACTAACCGTACTAAAGAATGGAAAATTATTTTCTTTTTAACAACAGACATAATTCTAATAGCGGAACAGTAACTTGTCGAAACTATCCGAACTCACTCATTTATGCAAGCTCTACTATTTGAAACAAGGGTTTCGATGGGACTGCTGAGTTCTGTCTCAGTCCAGGGCCAGCTGAGAGGGAATCGAAGTCAGGGTCATGAGTGTGCTAGTTGAAGCACCAATGGTGCACAAGGCAGGTGTGATGTGTGCCTCACCTGCATGGGAACTGCTGCAAAACTCTCTAAGGCGCAAAGGCACAAGGAAGCACCACGGCCTGGAATGAAGCATCCACAAGGACAGCTCTCAAAGAAGCATCAGTAGTTTTAAAGCAGGCTTCTCAACCCACATGCCATTGTAAGATGCATCCACTTGTACCCACGTGGCCCTGAGGATGTCACATGGCTGGCGGATGTGTCTTGATTAGAGATGTTTAACCTGTAAACCACTTACACAGGATTCCCCAGGCTGCTCTGGCCAGGCTAGCTGCATTGTGGTGCGGGTATGGGGCTGCTCCAGCCAGACCAGGCCCCCCACGCTGTGGGCGAGTGAGGAACTGCTCCCGCCTGGCTGAGCTGCTGGTTAACTGGTAACCCCTAAGACGCTTACCAGTTACTGCTCCCTAGTCCTGATTAGACTGAAAGTGGCCCGCAGACTGCAGGTTGAGAATGGCTGTTTAACCAACTGGATACTGCCTTTCGTATAAATCAGTTACCTAATCCACAAAACGTTTACACAACAGGAAGGAAATGTGTAGTTTCAAAACCCATTCTACTTTGCTTAAAACATGTATTGCATACCACGCTTGAGAATCCCCAGCAAGCTTCATGATGGTTGTTAAAATTCTTGAAAACAGGGTTACTAACCAGTAAGTCACGGGTCAGCAACCTTTCTGAAGTAGCGTGCCAAGATTTAACCCTCCTGCCCTGGGCCGTACCGCTCTCCTGGGAGGAAGGGGGCTCTCTTCACCATGCACCCTGTGGACCACCTGGCTCAATGCAAACCTTTCCATGGACCACCAGTTGCTAATGGAAACTCATGGTGAATTACACCTGAGCCATTTTGCTAGTGCTGCAGCTGGGGAGAACGCTTTAATTTACATTTTTAAATAGATGAAGCATTTTAACTCTCATGTTAGTTTATCAAAATTCATTTTCAATAAAGTAAAATATGAATTTATGTCCAACAGAGAAGGTTTCAATGTTTTCGTTATTTATGCAGGTGTGGGGAACCTTTTTGGGTTTGGGGGTCACTGATTCACAGCAAAATAAGCTGGAGACCACACAAGTGAGAAGCAAAATATTTCCTCAACCCCGCCCCCCCCAACCCTCACTGCTGTGGTCCCCGGCTGACACACCTCACTCTTCTGGTGCTACAGCCCCATGGGGTGAGCGGAAGAGAAGGGAGAGGGAGGACTTAGGTTCGGGGTTTCCCATCAGCCAGATTTACTTTTCTGGGGTTCCGGAGTTAGTGGATTTTGTGAACCCCTTTAGGCTCTGGGGTGGGGACAAAAAGGAGGGGTTTAGTGTGTGGGATAGGGCTGCCAACTGGTGGAATAGGGATGGGGATGCAGGATCGAGGCAGGAGATGGAATGTAGGACTGGGTGAGATTTGGGCGGGTGGTAGCGTACAGGAGCAGGCTGGGAGTAGGGCGTCTGGCCAAGGAGCAGGAGCAGCCATGTTGTCTGGCCAGGAGGAGTGGTGGTGGTGGATGAGTGAACAGGTGGGGGACTGAGCACGAGGGAGTGGGGCGGGGGCACTTACTTGTTTTTGTGTCTCATGGCAGGCTCAGTGCAGCAGCCGCTGGCACAGGGGGCAGCTGAGCAGGGGTCGCCCTGCACCTCGCCCACTCCCTCAGGGCTGCTGATGGCCAGGGTGGCGGGCGCAGCACCTTCTTGTGCAGGCTGTGAGCCAGGCTATTGGCCAGCTCCCGCAGGGCCTTGGGCCGCAGATGGACCACCTCTGAGAGCACAGCTACTGTGCGTGCAACCTAACCTACTGACAGGGAAGGGCACCAGCAGCAGGTTAGGCTGTGTGCCCCACAAAATCGGCTCACATGCCAGAGGTTGCTGACCCTGGATCAAGTGGTCTGCAATACTGTGTAAGAGACCGGGGTTCAATTCCCAGGTGCACAATAAACAGACCAGAAAAGACTGGCAGTATTACAGTGTCCTGCCCAGTCCTGCTAGGCTTCAAGGCCAGAGCTGAAGATGCAGAATCCTGAAGCAGAGTTAAGAGCAGGAAGTGGGAGTCAGCGTGAGACTCGCCCATAGCGGTATGCAATACCTGTGTCAAACATTTTCTAGGGCATTAGATTATCAAAAAGCCGGCCATTACGAGGACCCAGGCCAGCATTCCAACGTGCCCAGAGAGCAGCGCCAAGCCTGGGCACTCACGAGACTACACTGCTATTCAGCCTTCCCTGCACAGCTCGGACAAATGCACGTCTCTCCTACCTTGCCACAGCCTGGGCTCCCGAGGAGACCTCCATATTTAACTCTTCCTAACTCTTCTGCAGCTTTTGGACAGCAACAACATTCACGTCCCGCTAGCGTGAGATCCCAAAACTGTCCATCCGCATGAGCTCAGGCCTCCCGCGTATATGAAAAGCTAGTTCTTTAACCCATTATGTTACATCATGTCCATCTGTTTATCTTGCTCATTTTTTAAAGGATACTGTTAACTTAATGTAGTCAATTTCCAAAAGTGAGTTACAAGCAGTTTCTCTTGGAAGTCTCTCCCACATTCCTTTGCTGATTTTTGTGGTTTTACAATCGCCTTTTCCTGTCTGTAAAGTCTGATTCTCTGTCCGCTATTGTTGTATAAAACCAGTCACAAAAACAACAGGGCAAACTGATTGGCCAGTTAACCTGTACAGGGGAATGAGTGAAAATGACTATGTACATAAAGCAAATAAGCTGGAAGAATACAGAGATATTTTCTTTCTAATCTTTTTTTTCAGTTCCTGCCATATTAAGTGACCCTTACAACAGCCGGAGAACAAAAATGTGATTTGTATGATGGCATGTCCCTTTAAATTAAGAATTTGTCACACTGTACCTGAACCAAACATGAATGTCTTTGACAGTCCCAAACAGCCAAATGTTCCTCCCTCATGCTGTGCTGAGAGATATAAATCAATCAGAAATTGAGATGTTTCTCTTATTTTTAACATTGCTACACTGAGTAAGATAACACACATCCACAATCACGGAGTGTCAAAAACAAGTTAATGAATAAACGGATTCACAGCAAATGAATATGAAACATTTGTAGTGGAGGAAGAGTGGACCACCTGTCTTGCACTCACCACACAGTTTATAACGTTTGTTTGCAGCCCGTGGGTGGGAGCCAACACAAAAAAGGAGTCCACGTAATGGTCTTCTGTTGAGATGTGTGTTAGTAGTTACATTCCTGGACTGTCATTGCTCATTAAAAGTGACATATGGGTGGAAATTGGGTAACTATTGCATTTTATTAATATCAGCAGAACTGACTTAAATGGGGCCTGTGTGTTGTGTAGTCTTGCCTTAATCTTTGTATTCATGCCCGTCAGTGTAAAAGAAGCTATTTGCATATATTTGCATGTAGATGCAACCACCCTTAAGTTGCGGCCCTCGGCATGTGCTGTAAGTATCACTGTGGCCCTTGGGGCTTCCAAAGTTGAGTAGCCCTGGTTTACAAGATCAGATTTAAATACAAAATCAAGTGTGCAATGTCTCTGCTTTCTAACCAGACTATGTTCTGATACTGGCAAACCACTGATTTCTCCATGTGAAAGCATAACAGCTACATTCTGATCCACTCAAACACAAAGGAGACCATTGAATCACTAATGCTGTGCATGCCAGTGCACTTCTGGTGGTGGTGGTGATCCAAGAATAACCTTGGTTACATAACACGATTCTCTTTAATGCAGCCCAAGACAAATTAGATTGTTGACCTGGAGTGTAACAAGGGATTCTGGAAATAGAAAATGTTGAAAAACAAAGGCTTTTGGATGATAAATTATTACTAAAATGGCCTTGCTAACCCTGAGGCTTGGCATGTTCCAGGTGCAAAGTCTGCTACTAGCAAGGGATGCACTGGAAACCTCTGTTGCAAAAACGATTAACGTTAGAATTAGACTGCAAACAGTAACTAGGAGATAACAGGTTAGGCCTTTCACACCAGCCTGGAAACAGCTGCAAACAAATCAATTACATCATTTCCAGCCTGTTCGGATTCTGACTATCAGGCCATACTAAAGCACTGAAATCCACAAAGCAAAACAATTATTAATACCATCATCGCTCTTCAATACCTCCCACTGGGCCTCCCATCACATTTGCTCTTTAAGAGAATGATGCACCTTGCAAATAGATGAAGTTTGTGGTTTAAGTGCTGCTCATTATTAAGCAGACCACAGTGTCTGGAAGGGGAAGCGTTGGAAAGGAATCTGAATTCACATGTAAGGAACCTGTTTTCCAGCCTGGTGTCTCTGGAGTGACAGCTTAATCAGTAAGATGAGCTGCAGAAGATTTGAGTGGTTAAAATGTCAGCTGAATGGATAGTTATATCGCTTCCTTATGGAATCAACTTCCTAGACCTGGACTGAAGAAGCAAAGTAAATCAGATCCACTCAGTGATTACACAGACAACTACTCTCTTCAAGGATTACAGACTGTTGAGGACTTCCCAGGAAAATGCAAGCCTGGACCCTAACAAGCTGGTGTGGTCATCTATCAGAAGATTTGGTGAACACACACCTGGCTTCTAAATTTTTAAGAGGACATTATAAAGTTGTGTAGATTATGCAAAATTCTGTGATGCAATTCTTCAAAGTTTCAATAGAAGCTAGAGGATTCTGCGTCTGCAGTTTCTGTGCCTAGATAGTTCTGTGATGGCGATGTTATAAATGACCTTGTTCTGTGTCGGGCATGCCTACCTGACCCAAGAACTGAGAAATTTCTCATGTTGTGTAGATTTCTAAACCTTTATTCTTTCCGACAACATTTTCAAGTGTTTTGGTTGGGTTTTTTAGTGGAGAGCTCTGTTCTGAACACCCTAGAAACTGGAGTGGTCCATTTGGTATGCCAAGAATAGGAGAAAAGCCATGCAGCTGTGGTGTAAAAGTCTTCTGTGCCAACAACCCTCCACCTTGACGAAGATGGACAAATTCCCAGAAGCTGAGGTCCCCTTAACCCTGCACTCTCCTGAATTCACCAACAGCATATACACTTCTAGGGCTTTTTGTAAGAGGAACACCTGAAACCCACCACTCAATTCACACAAACTGCTCAGCAGCAGACACTGACACCTTCATGTGGGCTTAGTTTCTGCTGGCCCAGGGAAGAGGAGACCCAGGCTGGGAACTGAGCCTGCCCCTCCTCAAGCATCAACTACAGGGTCACTAACTTTGCATTTGAAAACTATCACATCAAGTATGACACGAAAGGCCGAAGTGGTTCTGGATTGGAGTCGCTGAATTGTCTAGTGACTCCAGCTGGTGAGACAGAGACCATGTTATATTTTTAAGTAAGAAAAATATTCCTGATAAAGATTCTATCTTTGCTCACATTGCATTCTCTTTTCATTCAGCATGGACTGCAAAGTGCAAGGGCTTTTACAAATAAACATGGCCTAACTGCACTGCAGCCTAGAAACACAGCAACTGCCATATTGGATCTGACCAACAGCATCTTGCTTGAGGCTGGGCCACACTTGAAGCCTCCAACTAAGGCATAAACGCTCTGCCTTAAATTATTCATTTTATTGTTCATTCATTGAATCCTACCATTGGTTTATGCACTGAAACGCTAGATAGGGATGTAAAATCCAGGTTAATCAGTTAACAGGTTAAACCTTAGGTTTAACTTGTTAACCAATTAAGTGGGCTGCTGCTGACCCCCCCCCCCCCACATGTGGGTAACCGGTTACCTGTTCACATCTCTAACTAACAGGCCTCCTATTACCTTAGTGTGTAACTGCAGACACCATCTCTGTACTTACAGTATTGCCCTTTCATGAATCATGAGCTATTTACTTTCATCGCAGCCTGTGGTAACTAGCACCATAGCTTGGTTATACATTACAGATCTCTTTGGATCAGTTTTCAGTTTGGTGCCAATTTATTTTATTGTGTCTTGGCCCGTGCATTATGGCTTAGAGCAGGCATGTCCAAAGTCCGGCCCGCGGGCCAATTGCGGCCCGTGTTCCGATTTAATACGGCCCCCGCTTCCTCCCCCTCTCCTGGCTCCCCGGCGCTCTTTTGAACTGGCGTGCCCAGCACGCCGCTTCCGGCCGTGCCGCCGCCGCCCATGGCCTCCGCGGTCCTAGAGCCTGCCCATTAGGGCATGTCCGCAGCCCCGCTCCCCCGCTCGGCTGCGGGTTCGCCCTGCCCCCAGGCCGCCGTGAGGACGGCATGCCCTGCGCTCTCCGCCCGCCTCTGACCCTGCGGGCCCTCCGCCTTGGGGATAAGAGTGCGGGGACGGCCCTCACGCATGTTCACTTCTTCAAATCTGGCCCTCTTTGAAAAAAGTTTGGACACCCCTGGCTTAGAGTATACAGGAGACTGGCTGTGGCACTGGGCTCCTCTGCCAGTCGGGTATAAAAACCTCTGTCCTAGTTTTCTTTTTCAAAATAAAGAGTCCGGTACGGGGAGCCTTGCTCCTGATGCCTCTGTTCATGTATCCCTCTCACCTGCACCTTTTCTATTTCTGGTGGATCTCTCTGGAGGGGCTGTGCTGGACAGGATCCCAGGGGAGGCTGTACCATGGTCTGCAAGGTGATGGTTTATTTAATTTTACTTTTTTATTAGAGAGTCTAATTGGTATGATAGTGGATTCACAAACTCCATAAATGTGCAAAACACAGACAGGCCATTTGATGGAGTTCAAGGCCTTACATACCCCCAAGAAGAGCAAAAATAAATGAGACAGCCTTAGCATTCTTGTAAAACAAGAGTCTGCATGCAGCTGGTTCTGCAGTTCCAACATCAACATTTCCACGGGGGTGACAAGTCTGACCTGCTTCCACAAAAAGCTACCAGTGGGGAGGAGAGAGGTACTTTTCGGCCATGACTGTGCACTGAGAAAGTATCTGAATGGATCCAACAAATGCCCCTCACTCTTTCTTTGAGCTGTTACTACCGTTTCAGAAGCCAGCACGGGTGAAGGATGAACATAGTTCTGTCTAGTGCTCTTGCACAATCTGTGCGCTTGTTTGCGATCATTTTGCCCTACCTCCAATAGGTCCTTCGCCTTGATTTAGCCGAAAGTTCATGCTGTCAGCAAAATATCCTCTTTCTCTATTCTCCCTCTCTTCTGAGTCACTGTTAAATAGACCGAATGCTGCTCTTAGCACTCACCACTAGGGTGCACTAAACAACCTTTACTGGGCATTTTCTTCTCCTCCTTCACATACACAGCAGGCCTTTTGGCATATAGGGGTGGCAGTGCAGCTTCTTCAAAACCAACTACCTTCACATCATCCACGTGAAAAGCTTCTTCCCACCCTCCTTTTCACAAGTGGAGAAGCGTTGGTGCTTGTTGACTGTTCTGCTATCATGGGCTGGTTCCCTGGCAGAAAGTTCTGGTTTTCAAAAATGGCTGTTCCAGATCAAGGCATCTCTCCCATTATAACAAACTCCACATTTTACAGCAGGGTGGGCAGTAATTTTTTGCTGGGAGCCACTTCAGAAATTTGTGAAGTGGCCCCAGGCTGCAAAGGAAGGGGCTGGGCCTCATGTGGAAGGGTAGGGCCAGAATTCTTCCCTGCTTTTCCACCCAGAGACCATGATTGATCAGGCTGTGGGGGAGCATGTGAAGTCATCCCTTCCCCCCCCCCCCCCCAATCCCTCTAGGTGCCCATGCTCCGGCGGTGGGAGGAGACTTCTTGAGCTTCCCCTTCTGCCTCCAGGCCAATCAGGGTTTGGGGGTGGGGAAGCATGTCTCCTCCCGCCCTGCCAGGAGCCCATGGAGCTTCTAAGCATCGCATGCTCATGGCAGGGTGGAAGAAACTTTGTGTGCTTTCCCCGCTCCCAGGTCCTGATTGGCCTGGGGGTGGGGGAGCAGCAGGGCCTCTGTGGGCCAGATCAACCCGCTCTGCAGACCGGATCCTGAGGCCCTTTTGACCACCCCCATTTTAGGTGCAAACTCAGGAAATGTGCTGAAAGAGGATTCCACTTCAATTAAACTAAAATCACATCACTTGCCCTGACAGCAGTGACAAAGCTTAGGCTCAAATCAGACCATTTAAAAGTGGATGGCTTAAAATAAAATTAAAAATAAACAACCCAATAAAAAGAGCTGGCCTAGACAGAGCCGTGAGCTAAGGCGACTAAGCAGTTTATTCTCCCTTAGCTCATTCCCACTGCTCAAGTGCCCTGAAGCAGCTGCCTCTCTCAAGGGACAGATATTTTCACATCAGCCCTTGGCCTCCAAGATGAACATACCCCACTGCAGCATGGCCAGTAATATATCATCAAGGCACGTGGCTCAAAGAGCCACCGCAGCAGACAAGTCCCCTTCCATGACTTGCAGGCTCTGCATTTTGTATCTCATTGGCCTCCTCAGCTGTAATTCGAACGCAGACGCAACAAATTGCATTTCACCTGGAAATATCAGTGTTGTAAGAAATTAGGATCGGTCTGCTCAGCATGCTGTGTTACGCATGGTAGATACCATCTGTATCCCTTAGGTACAGTACCATGGTCCATCTGTGTTGCCATGGGCATAAGAGAGGGCAGTGATGGGGTCATACTGCGTGACAACAGCTCTGTGCCACAGACAACCAAGGCAATGTGTAAGTGCAGTAGGTCTTCAAGGGCTAGTCTGGGGAACGTATGCAAAGCAGTTTATAATTAGAACAGGAATGCTTTCGTTAATATTACTCGGCTGTTTCTGGGCTGTCAGAATGAGCCCACAATTCGCAAAAATGCTTGCAAAGTTTGACTGAAAATGCTTAAATTCTTACTAACTCTGCAATGGCAGAAATCTCCTCCTCCACAGAACACTTACCATTAAAAGCGTGCGATCGACAAGGATAAAAATAGCTCGAGAAGTGACTGCTGTGCTCTTGCTTTCACTTGCTGCAGTAAGACAGACGGGTTTGATGTAGGTAACTGCACTACTTGTGGATGCTGTGCTTGCATCCTTCGCGGCAAGAAATCCTCTGGTGATTAAAGCACAAGTCTGGCAGCTGGGAGACTTAGGATTTATCACCATGTCGGTTGTGCTCACCTGTTGTGTGACCATGGCAAAGTCACCTCACCGTTCTGTGCCTCAGTTTCCCCAACCATCAAAGGAGGATATCCCATCCCAGAGTGTTCAAGCTTATTCATTAATGTCTGTAGTGGACAGTGAGGAAAGGTAGTAAAGAAATGCACAGTGTTATGATCAGATAGTCAGCTGCTGATTGCAACACAGAGGCTCATCTGTGCTTTTTAAGTATTTGAGGGGGAAGTATAGGAAACAGGCCACAGGTTGCATTTCCTGTGCTGATTGCATCAGAAGAAGGGTGGGGATTTTGCTAGAGTTGATGTCATTCAGGCTTGAGAGCCCTGAGCTGGATCCCCAGCACAAGCAGAGCTACAACTGAACACATTGGTTTTATTACAGGGTGGTCAAACTTACTGATCCTCCGAGCCAAATATGACAATCTTTAGACGCTGGAGGGCCAGGCGTACCTCCCAGGGCAAGGAGCTCCTAGCTGAAGCCCCGAGCCTTGGCAGGCACCTCCCATGGGGCAGAAGGTCCTAGCACAGTGATCTCCCAGCTTTTTAACCACAAGATCACTTTTTCAATTTAAATGCAATATAAGATCTACCTTAAACCCAAATACTCTTGCCCCGCTTCCTTCACACCCCTTCTCTGAGGCCCCACCCCTGCTCCAAGGCCTCATCATGCTCACTCCATCCTCCTTCCTCTCCCATCCTCACTCACTTTCACCAGGCTGGGCTAGGCATTTGGGGTGCAGGCTCTCGTGTGGGGCCAAGGAGTTGAGGGTGGGAGGGGCTCTGGGCTTAGGCCAGAGTGGGGGATTGGGGTCCAGGAGATTGCAAAGAGAAGGAGTCTGGGTGCAGGGAGACTCACATCAGGGGCAGGAGGTTGGGTGTAGAAGGAGATTCAGGACTGGTTCATGAAGCAGGTTCTGGCTGGTCACTGTTTAACTGAGACTGCTTCTGGGTGGTGAAGCAGTGGGGTTAAGGCTGCTTACTCCTGCCCTTGGACCTACACCAATCCTGAAAGCAGCTGGCATGCACAGCAATGGCTCCATGTGCTGACCTCATCGACAGGCACTGAGCTCACAGCTTCTACTGGCCACGGTTCCCCATTACTGATCAATGGGAGCTGTAGGAGGGTGTCTGCAGGCAAGGACAGCATGTGGATAACGCCTGTTCTGCCTCTCTCAGAGGCTGCAGGCACATGCCAGCCATGTCCAGGAGCAGCAATCCCCACAGGGATAATTACTCCAGCCATGGCAGGGTCAGCATTTTAGAACTCACTACTCAAAGAATTACATTTAAGTGTAAGAGAGAAATGAAAAATATGAAATGCAGAGACCAATCAAAAACCAAAAGTAGCCCAGTTTGCAAGCAGTAAAAGTAGCAGCAATAAACCCCCACCGTGTTGGGTCAGGAGATGAGAGTGAATGACAGTGTGTGTTTGTGAGAATGACGGACACACAGTGTGTGTGAATGACAAATTTGCATTGCCAGGCTGCCTCCATCCCCTTCTCTCTGTGTACAGACAGGGTACAGAAGTGGGGAGAGGAGGGACACCCTGATATCAGTGGCCCCCTTCTCCCTCCCACACCCTGCACAGCAAGCAGGAGGCTCCGGGGGGCAGCTCCAAGGCAGAGGGCAGGAGCAGTATGACAGTGGGTAGAGAGGAAACTGAAGTGCCAGCGCTTGATAGCTTGCCAGCCAAACCAGTAGGAGTCACCTGTCAGAGTTCCAAGATCTACTGGTAGATCCCGATCTACTTGTTGGTGACCACTGCCCTAGCAGCACCACCCCCACTGCAGTGCAGAAGCTCTGTTCCCCCTCCCCCCACATTCTGATAGGGAGAGAATGGGGGAAGAATGAGGGGAATATGGGGAACTCTGTTAGCTACCCTTTGGCAACTCCTTTATATTAACTACGATGAGGATTAGATGACACAGCAAAAACACTTGTGCCCTCTCTACAATGCAGTTTCCACTGTGACCGCCATTGCAGAAACATGCTCACACATTTTCCCTGTGTAAGTAAAACGGCAGTTTACAATCTAGTTGCTGTACCCAACCAAAGCAAACACACCATGGAGCAAGAATGAATACAGCACAGAAGACTTCAAAGGCACATCTCCCAAAGACAGTTAGACTAACCTGGAATGATATCGCAAATGTGGCTGTCAGAAGAAAACACTGTTCAGAAATGCAATTTTACAAGATAATACTTTTTTAACGAGCTGCTTGGATTGCTTATCTGAAATGCAAATTATTAAGAATTTAAATACACTGAAATCTCGTGTAAATGCAGAACTAAATCCTCACACTGTTCAAACACACAAGCAAAATGAAAGTGCCAACATAAAAACCATTACACTTCCAATGAAGCGAACTGCAGCTCATTGAAAGCCCCAATAAATGTTAGCCTTTTGCTGAATCAGACTTACACAGGCACCTCTCAAACTTATTACACATATTAAAGTTCTTTTTAGCCTGGGCATTTAGGCTTTTCGTAGCCAGAAACTACTGCCACTGAAAACAATACAAAAGCAGCGAGGAGTCCTATGGCACCTTATAGACTAACTGAAGTGTAGGAGCATAAGCTTTCGTGGGCAAAGACCCACTTCGTCAGATGCATGTAGTGGAAATTTCCAGAGGCAGGTATAAATATGCAGGCCAGAATCAGGCTGGAGACGACGAGGTGGATCCAATCAAGGAGGATGAGGCCCACTTCTAGTAGCTGATCTGGAGGTGTGATCAGCTACTAGAAGTGGGCCTCATCCTCCTTGATTGGATCCACCTCGTCGTCTCCAGCCTGATTCTGGCCTGCATATTTATACCTGCCTCTGGAAATTTCCACTACATGCATCTGACGAAGTGGGTCTTTGCCCACGAAAACTTATGCTCCTACACTTCAGTTAGTCTATAAGGTGCCACAGGACTCCTCGCCGCTTTTGCAGATTCAGACTAACATGGCTACCCCTCTGATACTTGAAAACAATACATAACACATATCAGCACTTCTTCAGACTCCCCCACTGCTTTGAGTTAAAGGGTTAAGCCTGTTTTCTGCTGCCCAGAAGAGTTCTGGAAAAGTGAACTGAGTGCAGATGCAAGACCTATAGGTGGCCCGAAACCAAATATGTAAACAGGAAGGACGGGGAGGAGGGGAAAGCTGATTAGAAAGGATACAGGATGTGCTGCTACTCTCTTGCAGTTTGGTTTCAAATTCTGAATCTAAGCAAGAAAGTTGGACTTAAATGAAGCAATAAAGGCTATGAACTGGCTTCCCTGCTCCAGATCTGCCCAGACACAACACAGCTACAACTGTGGTTTTTATTTAACTGCTCCAGATACAGAAAATCTTGACTCAAAGTTTGCATAATTTCACTCTACAGGAGTTTCTGCACTTGGTGAAATCTATTTCGTAAATCTTTACAGCAATATTCAGGGAAGGAAGAGCAAGACTTTCACTTGGCACCTACTGCAGTAAACGAGGAAGATTGGGTTACACTAACGTGTCTTAGCAAAGGCGTGTTCAGAAAGCAGGCCCTTTTAAATGTGATTGCACCAATGCAACCATCCTCTTTCACAACAAGAAACAAGATCCAGACATATTTCAGTTTGTTTCCCAGATGGGAAGGAAATACAAGCTGATGCAGAGTGAGTACAGAGGAGTGCAGAAACGAATCTGCAGAGGAGTTGCAATAAGACCAACTTAAAGGAGTAAAATGTTTGTGATTAAAACTGGCACCCCACTAATAGCGAAGCATATTTAGCCAACTCCCACCTTCCGTTCACCTATGCTTGCGGACACTCCTTTGCTCCCTGCTTTGACTTTCTACAAACACACAGAACAAAATCTCATTCCTCTCTCGCTGTTTTGTCTAATTCAAGGATTCTCTTCTCCTGGTGCAGACACTTAAGTCACACTGACATTAATGGGAGCTTGACACAAAGAATTCAGAGTGCGAAGACAGCTCTGCCTGCAAAACGAAAAAGAAAAAAAAGCAGTTCCCTAGCTATACATTTCTTCAGCAAAACTAAAAGCTTTAGGTGAAGCCCCGAGCACATTCCTAGGGCAACAAAAGGACCCCGGTGGTTCTTGTGCCCAGAGGAGATTTCAGGTCCTACAACACATGGCTTTAGTGTAAAGTACAAGCCCTTCACTGTGGAAAGCCTGTAGGTGCCTGTGCAGAGGTCTCGCAGCACATGCGGTTTCTAGAGGAGGTAGTCATGGCTCAGCTGTTGGTGTAGCACTGCAGGCAGGCATAGTACAATGCAGGCTCAAGCCCAGGCCTTAGTCCAGGTGGAAAGGAAAGGCTGTGTGGGAGAAGGAGGAAGGTGGAAAGCCTTGTACAGATTTTTGAGGACATTCTGAAGCCTGGCAGTTGGTGGCGAAGGAAACTCCAACTCAGCGCCGCTCTGGCTCAGTTTGCCAGCACAGCACCCCGTCCCCTGGAAACACACGACTCCGGGTAACTAGCATTTGAACTGATTAGACATGATACAAGCAGATAAGGTGGCATCCCGAGGAAAAATCCCACTGTCCAGCAAGCCAGGCATAAAATGCATGTTTCAGCACTGTGCTGGCTTTGCTAACAGTGTATTCCCCAGACATGCAGCCAAATAAAGGCTCAAAGGGAATAAATTAGAATGGTACAGACAGCAATGGAGAACTTATTAGGCCCCCGAGAGAAAGCACGAGTCTCTTACTTTTCTTGTCCACAGCACAGCACGCACACAGTGACTCATTTTTACCAGGGAGGATGCAGCACATAAAAGGTTTTAGTGCTTTGGAAAATGTCAGTTCAAATAAGAAAGGAAGGGAAGGTTTTACCTGAGCATAGCCAGTGAACAGAAGGAGGGAGAGCAATACACAGATCAACCCACACCTCTGTGGACAGGCCAGGGTCAGAATCTAAGGGCAACGTGCACATGGCAAGACAAGGCAGCTAAGAAATTTCAGACTGGGGAGGACACCAACAGGGTGCCGCAGGTTAAGCATCCAGGAGCTCAAAAGGGGCAGTAGCACACACACAGCTCAGACACACAAGGGGCAGCACAAGGAGAATGGGCTGGAAGCCAAAGGAACGTCTTGTCGCAATGAAAGAGTGAATAAAATGAGCAGGTAGGACAGACATGAACACAAGACAAGCACAGCAAAAAGAACAGTCATGGGACCAAAACACAAAGAGGAGAAAGTCACATTATCTGAGTCTAAGACAAGGAAGAGGCTCCTTTTTATTGCATTGCATTTTATGCAAAAGCTGCATAGCCAATGATGCAAATGGATTACAGGATACAGAGAATGGAGATGGACGCCTGACTTATCAGCCAAATAAACTCATGCCAAAAAGGAAACAGCAGAAGAAAACGAGAGGGGAAAAATTGCAACAGTCTGTTCCAACAGAACAACAAAGAGGTCACTCGTCTCTGCCTCTACAAAACAAACAGATCTGGGATTACTTCTTAACCCAAAAAAGACACAGTGGCCACCAACAGAAATTCATTCCCACACCAGCTAAACTGAAAAGTGTCCTAGATTTAAACTGTGCTGCAGGAAAGTGGATTGCAGGTAAATAACTGCTCTAATGAGTACCAAATTAACCCAGATGCATTACAAAATCAAGTGATCTTCTAAAACAAAAGCCTGACCTGCAAATCTGTATGCTTTTGGTCAGCCCCACATATGTCAGTGGATCTACAGGGCCGGGTCCCATTATTCTGGTTAACTTTAAAAGGAATAACTCACTGCTAAGAGGATTTGATACTGCCTAGACTAGACACATTCAAATATCAGGATAATTGGCAGATCTGGTTTAAACCAGAGACATCCTTCAACCAAATGCATGAAAAGGCATCTCAGCTGAAGTGGCCATTTGCTGGTCCCCCGAGTAAGAAACTCATGTGAAAACACGGCCCCTGGTGTTAAACAATAATAATTCAGGATCACAGATATTCCAGCTTCCGGACTTCTTGTTCATTGTGAAGAACAGAGAGGAGAAATGGAGGGGAGAGGAAGTACTGGGCAGAAGCTTAATATGACAGACAGCCCATCTCCACCCTACCTGGGAAGCTGGAGGCAAGGCAGCCTGTGAAAACTGCTGATGGGAGTTCTTACATCAAGGAGCAAAAGATTTTTGGTTCACAGCCCCTCTCACCAGCTACACATATTTACATAGGTGTTTAGATGGGAGCTGAGCAGTGGTGTTTACCAGTTTAAATACACTGTGCTACCATTATGGGGCCCAGCTAGAAAAGAGGAAGCTTGGACACTCACACTCACTGGTTGCTTGGGCTGTCTTAGTTAAGAAAGGGCCAATGCAGCACAGCCCCACAAAGCCCCCAGCTGAATGCACTACACTGAAGCTAGCAACAGAAATGCATACAAGTAACAATTTCATACACAGATGCATTTCTGAGTGAGCCAGCAATTTGGTTCTCACGGATTCCCTAGCCAGCTAAGCCACTTGTGACTAACATGGCTGTTCTCAAGGGAAGCATTTCTAAACATCAGCAGCCAGTTAGGCAACCCAACAGTGCACATATTTCAGGAGGAGGGAAAAGTGGATGGTTTGAATCATCGGATTCATCAAGCATTTCCAACCCGGTAATTAGCCTCACACAATATTTTTAAGGAGTAGCCTGAATGAGGCTGGAAAACAGTAACATCTTTTAAAGCTCCAAGGCCAACGCCTGCTTACTCATGCTAACCCCATGCCCTACAGCAAAGGCTCCTCGCAAGGCTAAAGCTGACTGAATTTGACTCTCTTCTCTCAGACAGACCTTCGAGATCTAAAAGACCTGAGTGTTTAAATTCACCTTGACTTCTTTGCAGCCACAGGCAAAGCAGCACTAGACTCCCCCAAGCACCTCAGGGAGGGGGTTTTGTAGTATCGTGTAGCAATGTAAAAGTGTAGTCGAATAGTCAACTACTCGCATTTCCCTCCGCCCCAGCAAGGGGGAGAGGCTCATCCATGCCGTGGCTCTGCCTTTTAAAAGTAGTAAGAGCTGCCCAACTCTTAACACATTTAAAATGCAGAGGCGCAGTGGGGGACCTGGCATGGTCCGGGGCTGAAGCAGTCGCAGCTCATGCTGGGTCCTGGACCTACTCCCACTGCAGCTCTGCAGTTTAAATATAGCAGGAGCCAGGCTGCCTGCATGCCCAGCCCAGCTCCTACTACATTTAAACCGCAGAGCCGCAGCAGCCCCTTATCGACTAATCGTGTACTCCATACAAATCGTACCGCATACACGATTAGTCATTTACTTGCTACTTAACACCCTTAGTCAGGTGTTGCTTTGTAGTGCTTTACTCAGAGGAATGACACATAGATGAGGGCTTCAACATGGGGTTCTTAAGAGGGTAGGCAGCCTCCTTACTGATATGCTGAAGGAACTATGCATCGAGGCTGGGAATGTGGCCCCCAGCGGTTTGTAAGGGGAGGGATGTTTGCGAGGAAGGGAAAGAAATGGCCAGGGCCCTCAGAACAAGCACGGGTTGTTCACTCCTCTCCCCCAAAATCCACTGGGAGGAAAATGGCTGAGCCGCTACAAGAGTCAGACACTGGAGGGGCCTTGTGACCCACATGCTCCCCTTCCCTAGGGACCAGCATCAGACAACTGGTCCGCAGGGAGTTGAGAAGTGGCCCACGTTCAATGCAGGACTTGGCCTGTCTTTCCTTACGGAGGTAGAGTTTTTCTGTGGCAGTAGGGAAGTGCAGTGAGGAAGGGCCTTACAGGAGGGTGACTATGAGACATGACTGGACACAAGGAGGGGGAGGGGGAATGCAATATCACAAACTCCAAGAGGTAAAAACCATGATTCAAGGACTCAAAATCATCTACACAAAACTTAACAGAAAGATGAGATTTGGCTTTGTCTTCTTGTTTCTGAGCCTTTAGGGTCCTCTGGGGTCAGCTTCAAACTTCTCTTCACACCCAAAAGGCCTGAAACCTGCTGACTCCAGCAGCTAGGGCTGTAGGAACACCACCAGGTATTGTGGGAGCTGGTTTACTTTTGTCAAATTGCTTATTTTGTGTGTGTTTAATGTGGTGTCTGGACTGGGTTTTTTATTTTGGGGGTGGGCTCCAGGTGCTTCTATGATGTAAGAAGCACGGCCTCCCTCACACAGACACTGTCAGAAAGCAGTGCCTACCCAGTGGTAACTCTGTTGCCGCTACAATGATTAAGCAACACAGAGGGGCCCTCATGCTACTAAACCATGCGTCAGTCATCCCCTTTCCCAGCCCAAGTGGAGCTGCTGAAAGCAGTAACTGCTATTGTCAGAGGCAGAGCATGGTCTGGAGCGGCAATAGAGGAAGGTAGGTTTGAAAGGCACCAACAGATCCTGCTCTGTCATTAGGCGCTGCTGCTAGATTGACAGCTGAAGAAGCAGGTCAATGATCAATTCTGGACTGACGGCTCTTGGGGCAGCAGTTTTGAGATTGCCACCCACTGGTTTTAAATGACATTCTGCCTGCTGGAGATTCCCTCTGTGCTTTTCATTCAATGCGGGACTCCCCTTTCCTTCCCGTCTCAAGCAGCTGTGATAGGTTGCTCTGCCCTGGGAAAGAGATGCGGCACTGCACCTCAGAAGTTGCTGGGCCAAGCCACACATCCCATAGTTTCTTTGGGGGGTGTTGAGACTAGTTAATATTTGTGATCCATTCTGAATGCCCTGTGTTTTAGATGCCAGATCAGTGAAAATCTACATTACTAAATGTGTTTTTCAAAAAAACCTGGAACTATTTTCCTCTCTACAATGAAACTTAAGTGTTTTGGGGACTTTTTACTACACAATGCTGCTGTTAAAGTACTGTTGGAGGTGTGATTTTATATTAGTTTAATCTGTTTCTGTTTCCAACAGTGAAGCTGCAATACACATTACAATAAATCAAAGGGATGTGTAGAGGCATAAGACCAGTGTGTGTGTGTGTGCTGTATTGCCCCTGTATTTTTAGTTTATAACCAGTTACCAAGCTCCATATACCTTTTAGCAGCAGCAGTGTCCATAAACAGACTGAACAAAGCTTGCAAAGTGCACTTTGATCTGTTATTCTTGCTACTGTGACTTGGTCAGCATTGAAAATATGTAATAAAGAACCTTGCTTCTATAGATTCTGAACAAGACAGAGGAGAGAGGTGAAATTAAATGAGGGGGTAGGAAAAAAGTTTAGACTTGCCCTAAGCAACTGTCCCCAGACCCAACAAAGCCTGCAGAACTAGAGAATATGCACAACTGCCCGGGAGGCAAAGCATGAATTTTTTTTTAGACTTAGCATAATCCTTGCCTCACTCCTGTAGACTGCAAAAATGGGGTTTATTGATACACCAATAAATCGCTCTGGATACCAAACAATACTTCAGACACTGCCAAGTTTGATCACAGCTTCTATGCTGTGTTCCGACTTAGGTTGCTCTGGGGCTGGAATAAAATCAGAGCATTTCAGAAGGTTTTATTAAAATACACCCCCTGATGATCCAGGATCTGGAAACTATAGCTGTACTTTCCAACTGCCAGAAGCCATGGTCTCAAGAGCAACAGCCTTAAATCTCCAAGTTAAATCAAATTTGTTTTCAGTAAAATCTAATGTAAGGAGTGTTCTGTTCTAACTGTGCATTTCACAACCACTTTTAGCATCAATACCAATCCAGCATAAGCATTTGTAGAGACTGGTGACAAGACACTGCACTGCTTGCTACATGAATATATTTAGGAACACAGTAAGTATACAACTTCGTAATTAAGAGTCTGGTGCCTTTGAGTCAGACCCATGACTCAGGCAGCAGTTTATTGCAAAAACTGCACATGGGCACTGGGAAGAGAACAGCCAAGAATTTCATTTCTGTATTTCTAAAGTTCAAGTTACCAAATGTTTGAAAAACACCAAGCCTTTGTTTTCAGCACAATGGAAGAGGTGCTCCAAACTGCAAGATTTGGCACCTGTGGGTAAAAGGCTACTTTTATTCTCTTAGCTTCTTTCCACACAACATCATATACTAGATATATTTGCATATAAACTGAAAAACGTAGGTTCTCTTGACCACTTCTGGGTGGGGGAGCAGTTTAAATGCAAGTTCAAGGACAGCAAGATGAGTGGGAAAGACAAGAGTCTCTGGTAGAGGCTGCTCTCCCCAGTGTGGAGGTTGTAACATACATGTTGTAGGAGTTTTAGGCTCCTGGTTAAATTTGCTCGGTTTTAAAAAGTACATACAGGCAATATACTTGAATAAGTGCATGGGACCTTGAAACCAGGATTTTTATATCTAGAAGCCATTTTAGAAAGGCTTAATACCGGACCTACTGTACCAAAACTGTACAATTGAAAACAATGTTTGCAAAGTAATATCTTCCATAAACCCTGCCAAGAATGTTTAAGTAAGTGAACAAAACCCTCTGTGTGGTATTCTAAGTGCTTGGTTCTGAGACAGGGCGGAAAACATCACGTTGGAGGAGTGGGGGCTGGGTTGCAAGTAGGAGAGATCAAGAATGAAAGTGCTTACTTGCTTTCTTTCCGAATACATCAGCATTGCACAGACATGACATGCTTCCCAACAAACTCAAAGAGCAGGCTGCAGGAAGGAGGGAAGGAGGAAGCGCACGTGATCTACTCCGATTCAACAGCACCCACTGCAATATGATTCAGGGATCAGCACAGATGTCTCCCTAGCAAATGAACTCTCTTATTGGAGATGAGGGAAGCTGCTTTGTTGGCAGCTAAAAATGCTGTTGCAATGTAATGCACTAGTGGACAGAGAACAAGATGACTGGAAATCAACTGAGGTAGCAAGATCAGGGCTGAAGGAAGGAGAGCATGGACACACATAAGTCTTCACTTAGGCCAGACGTAAGTCTTCACTTAGCCAGACGTGGACAAGATACGGCCCGTGGGCTGAATCTGGCCTGCCAAGCTGTTTGATCCAGCCCACAGCCCGCCTTGCCACATCCCCAGGCCAATCGAGATCCAGGGGTGGGGGAATGTGTGTAGTCATTCACCGTTTAAAGCAGCTGGTGGCTCCTTCCCCCTGCCAGGGGTGCTGGCACCTAGAGGGAACCACCAGCCATTTTGAACAGCAAATGATTTTGCACACTCCCCTGGGCCCCAGGTCTTGATTGGCCTAGGGATGGGGTAGTGCACAAAGTCTCCTTCCTCTGCTGGGGCACATGACACCTAGAGGGAACCGCCACGTTCGCCTGAGGGCCTGCTCCTTCTGGGGCAGAGCCAGCCCAGGGCCGCGTATCAAAAATCCTGAAGTCCCGCCCCCATCTCCGGAAAAATTATTGCCCATCCCTGACTTAGGCTATGTCTAAACTGTGCTGTTTTAAGATATGAAACGTAGTGAGCAAGAATGCCAACAGAATCAAACCACCCAATGGGGAGGGGCAGCTTTGTTAGCAGGAAAGCGTCTCCCACCATTCTGAAAAGACAAACACCTGCCTACATAGCTCACGCTCTGCACAGGCACACACGAGCAGGCAAACAGACAACGCTAGAGACAACTATGCAACAATACCTAATAATGGCTGCTACTAATCAGAACAGAGGCACCCAACTGTAATTCAAAGTCACCTTCAATTTAAACGAGAGAGTTCTGAACAATGGCTATTGTAAAGAGTACTCACACCTACTGCCAAACAAAATGTACCATATTTACTTTACCCAAAGCTGGAAGAGAAGTACTGGAGAAGATAACAGACAGACAGACTGTGGCCAAAAAAGAGGAGTCTAGCAGGAGGAGAGAAACACCTGTCCTCTTAATTTCAGTTCCCACATGTTCTGGACTGAATTTCACATCACAGTCATGAACGCGCACATACAACATCATGTATTGAATTCTAACAAATAGGGCTCCCTTATAGAAATGCACTGACGTCAACCCCGTGACTGGCTTTGCTAACTAAGATGTTGCAATCCTACTTCCCACAACAGTTGAAATCAAAGTTTAAAAAACCCTTCCTTCCTCCCCTCCCCCCAGCATTCAGACAGATTCTGTCCAGAGAGAAACAGGGAGGGTGGCTGATGGATGTTGAGTGTGTGTGGTGGACGACCTATTGTTCCAGACATGAAAGGCCAGACTCTCAGTGGCTTGCTAGCCAGGAATTTGAGTGTGCACTGTCCCACGTGTGTGATTAGATAAGTACCTATCTGGGCACATGAGTTTGGGGGCACATTTTGGGGAATACACAAGCTAAGTGGCATAGCACACATGCAAAGACTGAAACACCTGCCTATATAGCTCATACTGCGCAGACACACAAGAAAGTCACCCCCTAAAATGGGACCGAACATCTCAAAACGTACTGCAGAGTGTACTGCCCTGGGGCTGAGTGATGGGGGGTAAGACAACAAGCTATTTCCACTTCAAATGTCTGGTTCTATAAGTAAAGAAAAAACACGGCCTGCTCTTGCTAAGCGTTTTACTCGTACTGCACCATCTACCTGAAACTCCCTGCTCCCGGCCGGTGACTGAGTCACTTCCTCTCCTGGTCTCTGGGTTGTTAGAAATTCACCCACACTTTCTCAGTACATGAAGGGTGTCACTGAAATGCACTGTTGAGAGACTGAATTACCATTTTACAGCTCCTGCTCCACTTCCTTACTGACACAGGACAGCCATTTTGCTGTGTGTGTCAGCCCATTCAGCAGCACCCCAGCTACTCAGGCGAGACATGTCTAGGAGCCAGACATGACATTTCCCGTCCTCATCAGCAAGGACCAGCTCTGCAGGAGAAGGGGGAAGGTGTGCCTGGAGGAGGCATCAGTCTCATGACTGTAAAGGGGCGGAGTTAGAGACTGCTGCTAAATAGCCATTCTGTAGGCAGCAAGAAAATGGGACTAAGGAAGAATCTTGTGTGCAATAAACTGGCAACAGGAGGTCCATCATACTCCCCTCATTAAGGATGTTAAGTATTGGGTAACTGACTAATGGCATTTTGCATCGACTATTCGATTAGTTGCTAAGGCACCTCCGCCCTAGGGCTGTTGCTACACTTCAAAGGCGAAAGCGCCGCATGGAGCCTGGAGGTTAGGGCTCCACGCAGCAGTGGCGCTCTGAAATGCTTCAAGGAGCCTGGCACCAGGCTCCTTGCAGCATTTCAAAGCGGCAGTGCCCCATGGAGCCTGGGGTCAGCTTTCCCCAGCTGGCCCTAGGCTGCACATGACGTTTCAAAGCAGCAGCGTTGCATGGAGCCTGACCCCTTGAGCTCGAGGTCTGGCCTCTAGGCCACAAGAGGGGGGAAGTGACTAGTCAACTATCCTGTTGACTATCCAATAAGCATTTGCTTATCAGATAATTGACTAGTCCTTCACATCTCTACCCCTCATCTGTTTGTCTCACCTCAGATTACAGTCTGGCTGCAGAACCAAGGCAGGATGGTGATGCACAAGACAGAAAGAGCCAAACTTCTTTTTCATGTCCCAAGAGGAGTTTGAAGCACCCAAAAAAATAGCCTTGTCTTGTAAACTAAGACAATTACTGCTCTATGCTACTGAAAAATAAATGCAGAGCTCCACAGTGACATTTTAATCATTGTTATGGTCACATTATCCTTGAAATAACCTACAATGAGCTTATGACTCACCTTCTTCTCCCCCCAAATACACTGCTTGAGAATTTAAATGATAAAAAAGGCAGCAGCAAAGGTTGTCAGGCTTAAATCTCCTTCCTTCAGCTGTTCTGGCCACATTGGTCAGAGACTCCTAAACTCATTCAAGACAGACACAGCCTAGCACCCTGGGAATACTCAGATACATTGGTCAGCCAGCCAAATACTGTCCAGAGGGTCCGCAACTGCCTAGCTTTGAAAATGAGTCAAGCTAGCACCTTTCCAGAGCAGTAACATGATTTGTTCTCAAGTGTCCAGGGGATGCCCTCTCTCTCGCAGCTTCCTGTGACCTCTGTCACAGTCATTCCATGATGTATTTACTCATCGATATGCCAAGAATGCAGAAACAACAGTTCATGACTCGACACAGCAATCAGTTACACTTTAACAAGATAAACTAACTTTTCAAAACTCTCTAGAGCTCTGCCGCTGAAGAAACTGCCATTCAGCACCATGAAACCCATCGTTGGCTATCCCCAAACAAATCAAACAATCGATTAACCAACTAAAAAATTCCCATCCATTAGGCTAGCAACATGGCTCAGAAAACCCTTGGATACTCAAAAACCAGCCTTAAAACTTTTAAACCAAACCAACTCAGTCAACAGCTCAGGACACTGACCATGTGACACAGACTACACCTTGTTATATCAAATTCTGATCCTTGTACTTGGGAACAATGGACGCAAAAGGCTCTAATCACTTTGCACAGAGGTGGAGTTGTATCCTCGTGCTTACTGTATCCCCCGAGCCTTGGGATGTATAAGACTAGTCCTACAGTTCAGTTACATGCAAGGGATTAGAGAAAATGGAAAACACCTCCTAGTATCTATTACAGTGCAAGCAGGGGCTCTGTGCAATCTGATCTTTAAGAACTCAGATGACGGAGTGTAGTAGATGTCACTGCTAAGGAAGTTTTCTTGGTACTCCCTTTACCCATTTTGCCACTCTTCTCTGTCCCTCCACAATCTGTACTGATTTCTGGTGCTGAAGTGACTAGGACTTCAGTAGCGCTGAATGATCTGGGATGGTGGCCTGTCTTATGCACGGGCAGCCAAAAGCCACACTGGCTTTGCTTTGCACCATATATTACAACCTCATAGCTGACCTGTAATCCCCAATCCCCCCTCCCCGCTAGTTTTACTACGTGCCCAACCTTACCATGCACCTTTCAGATTGTTTTCTCCCAATGCACTAACAGACATTTTTACAGACTGAATAATTTCATTTTTTGCTCAGATTATTCTTGTCAGATCTCCCAGTTTTGTATTATTTGCAAGTAAAGTAGCAAGCTAATATATTCTTCTAGACCTTTAATAAATATGTTACACAAAACTGGGGTAAAAACTGACTAGTTGAAGGAATCACATCTCCACCCTCAACTCTATAGCCATTTATTTATATTTCTCCAATCAGTTTTACGTTCTTTTGACAGTACAAAACCTTTTTATCTGTCAGACAGGATGGCCCCGTAGCAAGTGTGGAAGTCAAATTACAGCAGAGTGTGCGCAGACATGTGAGCATATACAGATTATATAGACACACACCAATGTATCATGTAACAGGTTGTTAGGACAAATTATATTTGTCCCAGCATTTAACAAGTACTGACAGACTCGGTCCTTCATCCTCAGCAGTCTAAGCCTCAGTTGATGAGCTGATTTAACTAGCAGCTGAATAGGACTGATCACTAACCAGCCACAGGAAGAAGTGTTTCTTTTATAATCCTTTTGTTGATTACATTAAATGTATCACTAAGGTAAGAACTGATCTTTCTCCATTCCACCCTGGCTATCAGACTACAGGGAACACAAAATTCAACTACCTTCTTGTGGAGGTTTAAATAATACAGGAAAAGCCACACAGTCACTTAAGGACAGTTTTTGCTAGGGTAAAAATGCACTCGCCACTTCCCCAGCCCCAGAGACCACATTTAGGTGGTGTGGTACTCTGACTCCCTTACCTGTATCCGAGTCTTTTTGATCTCCATTTGTTCCCACAGTGAAAGGCAACTTCCGTTTTGTAGCTCTCTCTTTCACCTCCTTGCCACCATCACTCCGGTCCAACTTTGGAGTCTTGGTTAGGGAAACTTTATCTTTATCCTAGACAGGAAAGAGAAAAGATGTCACAGAATCTCTCCCAAGACATCTGCCACGATGTCTTTAAGGGTCCGAGTCCGGGCTTTTACACTATTTCGGCTGAGCTATTACAATTAGCCAGAGAAAACGACCTTGTCACAGAGGGGTTTTCCTTTTCCTACAGCAGACCCAAATTGGCCTTGCTTTTCGTGTTTTCCTGAAGAATGTGTCGCTGATAAAGTGGCTAGAATGGTATGAATGAAACTGTTAGTGCCTTCTTTCTGCTGGTTGCTTCACAAGGGCACATGTCTAGATCCTTTTGTAGAGAGGAAGGAAATAAATACTTTTTTGGTGGCAGAAGTAGCCTCCCACTTCTCTGTCCCAGAGCTACCTGAATAACAGGCAAACCTTTCTTCCGGCTGAAGGTTCAATCCACAAACTACTCTGTGCAATAGTAGGCACTAGACAGAAGTCTCTTTCCTTGGACTGAGCTAGCTGCTTCTGAAGAACAAGCAGTTCAGAGTGAGGCACTAACCCCGGGAGAGACACAGATTCACTCCTGCCTCATCTTCCATCAAGGCAGCAAGTTGTACTGCCACCAGACCATCAGCCCAGCAATAACCTAGTCACATTTCTTAATTAAGCTAGAAGAATCAGCCACCACTGTTAAAACACGGATGTAAACACATTAACAAAAGATCAATGTCACTATATTTGTGCAGACAATGTAACAATGCGCTCTTACTCTCACATATAGGTCTGGAAGGATTTGATTTGTATCAGTAAATGTGGCTGAATGATTTCACTGTACACACAAACCAAAGGAAAAAATATTTTCACTGATGATCATAAAGGTTTACTGATAGGCCAAGAAAGAAAAATGCTGCTTGAGAAATGGTTAGTGTTTGATATAAGGGTATTTACTTTGTATTTTTTGACATGTCATGTGGACAATTTGTATTTCAATTCTTATATAGTTTTAGATTTTTGAATCTCAATGTCTAATGTCATTAAATAATTATGTGCTCCCGGTAAGCTGTGTGCTTGGGCAGCCATCCAGGAACAATTCAAATGTCCCCCAGCTGATTAGCAGAGCGCTCAGAGTTGGCAGCATGTGTTTCTAGTGGTGGTGCACATCTGTGCATGCCTTGGTGCACATAAGAAAAAATTATAAGGAACATTTCCCCTTCAATTTCCTGCAACTATAAAAAAATTAAATTAAAACTCCCATAGTTTTGCATAATAGAACATTTACACTGATAATACACTTTAAAATGTTTTAATATAAACATTGATGTCCATCAAAATAATAATAATAATAATAATAATAATAATAAAATTCTGCCAAGCCTATAGCTAAGTGAAAGGACCCAGAAAGGCAGAGATCAATCACTTTACCAACAAGGCCTGGTATTCTACCTGGCAAAAAAGCCAAGATGCTATTGCAGAAGAACAAGGAAGATCCATGTGGCAAAGGGACACCATGCTGTGGTGAGAAATTAGCAGCCCCATTTACAGTCAAGATGGAGTTGTTATACTAGCACTTCCTGTTGTGAGATCTGGTTCTACACAGAGAAAGAAACAGGAAGTGCTAGTGGTAAGTCAGTGTTATTATTGTTGTTTTTTGGGTGTGCCTGTGTGTGTTAGTTTTGAGCAACTATCTTCATTTACTAGATAGGGTTTTCTAACCCTCATCAGAATGACAGGGTGTGAGGACAATGCACCCAGAGCACACCATGGGCAGGGGGAGATCTTCCCATTGAGAACCAAAACAGTTTTAAAGCCATTCCCTCTCCATACTGAGTGAAGGCTTTCCTTTGCCACATGCAATGTTTCCTGAACCAGGCTGACGAATAATCTGGCAGTTGATAAACCTGCTAAAGTTACTGTCTGTTTACGGGATCAGTACTCCAGCCAGACAAAACGGCCTGTTCTGTACATATCAGCATGGCACTGCAAAGCCCCAGCACAGCCCTTGGGGGAGGAGTTCTCTGTCATAACAGAAACAGCCCATGTGTCCCATTGGCGTAGATCTCAGCTCTAACTTTCCCACCTCAACAAATTACCTCAGATTCTCCACTAGAATCAGTGATATCCTACTTAATAATGCACAACAACAAAATATGTTTCTGGCTTGGTGTGTGCATAGGGAACAGAGGAGGGGAGCATCCTCTAGAGAAAGAGGTCAATACACTTCTCAGTCTGAACAGCTTGAAACATCTGCTAGACTTGTATGCAGCTAGTTGGCCAAGTTCAGTACCTGGGAGCCTGTTGACCACCTCTACCTTGTAGCTACCAAGAATTACTACAGAGGACTCAGGTCCCACGGGCAAGCCAGGGAGTTAGAAACGCATGGCGTTTTTTCCCAAAGAGTTTACTCACTAATGAGCACAGAAATACCCCGAAGAAAACAGACTGAGTGTGTGCCGCAGTGTGCATGTGACTATGGGTGTATGGCACAAACTGGATGTGTGAGACAGTGAATCAGAGTGTGCGCGCTGGCTGCTGCTGGGTAAGTTTCTGAGAGAAGTCACGTGCTGTCTCTAAGGGAAATCAGTCCTGCTCTGTTGTCTCCCCTCCCCTCCCCTCCCCCTCTCCCTGCACTCCTGAGTCACTTACCATCCATGCTTCATACTGGAGTAGCTCTGCTGTAGTTCCTGCTCCCTGCTCTGCAGAGATGGGGTACAGGGGCAGGGGAACACCCTGATTTCAGCCCTACCCTCTCCCATCCCTCCTGTCCCCTCCTCCACTCTGCACAGCTAGCAGGAGAATCCTGGGAGCAGCTTGGCTGCAGGATGGAGCAAGGTGGAAGGGGGGGGAGGGGAGGAGAACAGCTCTGATAATCAGCTGGGAGAAGGGGTCAGAAAGAAATAACCGGAGGACTGGATTCGGCCCCCCAGCCTGATTTTGCTCATCCCTGATACAGATGGATGGTTGAAGGACAATTTCTAAATCCTGTAGTCCAGCAATATCAACTCAAAATGAACATAGTTTTTGTAATGGGATAGTATTATATACATGAAGGGAATACAACAGCTGGGGATGCGCTATTTTCCAATATTAGCCTGTGTATTCCTGGCTTTTTGTTGAGGTGTTGAGATTTTACAGGGTTAAGGTCTTTTTTTAAACTTCCAGATGGGAGCAAATAGCAGAGAAACAATTAAGTGGAGCAGTCAGAAGAAACAGGTTTGAGGAAAGACTTAAGCATGTCTACATAGCAGTTTGACATGTCAGTGGGGATAGATTGGAGTGGGCAATAATTTTTAATGGGGGGGGGCCACGCCAAGTTTTTGGATAAGTGGTCATGGGCTGCACGTCTGTGTAGGGGTGTGGGGTCTGGGACAGTGGGTGGGGTGTAGAAGGGAGCTTGGGATAGAGGACTAGGGTGCAGGAAGGAGTGTGGGGTCTCAGAGGGAATTTGGGTGGAGGAGGGGGTTATGATCTGGGGCAGGGGTTTACGGTGAAGGGTCCAGGAGAGGTTAGGGGTGCTGGAGAGGATTCTGGCCTGGGGGAAGGGTGTAAGAGGGGGTGCAGAGCTGTGATCGGGGGGGAAGAGGTGCAGAGGGTTTGGGTAATGACATGGAGCAGGGGAATGGGGTGCAGGGTCAAGGAGGGCAGGAAAGGATTCTGGCCTGGGAAAAAGTTGTGACCTGGAGGAGGTGGGGAGAGGGGACAGAGAATGTGGGTGGTGGCCTGGGGCAGGTAGTTGGGGAGAGATAGGGGGTGGGATGCCAGAGGGCAGGCTCTGGCTGGGAGGCGCTTACCCAGGCAGCATGAAGGGACGAGACATGTGTAAATTATCTTCACTTCCTTTGTATTTGAGAATTGGTTTATTCAAATTTAGTGTAACACCTTTTAACTCTGCAGCACTGCTTTAAAGGCAAAGCCAAACTGTCAATTTATTAACTTAAGAGTTTCAAGATTTTAGCAAAAACTAGACCTTAAATCTTGTTAACCTTACTTTTTAAATCTACTGAATGCAATGTTAACATTTGAATTAATAAAAGAGAATTTCAAGAACCCAGACAAAATAATCTAACAGAAATTCCCTTGTTAATCCTCCCCTTCCCCCACCAGTGACGCTGTTTGTATCAGACTTGTAAGATCCAGGCAGACAGCTTACTGTGCCAGCAGAGTCATAAGACTACCTCGTCACTGTGTGTACACTGCGCCTTCCTCCTTCTCAGTGTTATCTGGTACTGGCTCAACATGCCGTTTAGAAAACTATGTTTACTCCAATCAGCTCATTTTATTTGCTTGTGCTTAAGCTATCGCCAGTCTGACCAGCCCAGTGGCATGCAATATTAAAGCTGCATTAAAAACGCTAGGCCTCTGTGATGCATGTTCCAACCACAATATTGGGACCTTAAAAATAGATTTAGGAGCCAAGGATATTTTAAAAGTTAAGCTCCATGACCCACGTCTAACAGCTCTCCAGCACAATCTCTTCCTGCCTCTGCTTTTGTGGTTAGAGGGAGCCAGTAACAAGCTTTCAGAAGAGGGAGTGTATTACTTAACACTTGGAACCAGAAAAAGGAGAGCCTTGTACAAGATAAGAAACAGACAGCTTTTCCTCACTGCAGAAGTTATCAAGGTGCCAGAGAAAATTCAGAGCAGCCAAAATACACGCCCGACCATTTTGTTTAAATGTTCTGTTTGAAAATACTTTTGTCTTATTTTCTGACTTGTGAATAAAAATAGTTCAAAAAACAAATGCTGCCATGTTTTGTGCCAGCTACTATTCTGAATAGATCAGAAGGCTCACAAGGTCGGGACAGGTATTAGTTTACATCTGTCATGGGGAGAGGAAGAGACAGCCAGAGATGACTTGCAAGCACAAGCTATAGATTATTCCTTGGTCCATCCAAATCGATAATCCAAATGCACAGTAAGCAACTGCATTCTTTCTACAAACAGGGTAGTTTGCCCTTTTCATCCTCCAGAGACATCCAGGTTGATGTGTAAGTTCAAATACTAACATTGCAGCACTACAATGGGCTAACAGGAACATTTTTACGTGTAAGGGATTCTCAGAAGGAAGACCTGCTGACATTCCCTGGAAAACACTATTTAGAAACATTTATATTCACACACTGGTTCAACCATTTTGGACAGCCACATGGCCTCATTTGCTAGGGTTCAGAACAATCTCATAATAATATAAGACTGTAAGCAAGTTTCTCTTTTCCTACTGCTCATTTTTTAAGGTACAACTTGAGTGCTGCATCAAGACTGCTCAATGTAGAAATGATGGCGCAAGCCAAATGAGTTAAAGGACTTTTCATAGCACAAATCAGTAACCTGCAGCACTTTGCACTTCTTTGAAAGCAGGCTGGAAGAGTGTTTCAGTCCCCTAGTCAGGGCCCCAAAGTGCCCAAGAGTGGTATCACTTCTCAGTAAGATATCTACCTCCTGCCAGAGGACAAGAAACTCCAGTCGTAACCCACATTTCTAAGATGACACTTTCATGGCTCAGTCACTTCTGGGCAGCAGCAGTCTGTTCATTTTATACTTTCAGGGACTGGGCCGGGAAATGCAGATAATTTTCCGTTAAGCAGAGAGGCTACAAATAACGCTTTCTTACACCTTGAGGTATGGGTCAGGGATCTGGCTAAACCCTTGGCAATGGAAGCTGAAACTTCCTATATACAAAGTACTTATGCAACAGGCATCTGAGATCCCTGTTGAGAACTCCATAATGCACGCAACAAGGGACCAACTGAACTTCATACAAAAACCAGGATTCTTTCACTGAAATCTTAAAACAAATTTCAGAGGGAAAAAACCCATAGTGTTCCCACTCCTAACGAAAGTTGGTAGAAAAAGCAAGATGACAGTGTTGCTGGACTTGCACCATCTCTTCAAAGCTCTGTTACTGCCTTTCAAATAGATAACTATTGAAAATTGATACTTTAGAAACTGAATTTCATAATCACATTTTCAAATGACAACATAGTAAATTAATCTGAAAATTACTCTTGTGAAAAGATTTAAAACATTCGCCTATTCAAAATGTATGGTCTAGCCAATGATGCCTGTCTTACAAATTATTACAGCACATTGGTAACAAACTTAAACATAACTGAACAACAGGATGCGAAAAAGCTTCCCCATAATCAGAACATGTCAAAGACTAAAAAGTGTCAGAACTTGAGAAACTGAAGCCTATAAAATATGCTTACTTTAGCGGTTTAAATGTAACATGTATAAAGAAGTACTTTAACATATTAAACTTGTGGAACTCACTGCTGTGGGATACTGGTAAGATTTACTCCAGGGCAAGAAAAATTCCAGTTGCTCTGCTAGCGTTAAATATGTGAATGTTAAAAATGTTCACGCTTTTGGGCACAGTGATTATTGGCTGGGACCTAGAAGAACTGTCCCCACATGGTATTCTACTGCAAAGTTAAGCATATATAAAGGCATGACCAGCAATTTCTTAGATCTTCTTTTTGGGTGACAAAGCCAGAGTTATCTTTAGAACATGTTATTTTCTACTGCAAATATTTCTAACTAATTATGCTGACGTTGATACAAGTCTGCTTAATTTAGACAAGCAAATAGACTAGCTCTCTGATAAGGGTCTGTCACATACACATAGTCAAGTTAAAGGTAAAATGACAGGGGGTAGATTAAATTCAGAATACTGATAACGTAAGCCTGCAAGCAGCCATTCTGAACACCAAGTACACATTTATGACATGGCTCAGTAATAGTTTTGTTTTTTTTACTTATGGCACAAATTGAGTCCGCTTGCTGCAGTTCAATTATCGTGTGTTTTGGTCATTTAGGCTACCAACTTGTGCTACCAAATCTCAGTTTTCATAAGAGGAAAAAAATTCTTTATATCTTATAGTTGCAAAAAAGACGCCAAGGCATAAATTAAGTGCAAAGCAATGCTAAGGAATGGATTTAGGTCCAAACTCTTCCTGAACTACTGCCACCCTCACTCAGACTTTACTTAGACTAAACTGCACTAAAGTTGCACTTCCACTGCACAGTTCACAACACTGAATCACTTTCCATTACCAGCTAATGGAAATCCCCAAAGCCCTTTGTGCTGCAAACTAGATCGACAGCATTTCTACAGTAAAGAAAAATAAGTAGTGAGAACCAGCATTTAGTGCAATCAATACAACGGGTGTCCATTTAGCGGGTCTAACGAAGACCTGCTAAATCAAAGGCAGAACACTCTTTAGTTGACCCTAATACTCCAGACCTTTGAGAAGAGTAAGATAAGTCAATGGGAGAGCATCTCCTGCTGACACAGCACAGTGAAGACTCTGCGGTAAGTCAACCTAAACTACTTTGACTCCAGCCACATTATTCACATAGCTGGAGTAGTGTAACTGAGGTGGACTTATCCCAGTAAGACAAGCCCTTATAAACTGGACTGGCCATGTCAAGTCTTCTCTGAAATGCATCAAAGTGTCAGTTGAGGGAGGGGGAAGATGTCACCTGTATCACAAAAAATAATCAATAAAGAGCATATACCTTGACAAACGGAATATAGTCAAATGTTCAGAATGGCAATACTAAATTCAATTCCCGTTAGGATAATTATTTGTATTGTGGTAGTACCGACAGCAGGGGTGGGCAATGATTTTTGATGGGGGGGGGGGGCACTCCAAGATTTGGAAAGTGGTCAAGGGCCACACTCTTTCATGTTATTAATGGAGGAAGTGAGGGTGTCTGGGATGGAAGTTGGGTGCAGAAGGGCGCTTCAGGTAAGGGACTGAGATGCAGGAGGTGGTGTAGAATCTGGGAGTTTGGGTGAAGGAGGGGGTTGTGTCCTGGTTCAGGGGTGCAAGAGGGATGCAGGTTTTGGATTATAATCTAGGGAAGGGGAGAATTGTGATCTGTAGAAGGGGACTGGGGAGCAGAGGGTTTGGGTTATGAGGAGTAGGAGGGAGAGCAGAGGGTTGGAGGGAGGAGGGGCTGGGGTGCCAAAAGCAGGTTCTTGAAGGGAGATGTTTATCTGGGCAGCTCCCAGCCAGCAGCCCACCAGTTTAAATGGGAAATGAAAGATTGTGCCTAGGGTGGGGGCAGCATGCAAAGCCTCTTCCCCCAGGCTGGCAGCTTTCAGAGAAGCGCACATGGCCCTGCAGCTGGCTTTTCTGAGCTGTGAGGGAGGCAGAGCAGGCAGGAAACCTGCCTGAGGCTCCCGCTGAGCCATGGACTGGATCTGGTGGCTTGGCCAGCTGGATTCAGCCCGTGGACTATGTCCTGCCTGCCCCTGGCCAAAATGGATTCTGAAGGTCACTGCAGAGGAAACTGACGCACTTGCCCCAAAGCATGTGGAACGGGGACAAAGAATTCTCCATCACTGCCAATGGTTTTGAAAGCAAGACTGGAGGCTCTATTTCATGCTCAGCTGTTGGACTTGAAGCAGGAATTAATAAAGGGAAGTCCTATAGCTCATCAGGAAGCCATACCAGATGATGACAGTGATCGCTTTAAGCCTTAAAATCTAGGGAAAACATGGCTGTTTCTCGAACGCAGGCTTGGGCATTAATCTACACAAACGGTTAGCGCCTGGCAAGCTGGGATATAAATCTCACTCAGCAGCTGGCAGCACCCAAATGGCTTGGGTGAATCCTGCTGTGGTACACTGTAAGTTGCCTAATACACTTTGATCTCCTCAGCTTTGAAGCAGGAAGTCTGGAATGCGGATCTAAAGACTACAGGAGAGGTCATATCCAGGCTGTGTCTAAGGCCTGGTCTACATCTAAAACCTAGGTCAATCTAGCTATGGCAACTACAGATCTGACAACTTTACCTCCCGAGAGGGCCTGTTCAGCCAATCAACAGCCCATAGTCACTGCCCGATCGATGGGAGAAGTTTATCAACCTAGCGACTGCTTCTCAAGCGGGCGACTTTGCAACAGAAAAACCCTTGTAGCCCTTGCAGTGTAGACAAAGCCCATGTCTTGCAGAGTCCTTCAGAATAACATCTCTAAGACCCTGCCTTTCCCACCCACACAGATATTATGCTCATTGAGGCTCTTCACCTTACACTGATTACTAGAATATCCCTCTCTCTGGCCATGACAAACACAAGCTTGTATTGCTCATAGCCGAGTAGAATGCTGCTGGAAAGATTGACTTCCTCATTTCACTGTTTGGACCATGTAACTTGCGTCCCTTCACTGGCCCCTCTTCTCTCTGGTGTCAAAGAGAAGCTGCCTGTTTTCACTTTCATGGCCTATCCCCACGCTACCTGTCACCTTGGATGCAGTGCTGAAAGGTCAGCTCTCACCATCTCTCAAGCCCATAGCAGCCTTTGTAGCCCACCTGTTACATTTTCAAACAATCACCCTCACGCTCTCTCCCACGCTGCCATGCACACTTTGGAGGAGGCTGCCCAGAAACATCGGCAGAACTAACTCGTCCTCCTTCAAATCTCTCCTTAAAACTTTTCTTTGCTGTGAAGCCTACTAAAGCTTGGCTCTTTAAGACGGGTGTGCTAAGACCACAGCCTGTCATGCTGCCCAACATCATCTCTTGGTTTCCTTATGTTCCTCCGTCAGTCTATCTGCATCCATCGGCTGCTTTTTATCTTATACTAGACTGTACACACTCATTGTGGCAGGGACTGTCTTTCTGCACTGTGTGTGTACAGTCCTAGTGTTGGGAGGTTGAGGTCCCGGGCTGGGGCTCCTAAGTGCTCTTTTTTAGTCTATAAATTGCTACCAGACCATTTGTTGTTTTTTCCTGTAACAGACTAACTCGGCTACCCCCTGAAGCCCGCAAACAACAAAGGCAGGTGTGCTTGAAGAAGCCTCCATGGCGAATTTCAACCTGAAACAGCTGCTGCAGCTGCGGCGCCAGGCCTCACGTTTCAGAAGAGCCCAAGAAGCACTACGACGTGTGGAAGGTGAGAGAGCAGACACGCCCACTCCCTTACCAGACCGCTCTCCCTGGCGGAACTCAGGAGAGATGTCTCCACCAGTCAGAAGGAACAACCCAGGAGACCATGTTTTCAGACACATCCTGGCCACCAGGGTTTGAGGCGGATGACAACTCAAGGCTGCTGACAACAGAGGGTGAGGGGGCAAACAATGAATTTGGAGTAGGGCATGTGATTCCCCCTATGTCGCCTCTGGGAGAAACCTTCCAGCCCCACCAACCCCTGGAGAACTGGGGCAGCAGGGGTGGAAAGTATGTCCTTCTGGGTCTGGCTAGGGCTGCCTCCTGCAGACTCACAGCACGAGATTCTCTCTGAGGGGGTAGGGCCTGAGGAGGCCCTACCTCCTCAGACACCTCAGCAAGTGAAGGGCACAGGCAAGGTACCTCTGGCTGAGCACAGGATAGGGAACCTGCTCCCAGTGCCTTTCCCAGTGGCCCGACTGCCCTGCACCCAGCCCAGGGCCACCGAGCTCACCCCACCAGGTTAACCACTGCTCTCTCCTGCTATGCCTCCCCCCAACATGTCTCCAGCAGCCAGGGCTGAGCAAGGAGTGGAGAGAGCAGGCAATGCTGCCCTCCCAGACAGACTCTCTCACTGACAACTGCTTCACTGCAGAGAGGCAGTGTCCCAGAGAGGCCACCCTCACCCATCCCCTCTGCTTCCCACCCAGACTTCTGTTGGGTGGGGGGGGGGGGGAGGGAAAGCAAGCCGGGGGGACAGTGAGGGGTACAGCAGGAGCAGGGGAGACACATGCACAACCTGGAAGGTCCAGCCAAGCAAGTCCCACAAAGGCAGCTTGGTACTTGTAAAAATCTGAAGGAGGTGGATGGGGCCTCTCACCACTCCCCCTCCGGTTTGAGCTGGCTCACCTGATAGATGGAGAAAGACTGGTCCTTTAAACTAGTTCACTCCCCTGCTTGCAGCAGAATAACTAAGGTATCAGAAGCTACTGAAACATCCGGGCTGCAGGGGCAAGAGCATTTCTAGCTCTGCAACTAAAAGGGGGCAGGTTTGTGTGTGCTTCAACACAGCAACAGCCTGCTGCAAAGAACGCAGCTCGAGTCTAGTGCTCTCATCCTGCAGTACACAACCTGTAGCATTCAGCCCACGGGACAGCCAAGCCCATAAATAAATGGGCTCTTGACATTTTGTTTAGAGTTGGTGTCCCAAGTAGTAACCATTTAAGAACTGTAAGTTTAATGTTCATTAAAACAACTTTGCATGGTAAGCTCACCCCGAGGAGAAGATTTTAAATGTTAAGGTTACTCTTTTGCCATTTTATATTTCAGTCATGATTATGTTGAAATTATATTTCAATTAGTTATAAGGTGTACATAGTACCTAGCCATCCCTCCCTCCCTCCGAATGAGTTTACCCAGAAGACACCAACCAATGAACTCGCATTCAAGATACTTCAGCTACCCTCGGAGAGCAGGAGGAGATATAGGCAGAGACATTTGAAGGTGATGACAAATACATACATGAAAAGTTGCTGCTCCATGAAGCGTCCACAGAACAATATTTGGAAGAGAAAGTCTAGCCACCAACTGCCTGTTCCCTCCTACTCTTATAAACACCTAGAAGTAGAAAGTGATGATTCATTTTACGTTATGCTTTAGCCAATTAACTTGGCGCTCAGCTCAGTCCCTAGTGACAAATTTCTTCACAGGTTGAGAAGACCAGAATTAAACAAGTCAAGAGGCTGGGCTCTGTCCCCACTAAGCAATGCTATCCCCACATGGTCTGCATTGAGGCTTTTGGTGGAGCAGCGTAGAAACAATGTCCTAGTTACACAGCCACAAGAAACTAAGCTGCTATTCCCAGCATTTCTATTCATAATATCAGTCAGATGATGCCACGGCAGATAACTGAACTGCAGCCTTTTCTTTAAACGTCCAGGTGCAATGAAATGGAGGCTTAATCGTACGGTAACTGTTCCTTATGCCTTTTTGATGCACCTATTCTATACACAGCCCTAACAAAACGTCAGCTTTACTGTCTAGTGTGGGGATGGGCAATAATTTAGAAATTTCTAAATGGCCCCGGAGTGCCCCGGAAGGGGCGGGGCCAGGACACTTCCATGCTTCCCTGCCCACAGACCCTGATTGGCCTGGGGGGTGGAGGGAGTGCATGAAGTCTTTGCCCCTGACCTCCCGCCCCCCCAGAGAAACGTCAGCTTTTCTGAGCAGCTGGCGGTTCCCTCTAGGCATCTGTGCCCTTGGTGGCGGGAGGAGATTTCACGTGGTCCCCCCTACCCCAGGCCTAGAGTGTCTCTTGTTCCCTGCCCCTACCCTGCAACGGGCATGCTGTGCTTAAAGTCAGCTCAGGTGGTTGACTAAGCACCATGTGGCCCTGGTGGGGGGAGGAGACTGCACACTCCTCTGGCCCCAGGCTCTGATTGGCCTGAGGGCAGGGGAGCGGCAGGGCGTCCATAGGCCGGATCAGGCCCGCAAAGGCCCTTTTGCCCACCCCGGTGTACTGTAATCAGCACTAGTAGTCAGTTCCCAGCCTCGTTTGCCAGGAAGAAGTCTGGCTAAAGTCTGGTATCCTCAATGAACACAACACAGCTGCTCTTTCCCACCACTTCTCCACATTCAAGACTACTGCGCCCAGCTTTTACACTCTTCCCCTTGCTGTCTTCTGGAAGGCGCTCTGCCTGGGGATAGTGTACGCATCCCAGCATGCTCAATGGAAACAGATTCAACTATGCACATGCGGAGTGAGAAAGGGAACTGGGCAGATTCTCCCAACCCATCTGATATTTGACTCCCATCTAAAATGCTGCAGCTGGGCAGCGGCTCTGCCTTTCTCTTTTTGCCAGGTGGCAAGGCCCAAAATCCTTTCTGGGCTGAATGATCAATCTAACGATTCAGCACTCACAAAATTCCAGGGCATGCTGACAACTGTAAAGAAGCCAAGAGCAAGGCTGTGCTAGGGACAAGGTGAGGATCAGCCCTGGAGAATCCATGAACTCCCATCAAGCAGCCAACTGGAGGCAGAACAGAAGCTGGCAGAGGGCAGCATTTCCTTGCCATTGAAACTCTGCAAACCATCTGCAACAGATCAGTGTCTCTGATAGATCCCATTCTGCAGCACTCCCTGTTAATCCTGCAGCCCGTGTTCTAATATTGAGTGGGCAGAGGAGAGCTGGCACTTAGACACTACAGTGATAATCACAGTCTAGATAGATTAAATAGCATTAGCACTGCTCCAAAGGCTGTAGTTACTATGGAAGGGAGAGCACACTGCTGGAAAATGCAAGTCACTCTTATAAACACATCAGAAACAGTTCTGTGGGAAACCCAAGAAGGGAGAGGAAAAGAGAGGAGCAGGGAAATGCGGAGGGAAAACTAGTGAGAAAAGCAAAATCAGAGAAAAGGGAGAAACAGAGGGTGGGAGAATAAGCAGCATCTAGATTTGCCAATAAAGCTCTGACGCACAGAGCAGGAGATGTCTGAACTGCTTCAGAGGCAGGGCATGCTGGGACAAAGCAGGTCAGGGGTTAGAAGCCAAGAGCTGGTAGGTAATATCTGTATCTATAGTGGAGCTATCGTTTGGATACACTTACGTTTCTAATTTAATTATAAATGGCTTTTTAATTCACAATTTCTCAACCGCAGGGGCTGCCTCTGGACTTTGTTATCCATCAAAAGGCTGGAGGGCAGAGACTGGAGTTCAACTCTGGTGCAAAATGAGCAGCATTTATTTTGGAGGTGCAATGGAAAAACAGCAGCATCTTTAAACACCAATTTTATTTCAGTGACCTCATCTGCAACGCTCAGCACAGATCAAACCTCAGAAGCCTTAATTAAAATCCAAACAGCAATATTTTTAGCAGAGCTACGGAAATACCTTTACTTGGTCCACCATTAATTAGAGCACATCAAACTTCCATGGGCACGCAGCACAGCTGAGATTCTCACATGGATACTGTTTTTGTGGGCACAAGAACAGTATGCAAAAAGAAACGAGTTCCTCCCTTAGCGACACTCACAGTACTACTGATTTCACTGCAGTATTTGTCCCTGCAATGGGGTTCTTTAAAGCAGAAAACTTGAAAATTCTCTACCACCTCCCAAAGTGTCTCAAGCCACTGCCAGTCAGACCCAGTACCTCGCAATGGGTATTACAGATTGACAAGAAATGGGCCAAAGTGAAGCATATGGTATGCTGGGGCCGTATCAGCTGGTATGTCACTACCATACAAATACTGTGTGATTCAGATTCAACATCATCTACTGATACAGAGCACTGAGCAATCTCTTAGCACAGCAAATACTAGAGTGGCTTATAAACAGCTGCCAACTCCTGGCGTCTCACTGTGAACCTGCCCTCTCTAAAGTAAGGTGACTATGAAAAAAACAGGCACGCTACCTTTTTCCCCGTTTGTTTCTCCACCATGTCGTTGCTGAGAGAGAAATCTTCTGACTGTGGTGTTTTAGAACACCCACCCTTGGGCATCGTTCTGCCTTCCCTACTTGATCTTCATTTATGCTGCCATCGCCTCATCATCAACCGTCTGTGTAGAGAGAAAAATCAGATGAATTAGAACATTAGATGATGATAATTAAAGAGAAAATACAGGACCATTTCTATTGCAACAAGCCGAACTGCTGCGCTATGCTGTCAGAAAAAGCGCTGGCAGCCCACCATCCCACCTCAAAGTAGGGCCAGTGGCAGGTGCAAATAACCACCTGCATTCTAAATCCTGGCCTGCTTTTGAGAGACTGTTTTATGTTAATTTCTCTCTGTGGCACCAGGGATAGTCATTGTGATGGACTAGACTCAAATGGAAAGCGATACCCTTACTTTGTCTATAGAACTGCTCTGAATTCCCACGTGGGGTTTCTCTCAGCTCCAGTAGCGTCCACCACACACAATTAAGGCCCCAGGGATTGTAAAGATGGGTCCCATGTTCAGGTATTTTTAGCCTTAAGGTTAACCATTTGTGCCTATGGAAAGGATAATCAGTCCTATGAATTCTTCTGGCATCAAGGGACTAATGCATAAAGCAATTAAGTGGTGAATTGCCAAGTCCACTTATTAAATGTGCCTTTTGTATTGGCCTGCTTCTCACCTCTCGAGAAAAACAGAGGAAGTGAACACAAAGTACAATGGTCCCTGAAAGGTTTTCAGAGAAGTTACCCCAACCCCTTTCAGTCTCTGCATGGCCATTGTACCTTGGCCTAGGTGAGGCGCAATTCAGGAGAACAACAAAGAGCTCTGTTGCCTGTGCCATGTGTTGCCTGGTTACAGAGCTGAAAAGACAACTGACATCTGCAATACACAGAAGTGTGTGTTGTAACCAAGATCAGATATGTGGTCTGGAGCCAGGGCAAGCAAGGCCTTTTCGGGGAACAAAAATATCTCCTCTCCTGAGGTCAAAAAGCATCAGCACAAGAGTCTACTTTAGGACTTGATTTAGGTCATTAGTCTGAAGCAAAAGCCATATTGTATTTCGGCTGACTTGGCATAAACGGGGGTCATTTGACACATCTTTCCCCTGCTTATTGCCATCCGATGGCATAACACATTAACTGGTTTTACATTGGATGTTTTAAAAGGTACAATTGCAGGAAACTGTCCAGAACACCCTTCAGCGTATGGGAATTAAGTGGGTGAGGACAAGGGAGGGAACAGAAGGAAGACGGGAGGAAAGGAAAACCACCTACCAGGTTTGGGGTGCCTGAAGAGCTTTAAGGCCCACAACTTGAAATGATTTGAATCAGATGGGTGTTTAGTCCCAAAGAGTGGGGCTAAAACCCAACCACTGACTTCATGCAGATGACTGAATACCCATCAGATACATAGCTTCTCTTCTGTCTATTTTGTGTCCGGACAATGAGCCATCAATTCAGCACTTCTCACCAGAGTTACATTCTGATGCAAAGACCTTTTCCCTAGCCCACTGCTTTGACCACGTCAGTCCTCTTTGCACACATCCACCAGCTCCATCATCTCTCACATACGCCACCTGTCTTTGCTCTCAAGGCTCTCTAGGACCCATCGCCACCCGACCTATGGAATTTCATTACTCTTGCCTCTAACTGGCTCATGATGCAGGCCTCCATCATCTGTCTGTTAAAATTTCAAACAGTCATATTCATGCTTTCTCCCATGCTGCCTGCAGCTCACACACAGGCAGGACTGAGTAAACTAGGGATGTTAAATCGCGGTTATCTAATCGTGTAGTCAATACAATCTGTATCGACTACCGATTAGTGGATAAGGACCGCTCTGCAGAGACGCAGCGGGGGTAGCTCCAGGAGCATCCCTTATCCCGGCCTCCGCTCCCTCTGAGAGGCAAGGGCAGGAGGCGTCACCACGGAGCTGGTGCTGGGGGGAACCAGCTTTTAAGCCAGTTCCTCCCAGCACTGGCTCCTATGAGAAGCAGCATGGGGGAAAGCGAGTCGACTACCCAATAAGCTTATGCTTATCAGTGCTTATGCTTATCAGGTAGTCAACTACTTGCTAACATCTCTGATCCTTCTTCAAATCTCCCTTTAAAACTCTCCTCTGCCATGAAGCCTACAAAAAACTTGGCAATATTTAGGCTACGGATGTGCTCAGACCAGGTCTGTCACGCTGACCAAGACTGTTTCGTGGTACTGCCCGCCCCCACCTCTGTCTCCATCGCCTCTCCCCTGACTGGAAGCTTGGTGCGGCAGGAGCTCTCTTTTGAGCTGTGTCTGCAGCACCTGGCACCAAAAGCTTACTGGATAGTCGACTAGTTGCTCTCCCCTCCACCCACCCACCCACCCACCCACCCACACACGCTGCCTCTGATAGAGCCAGCAAGAGGGAGTGGGAGTAGGAGCCAGTGTTGGGGGGAGACGGCTTAAAAGCCGGTTCCTCCCAGCACCATCTCCGCAGGGGCACGGGAGTAGTGGGGACTGGGCATGAGCCGGAAATCAGCTGTCCCAGGTTCACACTGGCTCCCTCCTGCTGTGCTTTAGCCTTTTAAAAGGCAGAGCTGCAGTGCGGTTAACTTCTGGGCCAGGAGCTAACCCGCTGCAGCTCCCCCGCTTACCGACTAATCTATGGTAAATCCATCGACTAGTCGATTAGTTGATTAAATTAAATTTAACATTCCTAATGGAAAGGTCTTCGTCTTGTAAACCTGTCTGTAAACTACAGTCCCCACCCACCCCACTGAGAAGAGCCTCCTCAGATGTGTTTTTTGTAATGTTTAAAATGTTTCATGACTCTTTGGTAGCCCTACAGCAACAGAAGAGAACCAACCAAACGCTATCCATACACGACGCTGAGGCACATAATTTAATAGAGATGCCACAGCAAGACATGGCTTTCTTCAGAGCAGACATGTTAGATTCTGCTCTCAACACAGGTGCCTTTAGGGACGGGGGCTTCAGTCCCCCTCCCCCAATTCATACAAGAGCATTGCTGTTCCCCGTCATCAGGGAGCAAGGGGTAAGTGCACCATTTGCTGCATTCCCCACTCTGCCTCAGCTGGGCGACATGCACCCTCCCTCAGCTGTGCCCGCTGGAGCTGCAGCAGCCATAGAGGCGCTTCTCTCCTGGCCCCAAGCTGCTGTAGTGAGAGGGCGGGAGTTGTCCTCTCTCCCCGGGGGCAGCCTGCATCCTGAACCCTCCTCCCTAGCCCCACCCTAGAAGAGTAATTTAAATGAAAAAAAAACCCCAAAATGAATTGAGGTAAGTACCCAAGCAAGAGCAGGTCAATCTTCTAGTGGGTGTGTACGTATGTATGGGGAGGGGAGGGACTGGCACTGGAGATGAAGAGTGGGACATGAGGAGTGTTCCAGAGCTTACATGGGTCGTAAGGAGCCGTTTCAGCATAGGCATTTCCACAACAATGTGGCAATCTAAGCCAGTGGTCTCCAACCTTTTTACACCCAAGATCACTTTTTAAATCTCGGAACAGGCGAAGATCTACCGCCCCGCCCCTTCCTTGAAGCCCCCGCCCTCTCTCTATTCTCCTCCTGTCCATCATTTGCTATCCCCAGCCCTTACTTACACACTCTGATAAACAGTTTATTTTTAAATTATGCGATGTATAAAATTAAAATCAAGTGTTTATAGTTATGAAATAAATGGTCTGTTTTTTATTCATGCTATTTAAATCTAAAATGAAGCATTTATAATTATACATTTTGTGGGGACAGAGTTCTATGGCTGGGGGCAGGGGAGAGGGAACAAGGTGCTGGGAGGGCAGAGGACAGGGTTCTGCAGCAGGGGACAGAGTGCCAGTGGGGACAGGTTTCTGCAGCTGGGGACGGGGACAGGGACAGCGTTCTGTAGCTGGGAGCAGGGGAGTGGAACAGAATTCTGTGGCTGGGGACAGGGGAGTGGGGACAGAGTTCGGGGAGTGGGGACAGTTCTGTAGCTGGGGACAGGGGAGTGGGGACAGAGTTCGGGGAGTGAGGACAGAGTTCTGTAGCTGGGGACAGGGGAGGGGGGACAGAGTTTGGGGAGTGGGGACAGTTCTGTAGCTGGGGACAGGAGAGTGGGGACAGAGTTCTGTGACTGGGGAGTGGGGGCTGGGGTGCCAGTGGAGGCAGAGAGTCCCCTGCATCTGAATCCTCCCAGGATTCCCCCGCCCCCAGAGGGAAACCAGCGTGTGCCTGCCCCAGGGCCGACCCCCTGGCACAGGAAAACCCCGTGCGCGCCTGCCCTCGGGGCCAACTCCCCCAGCGCAGGGAAACCCCGCACGCACCTGCCCCGGGGCTGACTCACCCCTCCTGTGTGGTGCAGGGAGCCGATGCTCTCTCGCAGTACACCCAGCAGAGCAGCTAGCGCTACTTCCAGAATCGCTGGAAGTGGCGCTAAGCTGTGGGACTTCTGTCCATCCCCGGGAAGACGACACTACCTCCATTTTCACTGGAGATAGGTAGTGGGGCTTCTTGGGGGTGGGAAGGAAAAGGGGGCGGGGCAGACAGGACGCCTCGCAATCAACCTGTTGGTGACCACCGATCTAAGTGATGGAAAATCCAAGAACATGGCGTTCATGTTAGAAATCCCGTTTTCGTCTTCATGGCCTGTGAAAACCCATGGCCCACAGGACAGCTATAGAAAGGCAAGACCAGGATTAGGTAGCAACACTCTGCCCTGTAACACAGGCTGACTAGGTCACATTACAAACCAAGTCCAATTTATGATTCCATTTCAAATGCCTCCCTAAAACTGGGTTTTATGGTCACATGTACTGTCGATTTAGTCTTGAAAAAATCTGTCCACAGTGGCTGCCACTGTGGCGGTTAGTAGCCAGGGTGTATACCGATTCACGGAGAGCTTGGAAAACCTGTTTTACGGAGAAAAGGCCAGACGGGTGGCAGATTAATTCCGCACCCCTTCTGTTCATCTCGCTGACTCATTACACTTGGAAAGCTGGCTGCTGCTTCATGTAAACAGAGCACTGGCCTATTTAGCAGCTTGGAGGGAGTATTACATTTGCACAACAATTACCAATAATGCTTGCAGTCCTCATTTCATTTTTAAGCACAGTTTATAGAAGTCAGAGGGGAGGCACAAATGCCCAGTCTGTAAGAGCTACCCCCAGGTGAAAGGAGAAAGGCCACTGCCAGCAAGCAGGACGGGCCGAGACACATTAGTATTACATACAATTTGGCTCCCATCCCTCCTCATCTGAAAACTGGACAAACCGCCCCTTCTACTCCACTACTTTAAACTTTACTTCCCTACCAAGAGACAATCATCAACATTTTTTATTTTGTAAACAATTAACTAAGCTCCTTGAACCAGATGATTACACTTCTGCCACACAATAAGGGAGAGGGAGACCATGGGAGCACAACATAATAAAATCCCTAACACATTTCCACAACAACAAAAGAAACTGTTTACATGTGGCAGGCAGCCAACCTACTGGGTTCCACCAACCCAGGCGCAAACAAGTGTGCACCAGCCTTTTCGACCTGGTTCCCATAGCCATTTGCAAGTCATTTTTATATAGTGGTTTCAGTGCATCCAGCCGGGAAAGAGAAGGGGGGGGGGGGGGGGGGAGGGGAGAGAAGAGACTGCCTCTAAGGCCAAGCAAGACTGTAAATTACACCTGACTCCTGGGTCACAAACCCTACTACAGACAACAGATATTGGTGAAGATGGCTAGGAGACTAAAACATCTGAGTGCCCCTCAGACCCCTATGTCTAAGCTCGGTTATTTTTGTCCTCTGTTTTTTCCCTACAGAAATTAACAATGTTTTTTAAACTTTTACCACCCACTAAAATAAAAAATATTTAGCAGCAAAGACCATTTTTCATCCCCCTCCAACCGCCACTACCGAGCCTGCTATATGGCATCAGCTGCTCCAAGTACTGCAGAGACTTCTTTCAAGACAACAGCCTGATTTATAGGAGGTCAGAACGGTTAAAATGTTGCCAACTGTTTGGCAAGGATCACTCCCTGTCCCCGCCTAGCACACTGTCACGCATGTTCTGCAGCCAGCAGATCCTGAGGAAACCCCGCAGAAACAGAAACATTTGGTGGCCTTATAAGGAACAGATCTGGGTATTTGCCTATAGAGTCCTCCACCAACAAAACTGAACTTACACTACAAAATGAGACTTGTTTCCACAGGGAGACACTGTCCCCGCTCCGCTTTTGGAGGCTCAAGCCAGCCAACAGAATTGTTTATTTTCCCCAAGGCACTATTAATCCCAACATCTCTATAGGTGATCTCAAAAATGGATGGACCCAAAAAGGAAAAACTGTGCTTCCAAAAATGCACAATTATGAAACAAGTGCTCCCTGTCTTTCCTCGTTTGAAAATAACACATTTGAGGAGGCCTAGTTCTTGTTATGGAGGGAGGTTGGAGGGGAAGGCACGCAATATAGGACACGCAGTATTACATGGGCCTCCCTTAAGACAAAATTGGGCTCCTTGTCACCCTTGCTGCTACTGAGATGACAGACTTAGGATTGGCAAAACCATATCCAGCTGGGCTCTGTGAAAGCACTACTCTTATTTCTCACAGCCACCCAGTATGAGAAAAATGTGCTTTTTACATAAAGGAAATCTATTTTGTACCTAGAGTTCATCAACCCATAATGCATATTTAGCCACAGTATTTTTTGTATCTCTCCCTTTTACAGACTCAGCTGTGCTGGCTCTTCTACTGGTCACTTGTTAATACATATGACGATGGGAGATCTTAGGATATTTTCACATGCATAATATATATATTGTACCTAGAAAGGGGTAGGCTGACAATTGTTTATACACATTTGTTTCAATTATAAAATATTGTTCTGAAAGACAAATATGAATAACTGTGCAAACTTCGAAACGGTGCTTAAAATCATTTCTTCCTAGGCACAAAGGATGGTGAAGGTTGACCAGAAACAACATTAAGCTTTTAGGGCAATAATTTAAAAAACATTACATTTTTGAAAGGATGGAAAGCGACATCTGCAAATGTACAAATCCCATATGTACAAATCCCAAATGCTGGAGGGTTAAATGTACGCCACAGGTAGTGAGTTTTGTATAGGTGTTTCCATTATCCATTGTAACTCTTCCTCACTACCCTTCATCCCATAATGCGGTGTTTCCCAAATGGTGTTCTGCAGAACCTCGGGGTTCAGTGAAGTGAAAATAAGGGTTCTGCGAAAAAATTCCATTACAATATTTTATGATTTAAAAAAATGTTTTTAAATGTGTGCAATTAAACTAAATGTTGATCTCATGGCCTTGTTTAGCATTTGTTTATTATTATCCTTACTTATTTGTGGTCTACTTTTTCAGCTCCATGTATAAGACTGTTACTAGGGGGTTCTGCAAAATTCTTTCGAGTTTAAAAGGGTTCCGTGGCCAAATAAAATTGGGAAACACTGCCATAATGTAAAAAACTGGGAGTAGGAGGTTTTGTCTGTGAATGAACTAGATCTTTTTAAAGATACATGTACAACTGGTGATCCAGCTACTCTTGTGGAAGAAGGGAATAATTATTATTCTTTCTATGCTCTGAATCAATTCAGGAAGTGATAAAGTCCATCTTTTTCTATACTTGTGTAAGGGCATAGGAAGGCAGGAGTGCTTTGAGCTAAAAAAATATAAACACAGGCGGGCTTTTGTTTGGTTTGAATATTATAGCGTGTAATTACAAAGATTAAGAATCAGATATTTTAGCATAATAGAGGATAATGTAATGAATCTATGCATTTTTAAAGACTAAAGGTGTTTCCAGTTCTTCTAAAAGTGACAGTTGAGGGGTTATGTTAAGGCTGTTTGGGTGACCTTAACAGTAGGTTACTAAGTTTTCAGCTCCAGCTTAAAGCATTTTGGCCTGGGAAGTTCATTAGGTTTTCTTTTAAAATATGTAACAAATTCAAGAACTGGTCTGAAATCAACAAGATTACAATCATTATAGACAATTTCAAGGTACAGTAAAACTCCGATGGTCCGGCATCTGATGGTCCGGCACCATCAGGAACCCGGAAGTGCTCCGGGCAGCCGGACCATTGGAGCTGCTCTGCCCCCAGCTTCCTGGATTCAGCCGCTGCTAAAACTGACCAGTGGCTGAATCCGGGGGCAGAGCAGCTGGAGTGCTGCCGGGTAGGTGTCATAGCGCTGCCCCTCTGGGCTGAGGGACCAACCTGGCAGCACCCCAGCTGTCCCCGATTCAGCCGCTGCTGAAACTGATCAGCGGCCGACTCCAGGAAGCCTGGGGCAGAGCAGCTCTGCCTCGGGCTTCCTGGAGTCAGCCGCTGATCAGTTTCAGCAGCAGCTGACTTGGGGACACCTGGGGCAGAGCAGCTGGGGTGCTGCCGGGTTGGTCCAGTAGCGCTGAGGAGCGGTGCTGCGGGACCAACCTGGCAGCACTCCAGCTGCTCTGCCCCAGGCGTTGCCAAGAGCAGTTGGGGTGCTGCCGGGTTGGTCTCGCCGCGCCAAGGGTCAGCGCTACTGGACGAACCCGGCAGCATTCCAGCTGCTCTGCTGCAGGCGTCCCGATTCAGCCGCTGCTGAAACTGACCAGCAGGGGCTGAATCAGGGAGGCTTGGGGCAGAGCTGGACTATCAGAAGGGGGGGCTATGAGGGGTCTGTGATCAGACCCCTCATAGCCCCCCCTTCTGATAGTCTGGCATATCTGATAATCCAGCACCCCCTGAGTCCTAAAGGTGCCGGATTATCGAAAGTTTACTGTACTACATGTAAGAAGGAAAAAGCAAAAGCACAACTACAAAATGGGGAATAACCAGAAAGGTGGTAGTACATTTGAACCTCTTTAATCCAGCAACCCTGAAAAACAGGGTATGCTAAAGATTTTGCCAGGTCAGGGAGGGTGCAACGGTTTGGGGGCACTTATGTGGCACCCCATTCCTGGGGACACATATGGCTTCATTAGGGACACCCAGAGAATAGACATCAAGTGTATTTCTGAAAAAGATCTGGGGCCATAATGGATCACAAACTGAATGAGTCAACATGATGTAACTGTAAACCAGGCTAATATTCCAGGATGTTTTAACAAGAGGACTGTATGTAAGACATGGGAGGGAAATGACCCACTCTGTTCTGTACTAGTGGGCCTGAGCTGGGGTATTGGGTCCAATTCTGGGAGCTACATTTTAGGAAATATGTGGACAAATTGGAGATCGCCCAGAGGAGAAACAACAAAACAAAAATGGAAAACTGGGCATGTTTAATTTTGAGACTGAGAAGGGCTCTCAGACCAATCTCCACATAAATTATGGCTGTTATTAAGAGGACAATAATCAATTGTTCTCTCTGTTCACTCAAGGTAGGACAAGAAATAATGGTCCAAATTCGCAGCAAGGAAGATTTAGGATAGATATCAGGAAAAAGGAACTCTTAGTTAAGTTCTGGAACAGGCTTCCAAAGGAAGCTGTGGAGTCCTCCCCACAGGAGACTTTTAAGAAAAGGTTAGACAGACACCTGCCAGGTATGGTCTCTATTTACTTGCTCCTGCCACAACACAGGGGCTGGACTCCATCACCTCTCAAGGTCTCTTCCATCTCAACATTTCTAGGATTCTGCAGGAGACTGGCTCTACAGAAATTCTGGCAAAGACACGTCCATTCCTTGGCAGACTACCTCTTTCTGGCTGCGTGTGTCCTCCTATTCTCCAGATCAATCCCATCCTTCCATTCTTTCACACTCCTACCTCCTTGCACACCCACACATTCTGACTGATGCTTCCATAATTACCATCTGCACCTGGGTTCACAGCCATGGAAAGGCACCCCCGCCCCAACTGCCATTTTCAGAACAAGCAGAAATGAGAAAAGCCTTAGGGGGCAGCCATGTCAGTCTGCAACTTTAAAAACAACAAGTGGTCCTGAGGCACCTTAGAGACTAACAAAGATAATACACAGTATCGCACGCTTTCGGAGGAGCTGGAAGGCCCTTATTCTCTAACAATGCACAGATCTATTTCTTCAGTATCCATTATGCTAGACCAGTGGGTACCAACCTTTTTTATACAGCAGACTGGCAAACCAGTAGACTGGTAACATTTTATTTGCATATTCACTGTGCAAATGCCTATACAAATATGCAAATAAAATGTTACTTGTCCACCAAAATATGTACCCCAACCAGGACTGGCCTTAGGGAAAATGGCGCCACTACCCCCACCCCTCGGGCATGGCCCCCCTCCGCTCCAAGCATAGTGCACCCCATTTCCCTGGGCTCACATGGGCTCCCTGACCCCTGGATCCTGTGTCCTTTTGCCATTAACTCCTGCCCCCTAACTCCTACACTGTGCCCCTAACCCCAACATTTTGTCGCCTTGACCCCAACCTCTGTAAAATCCCATCTGCAGCCCAACCCCCGCACTGCTCTCCACCTGTACCCCCAGCTCCAGCCCTGCATTGCTAGTGTGCCTGCCACACTGGTCCCTGCCCAGGATCACCCAACACCTTACGCCAGTGGTTCTCAAACTTGACCTGTCACCCACTTCGCTCAATGCAAACCTTTCTGAGGACCCCCAGTGGCTAATGGAAACTCACCGCTAATTACAGAATTACACCCAAGCCATGCTGCCAGTGCTGCAGCTGGGGAGAAGAGTTTCATTTAACCAGTATGAAAGGCAATATTAATTTCAATTATTAGCCAGACTAAGCGCTTTAACTTTCTCAATGTTAGTTTATTGAACTTCATTTTAAATAAAGTAAAATATGAATTTATGTCCAACACAAAAGGCCCTCGTGTTTTCTTTAATAAAGGCAGGGGTGGGGAAACATTTTTGGGTCGGGGGCCACTGACCCACCGAAAAATCAGTTGGGGCCCACACAAGAAAGAAAAAAAACAACTTTCCAAAAAATCCCACCCCTCACAGATGTGGCCCCCAACTGAGACACTTCATTCCTCTGGCGCTCCAGCCCCATCGGGGGGAGGGGGGGGGAGGAGAGGGGAGGGGGGAGGAGGATTGAGATTCAGGGTTTCTCACAGGCCAGGTTTACTCTTCTGGGGTTCCAGGGTTAGTGGATTTTGTGGACCCCCTCAAGGCTCTGGGGCTGGGACAAACCCATGAACTGAATTGTTCAGTAAGGCTTGGGGCTCTCATCCCCCGGCCTGAGCGGGAAGCCAGTGCTGGTACTCCACCTGCGGGGCATGGGGGAGGAGGAGTGTGCAGCGCCCTGGAAGCTGGCAGTCCTGGCAGCCCCCAAGGCCCGGCAGCCAGCGGTTCGCAGACTGCTCTGGGTGACAGGTTTGATGCCTTACAGAGGATTCCCCCTTCCCCAGTCTTGGGCTGTAAGTAGCCCTGGTTCTAAGCAGGGTTTAGATTAGACCTGATTAGATCCTCTCAGTGGTTCCCCCCAGACCAGCCTGCTACATTACAACTCACTAGAAAAGAACACTGCAGAAAGGGCCCTGGAGCTCACAGTGGAACACAAGCTAAGTGCAAGGCAACAGCATAACACTGTGGGGGGGAGGGAGGGGAAATGACCAAACTTCATTCTGAGATGCATTAGCAACAGAGCTGTATGCAAGACCTGAGAAATAACCCTCCTGCTCTACTCTGCGCTGATTAGGTTTCAGCTGGAGTCTTGTGTCCAATTCTGGGCGCCACGTTTCAGGAAAGATGTGGACAAATTGCAAAAAGTGCAGAGAAGAGCAAGAAACAATTCAAAGGCTAGAAAACATGAGCTGTGGGGGAAGACTAAAGTTGGGTTTGTTTAGGGCGGGAAGAGAAGACTGAGGGGGAGATATACATTTTCTAGTAAATAAAAGGTTGTTAGAAGGAGGAAGGATACACATTGTTCTTTTTAACCTCTGAGGACAGGACAATCAACAATGGGCTTCCATTGCAGCAAGGACAGTTTCAGTTGGACATTAGGAAAAACTTCCTGTCATAGTACTTAAGCACTGGAGTAAAATGCCTGGCGAGGTTGAGAAATCTCCAAAGACAGAGATTCCTAAGAGCTGGTGTGACGGCGAGTCGGGGTTCCCCCTGATCCTGCAGCTGGTAGCAGCAAGAACAGACCCTGCCAGCCAGTAGAACAGAGAGGGGTTATTGCTTCTCCGGGATACAGCCCAGCGTAGACACGATGTGGTTTCAGAAGTCAGGGCCAGGATGCCTCAGATCTCTTGGGTTAGGGGTTCCATTGCCCCCCCAGACCCTCAGCCTAGGTGGTTTCCTTCATGTTTCCCAGCCAGCCACTGACCCTTCCCCTGAAACCTCTCTTCCTTTATTCCGTCCCCTCCCTCAACCAGTCAGATAGGTTGGGTCTTTGCCCTCGTGACTTTAGGCAGCCGTCCTGCTGGGCAGTGCTACAGATACCGGCCAGTAGGGGGGTCACCCCCACTCAAAACAAAGCCACCAATGGATACCTAGAGTGCATGGCCTGCCCACTACATCACAGCTCGTTAAACAAAACACCTGTCAGGGATGGTCTACGGATGAGTGGTGGGCAAACCTTTTGGCCTGAGGGCCACAGCTGGGCTCAGAAATTGTACAGAGGGAAGGCTGTGCCTCCCCAAAAAGCCAAATATGGCCTGGCTCCCACCCCCATCCAATGCCCCTGCTCCCTGACAGCCCACCCACACCCCCTGCACCCCATCCAACCCCTCTACTCGCTGTCCCGACTGACCGAACACCCCTGGACTTCTATCGAATACCCTTCCACTCCCTGACGCCTCCCAGAGCCCACAGCATCCTATCCAATCCCTCCTGCAGCCACCCCCTAGATCCCTTTCCTCCCCGCGGCACGTGACATTGCAGCCGTGAGGCTTGGCCAGAGCTCACAGCCGTACCACCTGGAGTAGAAGGGCTGAGGTGCAGTGAATGTGCTGCCCCAAGCCCGGGAGAGCTGAGGATTGCGGAGGGGGGAGGGTGGAATAGGAGTGGGTGGAAGGGAAAGGGCCTGGGCTAGCCTCCTTGTGCAAGAGCTCAAGGCCCAGATGGAAAGGTCTGGCAGGCTGGATGTAGCCCATGGGCCATAGTTTACAACCCCTCACTCCCTTCCTGGTCTAGATAACACTTAGTCCTGCTAATCCTCTTGATGTCCCTCCCAGCTCTGTGATGCTAAATAATGGTTCTAGAGACATGCAACATATTTCTGAGACATAAGGAATGAAAACCAGTTGTATAAAACAATCCACTTTTTAAGACCGATCGCCACTGGAGAGCCTCTGTTCATTTAAACGGGGGTGGGGAACCCCCCCAACTCGACTTGCATACCACAACCTAGTGGGGTCCAGGCTAGTAGATTTTGTGTGCTCCAGCCCCACAGTAGGCACAGGCCCCCCGGTGCTGAGGGAGGGGCAAGCCCTGAGCCTCAGAGGCTGGATCCAGGCAAGCCAGGGTCTGCATCCAGCTCTGGGGCCTATGGTTCCCCATCCCTGATTTAAAATATTAATTCAGGCTCTCTTGGAACTCCCGTCTTTTTGTCTGTTTTGTAAGAGAACATTCAGAACGCTCTGGCCTGGGTCCCCACAAGCCCCAGCGTGAATCCAAGCCTGCAACGCACTTGAGGGCTCTGCTGACATCAAGCAGCGGAAATGCAGCTCGAGCCGTTTGTGAGCAGCATCAGAGCCCTCAGAATGAACTTTGCTTTGTACTCACTTTGATGACTCCTAACGCTATAGCTGTGGGTTCCTGTTTGGTTCCACTTCTGAAATCTCAACTGTTTTAATTGGAAGTCTCCTGGACTGCAGGAGAGCAAGGCAGGACAGGCTCCCAACAGGAGAGCTCCCCTACAGCCATCTCACACATAAGCTAAGGTGAGGCGAAAGGGGGTGAAACAGACAAATGTGGATGGAAAGGAGTGCTGATAGCAGCCTTACTTCTGTGTAACACCACGGTAGGAGGATCCTTGCACCGGGAGGCAGAAATACACGTTTATTAGCAGCTGTAGGACTTCTCTTGAGACTACAGAACATTAACTGTCGTGTCATTATTCCAATGTTTCAGTTTTTGGGGGGAGGGAATGTTGTGAACTCACATTTTCAAGCTGGAAGAACATTTCACGATAGCTCCCAGAGGTTACTGAGAATTCTGTATCCTCCATTTGGTACTGAATACATAAGAATGAAGGAAGGAACATTAGAGATTCGATGCACGGTGAATCATGAAACTCAGTTGAAGCTACACTGTATACCCTGGTGAGCCAAGTGATAGCTCAAGGCCAGCCTCATGTACTTTCTCAGGCAAATCTGTATGTACAGAGAGGCATCCATATGTTTTCTTATCTCCCAAGAAGAGAATTTCCATAAATCAAATTGCATTTACCAAATCATGGCAGAAAGGGCTTACTAAAATGTTTGTTTTGCAACTATGGTTTCTTTCCTGAGCCAGCGTTCCTCCAGGTGCACTGCCTTTCCTCCTGAACTACTGATCTGCATACTTTTCGTTTTCTTCATTCCTGGCACTGACTGCTTATCACACGCAGAGCGTGCTGGCTGAACACTATTTTAATAGAAAGCTATTACATCAGCTCACACAAGTGCCATCTGTTTCTTACTTAAGGAAAGCTGAGGCGCTGAGAGGTATCAGAATGTTATGGATTTGCGCTTCTTATTTGGAGCCACCTGACCATTATATTGTGTATTTACTCCACAGAAAGCTCACGGTTCAATTCTACTCTCCCGGAGGCAAATCCAACGGTACCCACATTTAATGAAGTTCAGTTGCTCAAGTGACCCCCTGGTCCCTGTGTGCACTGAGCAGGCCTGAGTTCCACTGGTATGCCACTATAGTGGGGCGTAGTGGTCTCCCTCCAAATTGGAGACTGGGGCACTGCTACACTCCTCCTCATGGGCAGGGCTAACTCCACACCAGCCATTTCACTAGAAGTCCAGGGGCAGGACAGGAAATATAAAAAGAGAGCCCTGGAGCTCAGCTGGGGCTGGACTAGGGGACGGAGCAGACCTCTTCCCGAGGGTGGAGATTTCTACAGGATCACAGTAGAGTTGGATCAGGCTGCTGGAGGAGACAGAAGACCCTGAGGAGGGATGGAAGTGTCCACCACCCAGCTGTGAGTCAATAAGCCAGAGCCTCACTTGCTGGAGCTCCAACAACTAAGTGAGGTAGGAAGCAGCCCAGGGGAACCAGACCTTGACCTGACTGTGCTGCTGGGAAGCGAGGCAGTGTGGCTCACTGATTTCCCTGCTGACCCAGTGGAGAGACTGCCCATCACTGTTAGAGGCCTAGGTGGGACCTGGTGGAACAGAGTAGGCCCCTGCTGCCATCTGACACCTGGCGTGGCTTCAAACTCATTCTAGGACAAGAGGCTGGCACCGAAGGCTCTGCTTGTTCCCACCCAGCGGGCCAGAGATCCGCTCCAGACTGTTAACCGCTGTCTGCCCGAGCAAGGAGGCTATGAGTGCAAGATGGTTTGTGCTCAGGTCCTCCCACTAGACGATTGCCACGGTGAAGATTTTGTCATGGTTATTTTTAGTAAAAGCCAAAGACAGGTTAAAATTCATGGAAGTTTCTGACCTGTCCCTGGTTTTTATTAAAAGTCTCCACAACAAGAGGGGACCGGTTGTTTGCTTAAGGGCCATAGTGACTAGTTATCCTCAGATTTTAAATGAGTCTGGTGGGTCAGAGCACCATGTCCTCTCTTTCCCCCTGCCCCCATAACAAATCTGGTTTTAACTGGCCATATTGTCTGCAGCTCTCAGAGAGGGCAAAGACTTAAGACAGAGCTAAAATACCTTTAACACGGATGGCCTTACTGGGCCATTTTCTGGAGTAAGTAGAAGATGCCAGTTTTCAAGGGACACCATTTACAAGCACCATCTTCCACTTCCCAGATTCTCTCCCCATCCTCAAACACCTTTTAAACACAAACACCTGAACCCATTAGCCAAGGTCAAGTACAATCAGGGATGATAACTCCCCAAATGAGCTCAGGACCACAACTGATGCACCCAAGTTGCAATACATCTTAAATGACCATACCTCTAGACCCCCAGAAGCCCAGTCTCTGCATGTCCCACCCACCAACCAGCGGTCAGTTCTTCCAGATGTGGCAGCAGCAACAGTGGGGAGATTGGTAGGTGGGTCACATGATTGTAACGCCTGTACGAAGGACATTCATGTTATGAATATTTTACATCTAATCCCAACAATCTAATTCAGGTTTGTTTGTTTTTCGCTGGGGACAGCACTCAAGCGGGGAAGCCTTTTTACAAACACACCACACACTCTGGAACAAAAATGGCAAGAAGCCAATGCCAGAAAACAATTGGGAAATAGAAAAAAGATGTTTGCACCAGTTTCATAATTCCCTATTGCTGTTCAAATAGGAAGGGGGTAGAGGAACTGAACACTGCAGAACGCCTGCTAAACACATCTCTGGACTCCAGGACAGCCACACACATGCAGCTGCTCTCAAAGTCAGCCCTGAACACTTACAGAGCTAAGGCTGCTGCCCTCCTCCACTCCTCCTGAAAAGAAGATGCCTTGCCTCTCACATTGCTGAAGAAGATAAGATGGTTCTTATATCCTTTGAACAGTCTGATGGGAACCTTGGAATTTCAATGAGCTTGTTTCATCCCTAAATATGAGCTATATAGATCTGTTTGGAAGAGCAATGTTGTGCTATTGAACTAAGCTGTGATACAGCAAAAACTTGCTGCTGCTTCTGTCAGGCTTTTGCATACTGCCACCAAGATATCTCAGGGTTTGGGGTCTTTAATTCTGTTTTTTGCCTGAAGCACTATTTTCTATAGGAAATCCTCATACTCTTTTCTCTTCCTGTCCTGCACTGATCCTCCTAAAAGAGACAGCCTTGCCTGATTTGTAACTTTTACCACTGCTGGTCATTTTATTGAAGAAGCAGAACAGAATCTCTCCCTATTGATTTGATCTTTTTCCATTTGGCAAGAGTAAACGGTGTCACTCATTTATCTCGGCCTTCCTGCCATCACCGCCAGTGTCACCAGGCATGAGCATTTCTTTGGGAACTCCACTGGCTAATGGCTAACACATAAATGTAAGCCAGTGGATATTCTCTGCTGGATGGTAGCTCCTCATCCTAAAATTGTAGGATAAATATACTCTGTGCAAAAACGAGCATAGGTTAATACTTAAATTACAGGTCTCCCAAAGCCTATTTCATTCTTGGTGCCTCCTTCCTCCCCAATCAACTCCTACTCTAAACCAGTGAGTGGTTCTCCAACTTTTTGGCCCACGGCTCACCATACTCAACACAAACCTTTCCGCAGACCACTAGCATGATGATAAAATGCCTTCACTTATCTCTAAATACCTGGCTTAAATACTGAATTAGGCTACTGGAGCTATAACATAAAGGGATGTATATAGCCAATAAAGGAAATATTAATCAAAATCAAAATAATTAAGTAGATTATCCACTTTATCATTTTAAGTTTACCAAACTTTGTTTTAAAAACAGTCAAATACTGCTTTATGTCCAAAGCAAAAGGTTTCAACATGGTCTATTTATGGCTTGGGTGCAGAACCTTTTTTGGGTTGGGGGCCACTGATCCACAGGAAAATCAGTCGGCGGCCACACAAAAGCGAGAGGCAACCCCTACAAAACAAAACCCCAACCTTCACTGATATGACCCGTAACAGAGACACATTACTTCCCTGGTGCTCCAGTTTCAAGGAGGGGAGGGGGAGGAAGGACCAAGGTTTAGGGCCTCCCACAGCCAGATTAACTCTGAGTCCCCGGGTTAGTAGATTCTGAGAGTCCCCTCAGGCTCTGGGTTGAAGCCAAGAATGAGAGTGTGAGGGGTCTGCGTGGGAATTAGGGTGCTGGAGAGGGTTGGGAGTAAGGGGTCTGGCTGGGAGTTTGGGGCAGGAGTTGGTGAGGTCTGGCGGGGAGGGAGGGTGCAGGAGCAAGCTCAGGGTGCGAGTTTGGGCATGAGAGAGATGGGGGGTGCTTACCTGGTTTCGCATCCCCCCGCTGCTCCCAGGCACCGCCTTCTACTGCTCCGACTGATCACGATTCCAGCCAATGGGAGCAGCGGGGAAAGCCTCCAGGCAGCATTTCCCTGTGCTGTTGTTTTCCCAGCTGCGAGGGGGGGGGGGGGGGGGAGGAGAGTGGCAGCACAAGGAGCCACTTGCTCCCCCTGTGAGATGGCTCCTGAGGCTCAGCTCGAGGCTCTCCCTGTCCCCCCTAGAGGGAAGCTGGCGCTGTTGCTCCAACCTTAGGGGGAAAGGAGGGGGTTGGAAGGGGCTGAGTCTGGACCCACCTGCAAGGCAACCACAGATCACAAGTGGCCCATGGACTGCAGTTTGAGGACCAGTGTTCTAAACCAGTGTTTCCCAAAAAGAGGTTCTGCGAGAAAATTCCATCAACCTGAATTATGGGAGTGGAATTTTCATTCATTTATGTATTTCATTGAAAACTATTTTCATTTGCGTTTGCCATGATGTGTCCCTGTGTTATGCCAGCTTAGCCAGAGTAGGGACGATGTCACTACTCAGTCAGGGGTTCCGTGCAGCCAGGGGTTCCGCAAAATTCTCGAGTTCAAAAAGGTTCCATGGCCAAATAAAATTGGGAGACACTGTTCTAAACCATAGTACTTCCAAAGAAACTGGACTAAACTGAACTAGATACGAAACAGCAATTCATTTAAAGAAGTATATTTCTGTATAGATGAGAATCAATGTACTGCACGCGGCAATTGCTGAACATGTCTTCAGAGAAAGAATGATGGAAACACAGATTAAAAAATATGTGCCTATATTAGGATCATGGTCCTTTGAGCACATATGCTCCTTTGCCAAAGAACGAAAACCACACCTCAGCCTCTGGTCCTAATTAAGCTGGTTGCACGCTAGGTCTGTTTCCTCCTTTAATGAACTAGAAGTTTTGTTAGAAAGCTGCTGTTTAAATGCTCACTACACATCACATGATCGAGGTTAAAAATGCCTAGAACTGTGTCTGAGCTGCAAACCACACACCCTCCCCCACTCCTCCTTTCTGGAAACCTTAAGCTTGCAGATGTCCTTGTCAATATTTCAGATCAATGCCCCTTGGTCTCGCAAAGAGAAAAATCATCTTCAGAGAAGCAGCATTGACGGAGTAAAGGGCAGAATGTTCATACAGCCAGCACAGGAGGAAAACAACAGTTGCTTTTTAACATAAAGACTACAGTTACTTGGAGACCTGTTTCCAGGATTGTATTATTCCTTCTAAATGGCAATATCAAATGAGACAAAATTACTTAACAACGGTGTGATGTTTGGAAGGAGGGCACTCAAAATAAAGCTAATTATTAACCTCCAATGGAATAAAATATAAAAGCAGTACTAGGTAACCATGACATCCCCAGAAACAATTTTAAAAATGGAGACTATGCACACCAAAATAGGCCAAAATAAAAGTGAGCATCCAGGCCTAATAAGCTGAAAATAATTATTAGGATACAGAAAACAACCCTATATTCACGAGCACAACCTAGATTTTTCTGTATGTTTCCTAACTCCAACTCCTGCACTAGTCAGAAATAGCTGGAACTTGGCAGTCTGTTGTAGGTAACAATACAAATGAGCATTCAAATCTCTCGTCACATCCGAACTCCCTTAGGAAGCACTGCCAAACATCATCTTTTAGATCCTCCCCCCAATATTGTAGCAACCATCACAGTATTCCTATATGACAGTACTTTGCCATGGTCAACACATGCTGCTGCCTTGCAGTGCTCACAGGCCCAAACTGTGACAAATCATGATACAACCTTGGACTGTGCACTGCTGTAAGAGAGGCTGGTCCCACCCATGCTTAGACCTATCCATGCTATTGATATCACCGCGGAGAGAGGAGTATCTGTAACCACTGTTCCTCAGTGCAGTTACTGTTACAGCAGACCGAGTGGGCAGTATCAGATTTTCATGCTCCACTTTCACTGTTCCAGGTATAACACCATTTCTTAGTGCAGAGGTTCTCAAACTTGTGATACTGCAACCCCCATCTCCATTGCTGCAACCAGCCTCTCAGTTGCTCGCGACCCCCTGGGAGGTCAGGACCCACAGGACCCACATTTGAGAAATGCTATCTTAGTGCATTACTTTTGCTGAACTTCCCCCACATCCCTCAGTATTTCCAAGCAAACACCAAGAGTCAGGGCATAGTTAAACTGAATATAGTCCAAGAGCTCCACTGGCAAACCAGCATGTTTTCCATAAGTCAGCCATGGCGATCCCAGAGACACGAAACTGCTGGAGAATCTGGAACTTGTTACTGAAACTAAAAGGTATAACATGACGGCTGAGAGCCACACTGCACTTCTCCGAGTTGGACCAAGCCCCTGCTCGATTAGCTCCACTCTGCAGAAGCAGCACTTGGGACTTCAGGGTTCTAGTCAGCTGTCTGCATCCTGAAATGACTGGCACAAGCTGAGTTAAATGCTTCACATTTGAAACCAGGTTTACATTGTGCACACATTTACTGCTTGTTTTGAAGGGAACATTTCTCATGATCCTGGTACATTACGTTTCCCCTATGAGCTCTATTTACATTTGATAGCAGACTGCTGCCCCAATGCTCGCTGTGTAAATACAAGCCTTGGAAGCTGCTTGGCCCAGTTTAGTATCATGGCAACTTGGCTGAAGCCAGCTTTACAAACTCGCAAAGTGTGCAAATTAATTTCATTATCCGCTCTTGTGCATCAGGAGGAGGGAAAACAAATACCCTGCCTGAAAGTACATTCTGGTAATTATTAACATGACACAACTTAAACCCCTGGGGGTGTAAGGGAGAAATGGTGGCAGGACATGACAAAATTTTTTATTTTTTATTATACAGCATGTCACTATTTTTTAAATATAAAATCCAACCTTGCACTCCCACCTGATTCATTTCTAATCTGCCTGGCTGAATCTACTCATTCTCTCAGACATTCACACTAAGTGGAAGGGACCATTCAAATATTCTGTGAAAAGCAGGTAGACAAAACCTTCACTTCCATTTGCTTTTCAGTTTGATTTGCTAAATCTCTCACCAGCCCCCATTCCTGTTACTTTTGCAAAGTCTCTATCTTAACCTGTCCTGAAAAGCTAAATTAGACTGAAATCTGAATCTGTCAATGTTCTGTACTAAAAGACCAAAAGGGAAAAAAGCCAGACAAACAGTACGTTTATGGTAAAAAGCCAAACACTCACTCTGCAGCAAAGACAGCTGTAGCGCATGCACACAGTAAAATACAGAGATCAAATGAAATGGCCAGCTAACCAATGAAATGGTGCAGAAAGAGGCATATCAGCTAGCTTGTCTCTGAAGGTATAAGAACATCAATGTGGCTTGCAGTATTCAAGTAACAGAGCTGTTTTTAGAGTACTGGAACTTATTGATATGGCCTACAGATATATAGCACCCCAAGTTTCAAATCAGAGAGGCAGCTAACAGTTTTTTGTAGAGCAACTGGGTCTAAAAAGAAGAGACGGGGCAAAAAATGAACACATGGTATAGCGTGGATGGTTTGGCTGCTTTCACTTTAGATTAGAAAGACCTACTTTAATGCTACTTTTTGTACTAACAATTTTTTCACATGCACTACAGAGCAAAACAGAGTTTCAAACTGTGCTGCAGAAAGAATGCAATCCAATGCCGTATGTCTGGATTGGAGAATCCATTCCTGCGCCAACACACATAAAAACACGTCCTTGTGAAATACATGCATACAGAGCTAGACTCAAAACTCACACAAGTCATCTGGTTGTCATGCAATAACCTTATTTCTTTGTAATCTAGAATAGTATCTCTTTCCTTGGATATCCATGACAATGATTGTGGACTATTTAACGAATTACTTATTGTACCAAAATAAAGGGGGTTAGCAGAGTTTTTAAAAGCAGGGTTTTCGATATTAAGTGCATCTTGATTAGATTCTTCACTTCCTGTTCCTGACGATTTTTATTATGCTGGCTGGCTATGGCTGCTGTGGAAACTTACAGTGAAGTGCCCAATTTTTTGGATTTCTAAATCTGGACTTCTGAGTACATCTTAATTCAGTTTTGACATGAAAAATTGAGAGGCTTGTTGCTGGGAGCAGAACACAATCATAAACCTCTAGCATTGCTGTGGCAGGACACCAGGAAGCCTACAAGAATTATTAGTAAGCCATTAAAAGAGGCATTGGCAAGGCAGATAGGCTTTAAGATTAATCCACAAAGCAGTTGTCAGGGATTTTAGAATGTACTTTTACAACTGGTTGCTGCTGCAGCCTGATACTCTCTTTTAAAAAAATCTGTTGGATGCATGCTGTTTTATGACAGGCCATACTGTAATGAAACATTTTAAAATAGCGCAGCTGGATTTTCTTCAGGATCTCTTAAGATAGCCTTGTTTTAAAAACCCTCTATCACATTATCATGCAGCATGCACATTTTCCCCCTCCCTCCGTCCAATTACACTCGAGTTCAAACCAAGTTAGCCAGAACCAGCTTTTAACATGGCTCCTGCATAAAACTGGTATTAGTAGGATGGATAAATTTAGAGACTCGCAGACACATGACTTGGACACAGAATGGGCTGGCCCCTCCTGGGAAAACAAAAATATAGACCAGACCTACAACAGAGATACTGTTGGCTTTTCTTTCATATTGTATACTACAGCCCACACAAGGCAGCCCTGCTCCATAGACAGAATGCTCTGTGCAGCCAGAGATCTGGTTCATGACAGCACATCAGTTCACATGCTCTAGTCCTGCCCTTCCCTTGCATTATTTTTGGAAGAAAGGCGCACTCTGCATATCTGCAATTCTTGAAATGAATTCCCCAGCAATTCCAAAGCATTTCATTCTCCATGGTCTTGAGTATATCAATATAAATAGATCAGCTCAGAAATTCTTTTGTGTTCCTCTTCTCACAGCCGATAAATCCACTACAGCGCCATTCTCAAGTCTGATCACCCTCTGACAGCTTAGGTAGGGGAAGTATCCTGTCAAGGCCTTCCCTTCTCCTTCCCCTGGAAAACAATGCTCACACAAACAAGGCATACCGATGCTTTGATATGAGACCATTTGTAAAAGTTTACTGTAACTGATCATCTTCTCCTGGGTATTTAAACAGTTAAGTGTCTTAATTGATAGCATTTGTGTTTATTAACTTTCGGAGTATTTCCTCGTTTCTCTTCAATAGCCAAAAAATTTTTCCAAACAACCCATGCATGCATCAGAATACACTTCCACAACATTATTTTAATTTGTTGTACTCCAATAACTTCTCCAGTCGTTCAGTATTAAGCTTACCAGAGAGCTCATATTTTACATATATGCGTTGTGAAAAAAAAATAAAAAAAAATCTAGCAGTCACTAATGCTTTATCACCCTCACTTCATCAGACACAGGACAGATTACAGCACTGTACAGGGAAAACTAGTTCAGAAGGATAACGTGAACGAATACGTAATTTTAGATCCAAAAGGCCATCTAAAACAGCTTGTCCATAATGCTGCAGTTTAAAGGAAGATATATAATGTTTAACCAGTGTCAGAAGCTAGAGCCTCAAACCACTGAAAAGGGGTAGTTCTTGTGGCACCTACAGACTAACCAAAATATACAGAATCATGAGCTTTGGTGGGCAAAACCCACTTCGTCAGCTGAACTACATGAATAAACAAATCCAATTCAGCTGACAAAGTGGGTTTTGCCCACCAAAGCTCATGATTCTGTATATTTTGGTTAGTCTGTAGGTGCCACAGGAGCACTTGCTTTTAAAGTTACACACTAACATGGCTACCTCTCAGACACTGAAAAGGGGATTTCCTGATCTCCTGTTAGAAAATAAAGTCCCGAGAGGCTATAATGTAATGACTCAAACATGCCAATTTCTATAGGGAGCTCTGAGCTTTCACCTAAAACAGGGGCTCTCAAAAGTTCTTCGTAGTGTGGATAACACTTTAATAGAGCTATTGTCTTGGGGATGCCACTCAGCTATTACCTCTCCCCTCCCGCTTTCCACAGCATAACATCCACGTGGCAACTAAAGCCACTGCTTACTTAGAAATGTAATATTATGAAAACATTTAGTGTCTTTTCCAATTCTTTTAATACAATTTAGCAGCTGGAAACATGCAGGAGAGGCACTATTATGTGAACAGCTAGACAGTTCTCAGGACAAAGATCCTACTCCAAGGATGGCTGAACTGCAGCTTGCGAACCACATGCGGATCCCACCTACCAGACTGGAGAGAGGGGAGAGAAGAGCATAGGGCCCCTGCTTTGTAGTGGGGTCAAGGCGTCTGCCCAGCAGGGAGAGCGCTCCTGAGCCTTCTGCCCAGCAGAGGGGGAGGAGGGGTCTCAGGGCTTCAGCCAGCAGAGTGCACTTGCTGGGAATCAGGGGTTCAGTAGGAGATGGGCTGAAGCCCCAACTCCCAGCAAATGTACCCCAGGCTCTTGAACTTCTGAAGACTGTTATATGCAGCACCGCAAACCAGGAAGTTTGGACACCCCAGTTCCATTTGCTGGTCCACAGGGAGCAAAAACTTCAAGTTTGATTGGCTGACAAGAAATTGGGGCTGCTCTCAATTGTAGGGCCATTGCCCTCAGATAAATGAAAGATGGATGCTGCAGTAAGTGTCTGAAGTTGCATCTCCTCATTCTGCGTGGTCTGTTTTGGGCTATGTAACAGGGCTTTTCCTTTTGATTCTTCTGGTTTTTTTAGGGTATGACTCCCAGTGTAGTATTGAGTTTTTCCTCCCTTTAATATACATTAAAATGCTGCTGTTGCTACTTGTCTGAGGGTGAGACACACAACCAAGACTATATTCACAGGAATTTACTTAAAACTACAATAAACATTCTAACACCCAAATAATAGTATGGATGAAGTCTAATTGGTTGGCTATCTTCATCTGATCACAGAGACTAGATCTCTACCTTTCTGCCAGTGCTATCCACTGTTGCTGATCACTGTGACTATGCCTACAGATGTTCTGGTTCTGGACTCCTTTGAGCCAACAGAAAATAGTCTATTGGAGCTTGAAAACATCTGCACTTTGGCCACTCACTGATATCTACTACAGGTCCCAGAGTGGCTTTTCTGCATGTGTCAGCGCTTACTTGTTAGTTCACTGTGGAAAACCACTGTTCTGCCATTGCAATGCTACATGACTGCAGGAAGAACACTTCCACCAAGAGCTATAGAGCCTGAAAAGCAGCCAGAAGAAATCCATAATGGACAATTATGCAACAACATACCCATACAGGAAGTGTACAACCCTCTCAGCATTTTCATGCTTTTGTTTGGGATGATGTGAACAAAATCAAACAAGCTATTTGTAGTGAAGACAGAGCGTAAGTTAAAACAGGAGCACAATAAATTAGAATTAGGTTTCTGACCAGTTCAAAATGATCTGGTCAAAAATATACTGTACTTTTTTGGGGGAAGGGATTGAGCCTTTCAACTTGTTTACTGTGCTCTGTAAATCGCAATGTACATGGATGGTCTGACATACAAATAAAGATACATACAGTCTGTTCTAGATGATTTTACCTTGTCAAGATACTCAACGTTTTTCCCAAAAAGTGGCTTTAACATGCAGCAAAGTGAGTGCGCAACCAACACATCTAAGGAAGACTAGTGGCACCATGATACAATCAAAAAAGTAATTCCTGATTTAAGCAGGGAGCCTCTTGCTGAATATCTGACATCATCTGAGCATGGTCAAATAATAGGCCATCAACTGACTCGTCAACTTGCCAAACCTGTTGTAAGTATTTTCAGTATCCTTTACCTCTTTCTTAATACTTAACCTCTCGCTCATTTTCTGACATACCGCATACAATGAGCAGTGGTTTTCATAAACTAAGTAATATACAAGTCATAGTCAAAAGTAGGTAACCTTTCCTGTGTGCTCCAGAGGGGAAATATCATTTTCGTGTATAGTCATTCTTTCATTAAATGGCTCCCTGAAGTTACACCGGATAGTAAACATCTGAGTAGCCGAAAGTGCCATTATTACTAATTGACTAATCACTAATTGCATTTACTATCATTCATCTGATCAGTAGGATGTTGTAAAGCTGTATGAAAGGGTAGACAGACTTGGTTACTGACTAAATGGTATCTAAGTACCATGCTTGGGCTTGGGTCCTTAGAGATATGGCATGGGCTGCACCTTTCTCGCAAGCACTGTGTTTAAACAAGAGTGCTAGAAAATAGTGTGAACTCTAGGCCAGTGGTTTTCAAACTTTCTTTTTAGCAACCCAGCTAAAGAAAACTGTTGATGCCCACAACCCAATGGAGTTGGGGGATGAGGGATCTGGGAGGGGAATGAGGGCTGGCGTAGGGATGTGGGAGTGAGAGTTGTGGGTTGGGACCAGTAATGAGGGGTTTGGGTGCAGGATAGTGGTCTGGCCAATGAGAGGGTGGGGCTGGTGCTCAGGGCAGGGGCAGCAGGTTAAGGACCTGTAGCCCTCCTGCCTAGGAGCTGGGCCTGCTGGTGTTAGAACAGTAGGGACTAGCAGTGGTTTTCAAAGTGTGGGTTGCAACCAAGCTTCAGCTGGCTGCCAGGGTCTCTGGGTACTGAGGAAAGCAACCCAGTGCCTTGCATTCTGCAACCCAGTACTGAGTTGCACCCCAAAGTCTGAAAACCACTGCTTTAGGGTAGAGAGCACAAGGGGCCCGAGTATACAATCACCCTCAACAGAAGAGCCCCCTGACAAAGGTCAAAGAAGACTTCACAGAATACCGTGGAGGAGCTCAGAGTTCAAGACTCTTCAGACCCAGTGTTAATAAAGATCCAATTCCAAACTACCACCCTACCATCCAATGAGAGGGGGAAGATGGAACAATAAAATGATTGCGTGAGTGTCTCATTGGCCTCACCCCCTACTCCTCACTCTGCATTGAACCACATGGCCCAACCCCCATTTCCCAGCTGTGTTACTGTGACAGGACCAACCTGGTTTGGCACCTGTTAGCTCTTTCACCCCGAGGGCCTGTGACCAGCAAGGTGCTTAAAGCAACTGTTGCATTATTCCACTGAAACGAATATAACTCAAAACCAGCTTCTTCAAAACCAAGCAGGGTTTGTTCTTTCACCCAAAGGTACAAAGCACAGAGAGGAAAGGGTAAGAACAGTGAAGCTCTACAGGTACTATTTCACCCTTAATCTCTCCTTATAAGCTGTCGTGCTTCGGAAATCCAAGCAACTTCCGACTCAGGGTGCGAGAAGCAGACTGCACCTGCTGCAGTTTGTACTCCTATCTTTCTCTCTGTCAGCTTTCACTAATCTCCTTGGGCAGTCTCTAGCCACGCCCCCCCTTTCTAGGGCTTGGTCTCTAATGTTTAATATCTTCTCTGGATCCTGCACTTTGCCCTAGAAAGGGAAAATGGTTCTGAGCCTGGCTACAGACAGGTAGGGGGTGTGTCCTACTATTTCTTCACTCTATTTTTCCTGCTTGGTTCATTCACAAGCCCTTTTGATCTGCATAGCAAGGAATCCTTCAAAAACAGACAAGCATGCACTATGTTCATAAAAAACAACAACATTGCCCTCTTGGTCAGTTCCATTTCTGATACTCCAGCAATGTGTTTGTAACAAACACTGGCATTTATTACACCGTCTTTAGTGTCCAGCTTTGTCTTTATACCTCCTCCTGGTGCAGAATTAAGCAGATCACTCCAAAACATTCAGTGTGGTCCTACTGCCAGCTCCTTAACTGGATTGTACCACTCACATGATAAAGGCTGTAGTACACGTGACTCTGAAGAGTCACCTTTGGACGGCAAACACCATTATAACCTTAAGAAACCTACTTGGTGCTCATCTTTGAAACCAAAAACCACAGGACTAGAGCTTCTCTGTTTCTCCTCAAGCCACACACTTTTAAACTTTGAAATAAACATTATTTTACGCATCTGCAAAACTTCTGTGAGCCTTCTCCTCTCCAGACTAAGTAATGAGGAAGTTAATGTTTTAACCTCCTGGATTTATGCAGTTCAGTCCAAAGTAGTGTTTATTCTCTTTAGTTTTAAACTGCATAATTGTATTGCCAAAAGTGCAGTTAACTATTCTTAAGGCCAGTACAAAATGGGAAGAAATAGACTGAGTACTTTAAAAAGTAGATGGCAGCATTTTAAGTTATAATTCTACCATGCCAATGGTGCACTCAACTTATATAATGGAGATTGCCTATCTCCTAGAACTGGAAGGAACCTTGAAAGGTCATCAAGTCCAATCACCTGCCTTCACAGCAGGACCAAGTACCATCCCTGATTTTTGCCCCAAATGGCCTCCACAAGGATTGAACTCACAACCCTGGGTTTAGCAGGCCAATGCTCAAACCACGGAGCTATCCCTCCCCCCCTTCAGTTGTTAAAGTAAAGTAGTAACTACTTCAGTAGTTAAAGTATGTTTCTGATCAAATAACGTTAATGAAAAAGCGAAAGGGACTGGGGTGGCACAGATAACCTACTTGTTAATGTCTTGTCTTGAACTCCCACACTGGATGAGCAATGCCTTTTAAACAGTAAAACTGATATGAATAAGCAGCACCATAGTTAGCAAGTTTTTGGCCTTCCCTTTAAAAGTGCCTTTCAAAGGGGTGTCCTCTGCCATATATATTATTCACTCTGGACTGGAACTTTGCACATATAGTTATGTAGGAGGCATAAACCAAAAGTGGGTTTGGAAGGGCAGAGGAGATGGGGGGGTGGATTCCTTCAAAAAGAAAAAAAAAATAGGGCTCTACAGGCAAGAGTCCTGTGTGGATACAAAATGTGCATCTGTATCTACAAAAATGAGCTGCAGATTTCTGCAGATGTGGATTCCCACAGATATAACGCAGATATCTGCAGGTTTGCAGGGTTCTATTTACAGGCATTTGATCTTATTCTAACGCTCAATACTTTTCAGAGACCTGATCCTTACTGAGCTGTGAACAGATTTATTTTCTATAAACTCATTTTAAAACTAACTACTTTGATTTAGCTTTGAAGTGTGCAGTCTCGCTTGGCTGTGCAGTAGTAACACCACAACTCTGCACTTTATACTGGCATTGCAGTCAGAGGATGGATACTGTGCAAAGCACATTGATTAAAATGGGGCTTTGCATGCTAATTTGCATTATAACTGTTCCACTCCCATTGTATTAGGCCCTGTGAATGGAAGCATTGTGTCACTGTATAGTAATCTTCACATTGAGTCCCAGCAAAGGGGAACCCAGTCACTACATAACACAAAACAAAATCCCAGCAGAAGTCCATTAGCATCCAAAGGGGCAGCAGGCCCCAGTGTGTTGGTGGAAGAATTCCTAGAAAACTAAGACAGTGAAACGAATTTCATAAAAACCTATTAAGCAATGTTTATAGCCTAAATTAAACCATCAAAAGCAAGGAAAACAAACCAGAGATGTTAACCCTGTGTCCTACTCCTTAACACAGCACGTTAGGTACTGTAGCTCCTAACTCACTACAGTACTCAAAAATTTGTATTACCCAACAAGAGTTCAACATATTTATAGCTAATACTGAATCCTGAGCTTGTCCCACATTTGAATATACCTATTCTCACTGGAGTACATTGGATCTTGGAATAAAGGTGCAAAGGTACAAAGTGTTTGCAGTACGCATATGCACATGCAAGCCTCTATGTGTGCATACACCTTTGAAGATGTGGGCTAACGCACTCAGAACTGCTAACAGCTGTTAAATACCCCAAGTTACTGAGAACATATTTTCCATGGACTGAGGGACATATTAACAGGTTTTAAATAAATTAGAGCAAAAATGAGCCAAACGGTTATAAAAACAGCTGGGCTAAATGCAAGAGATGGAACTCTTCTAGCCTTAGTTGAGTATAGCATTTCTTCTTCCCCCTTTCTACTCATGTCAAGAACGTGACTGACACTGTAGTACTGGATAAATACAGGCCTCTATATTCAAAGAATGCCTCTGCTCTTCCAAAGCAGGCAAGAAGCCATGGACTTTTCCATTACAGCAGACTCTGCACTCACTATGTGGAATAATGATTTGGCAAGCACTACCGGTTTGTTTATTGGAGGTGTACTTTATGTACCTCTTCATCTTAAAATAATCTCTGATAGCTGTACATTATTGTCCTCAGCTTTTCTCCTGCCATTACAGTCTGATGGCTTATAGACAGTGCCCTCTCCTTCCCATGGCTGGTAAACCAGCATCTCTTCTCGCTCTGGATTGATCTCACTTTACATGGGCTTAGCCAAACTAAGGAAATAAGCAGCATGGTTTTCTTACTGAGACCCACTGCTTCCAAATCCAAATCTGCCCTCCTAGCTTTCAGGACTTCCTCATATTCTTAGACACCCTTGAGTCTTTGACCCACTGCTCAGCTACTCCTGCTTCTCCAAACTTGACCTTCTCCACACTTGGCAGTTGTTAATTCACACTGTCGTGCCTATCGAGAATCCCTCTCCATTCCTCAGACTGTCAATGCCTCAATAAATCTTCTTACCTTAAACCAGACACACACCAACACATTTAGCATTGGACCAGTAGAATGGTGTTGCTACAGACAAGCATACTGTACTGTAAGGAAACCAAAAAGGGGAAAAGTGTGTAGGTGTGTCAGGTGGCCTGACAAACCCACAACAAATCATTTCAATGCACCACCTGAAAAAGTGAACACACCTTTTCCAGTTTCCTCTTACTCTTCCAACTCGCATGTCTGGACCACTACAATGTGACAGTGAAGGCCCTTCCTACACGGAAAGGAGCCGTTCTCCCATCAGCAAAGGTATTCCACCACCATGAGAGGTGACAGCTACGTCCAGGGTGAATTCACCCACCACCCTGACATGGCAGGTTAGATCAGTTTAATGGCATCATTCAGGCATGTAGATGTTTCATACAGAGCTAATTTCCTCATGTTGCCTAGGCCAGAGAGAGAAAGTAGATCTGTCCCTGGGAAGCAGGCCAAGAGCATGCTCTTCAGCTCCCTCAACATGACTGAAGGAGTAAACCACACAGAGGTGCAGGCTCCTTGCCTCCTCTTCCACCAGCTGATTTTCTTGAGGTATTGTTACACGCATGTCTGAAGCACTTATCACTGTAGCTGGGGGACACTCAGTACAAAAATCTTCAGTATGCCGTCAACCAGAACCTCTTATTTGAAGGTCAGATTCCAAGTGGCTAACTTGCTCTGAACACAGGGAGATCTCAAGAGTCTACACAGCTTGCCAATTTTCCCCTTGGTTTAGTCACATTCTTTCCTCTTCAGAGTTATGAGCTAGGCTTCAACGCCAGGCGCTCACTCTGGTTTGTTCTAAGAGGTTGGTTTTTTAGTGGCATAAGATTTTAGTCATGTGAACTACTGGGATTTTTGTGCAACATTGAAATTGAAGTGTTCTCTCACTATTATTATAGAACTATTTGACTGATGGATATGTGCCAACAGTCCAGCTACTTGCAAAGAAACTTTTAGCTCTGTAAATTGATACAAATCACATACAGAGTGGACTGCCTACATTTGAAAAGAATTTGGGGTAGGGGACACAGTACTGAATTTGGGAGTAAAGCAAATTAAGGCAGTGTGTCTGATTTAAAAGGTACTGGGTGATAAATTCTTCCATAGCTTCTTGTATGTACCAGTGTAGCAGGAGGGAAAAAATATTGAAAACTATATTCCCAAATTGTTCTCCTTCTTGAAGTAGGAGAGAATGTGAGGAAAATCCATTTGATAGGTACCTCCCAAGAAAATCACGTTTGGAAGATGGGTGAGCTTCATATAAATAGAGTAGTTTCATCGCAATGTTTTCCTAGAAATGAGGTCTCATAGGTCTCTGTACAGCCATACTGAAACTATGGCTATTAGGACAATATATGGCATGTTGTTTCTTTTTCAATTTGCTTCATGAACGGTAGTTTTGGACATTTCAAAACTGCTGTGCTCCAATATCGAACATCTGCATAACAACGTTCCCCTTCAACTTTTCACAGAGAGGTCATCTTGGTTTTGTGCTGTGCCCCAGTCTTCAAGGAGCAAACACCTAGTTATGCGATCTCCATTCAAGTTCATGGGAACGTCTTTGTAGTGCATGACAGGACAGGCGGGACGAAGGGGGAGGGAAGCCATGGGGAATGGGTGTTCGTTTAGGAAGAAGGCTGATGCGGAGGAACGACAATGCTACAACTGAACTATTTTCTTTCCTGCCATTTCTGCAATCCCAGAGGTAATGGCTGCCGATTCACCACACAGGACAACGGGGGAGCCCAGTTAATCAAAGGATATTAATTCGAGACAAGTTATAAAAGTTCAGTCCTATGCCAGAGTCGAGAGCCACGTGGAGGCAGCAGGCTGCATTTTCAATGATCTGGGGCTGCAGCAGGCAAGGAGCCCAGCTTGCCTTGGGGGTGCTGCAAGCGGGGAGATGCTTAGGTAAGTGCCTCCCAGCAAAAGCCTGCTTCTGGCACCCCTGCTCCCCTGCACTCCAACTCCCTCACCCAGGTCACCTTCCAAACCCTCTGCACTCCCCCTGCCCCAGGTCACAACTTCCTCCCAGAACCTGCATCCCCTTCCAAAGCCCCTCCCCCAGATGAGAATCCTCTCCTGCACCCCCACTCCCTCCTTGACCCTACACCCCAATCCCCTAACCCAGGTCACAACCCCTGCTTCACCAAAAACTGCCTCTCAGACCTCACACCATCTCCTGCACCCCAACCCCTTATCCTGTGCACCCTTCTGCACCCAGCCTCCATCCTAGATCCCGCACCTCTTCCACAGAAAAGTGGCCATTGGCCACTTTCCAAAATCTTGGAGTGCCCCCCCCAAAAAAACCCCAAAAACAAACAAAACCAAACCCCTTATTGCCCTTGCTTTAGCCTGTCTTACTTCTTGAAAGTGCTGGGCTTTCAGTTTCTCAGCAGACGGACCTTACACATGCATAGAAAGACACAGGCTGGATAAGACTGTTTTTGTTCTGTGCTTATGTGGTGGTGGAGCTGGGCCAAGCAAGGCAGAGGAGTTTGGTAAGACACTGTCTTAAAGGTAGAGACACAACCTTTTTAGGAAAGGACAGAGACAGCACAGAAAGGAGCAGTGGAGAGGATGGAAAAGGAAGAGGGAAGACATTCAGCGCACACACAGCTTCCTATATTGTCCCACACTTTTGCCCCAAAAGAACTGTCAGGGAGGGCCTCTCTTACATCCAGAAACCATCTGGGAATATTTTAAATAAATTCACTCCTTAGGTAAAAAAGGAAACCATGTCAGCTGTAAGCAGTGCAAGGAGATGCAGTGTCTAAAATGCAAGAATGAATCAAAAGGAAAACAGCTTAAAAAATGATGAGGATGAAGATGTGGACAGTCTGAAGAGCAATGTGGATCAACTGGTTAGTAACTTTAATAATTCACTTTGCAATGCATCATTCTTCAAGACTCTATGCCTTTTAGTGGAAGTGTGATTTAACAAGTAAATTCCCAAGCTGTTTGCTACGTGGAGATTGCTAGAAAAAACATGTTTAGCTTAGCTAATCCTTATGGCTTGTTTAATTAGTTAACTAGATTTAGAATCAATCATCCAAGTATGGGGTATAAAAAGCTGCAGTAAGAGAAATCTAGAGTTACCAGCTGCCACGGTCTTTTTTTTATTTTGTATTACATAATAGATGCCCCTTCTTTTGGAACATCATGGTCACAGGGCAGAATGGTAATGCCATAAGTTTATTCCCTATTTTAATTCAGCACAACACAGTCTTCCCAAGAAAAAGCCCATCTTGTACTTGTTTTCTCAAAGAACAGTAAGTTCAATGGGGCTTACTTGTGCACTCTAAGTGCAGTCTTAGGAATGTAAGTAGTTAACTGGGTGATGCTTACCAGGAACCAGTTAACTGACACCTGGCCCAGCTGGAGTAACTGACAGAATTTTATCAGTTAACAGTTCATATTTATTTATTTTACATCCCTAATCAGCCATAGATTTTTTTAGTAATTTGGAATCGGCGCTGCATACTAACAGAATCCTTATGATTAGGTTACCTCCGCACCTGGTAGAGCAGAAATTGGTGGAGAGTTGCTAAATGCAACGTATGAGAAGGAACTTGAACAGTGCAAGAAATGCTAAAGGGAAATTTGCCAATTTAAGCATTGGTAGGTGGAGCAAAGTGCACAATGATCCAGAAATGGGTGACCACAGAAGATGGGGTTGCACCTCTTTCAAAAACAATAGATACATAAGGAAATGGCCACAGAACTGAATATTTTCAAAGTTGTCAGTGAAAACTGTAATGAACTGTGAACAAAAATTCAACTGTCACGTGCACTTTTGTCACAGAAAATGCTGCAAATAGGGAAAGGATGAGAAGATACTTAGAAGAAATGGAAATATGTGCCTTATGGAAGCAGGGCCCATTTAATGCATCTTTTATTCAAAGTATGACTTCTCCAGGAATGAAATAAATTGTTCAAATCACAAAATAGTGCCGTAACAACCATTTTGTTTCAGCTTCACTAAAGAGAGCAGGAGGATCCAAACTAATTCTCCCTCAAAACGTTCTATGGAATTCTGTTGTTGTTTTGAACGATTTATTAAGAATTGGCCTCTTCTCATAAAACGTCGTGAAGAAAACGGTTATTAGATCGAAGTATCTCATCCAAAGAATCTAACATCGGATTAGAGAGGAATACAGAGGATATGCTCAGTATACTGAAAGCTATTATCCGTAGTCTTAAACAAACCAGAGAAAATGCTGCTGCATTGCTGATGCTGTCAGAATTTGGAAGGCACTTAAGAGATATTGATGAAAGAAATACCTCACCGGAAAGTTAAACTGCAAGCAATAAGAAAGCAAATGGATCAAACACTAACTCCACCTCATTTTCTTGTGAACATTCTCAGCCCAGATGTAAAAGTTGGATCCTCCCTAGTCTGGCACCCTCAGGACCTGACGGGTCCCAAACGAGGAAATTTGCTGGACCAGGGGAAGTGAACTGACACTGGACCCCCAGCCCACTGCTGATTCCATTTTTGGCCCTGGACACCTCCTGCTGGGCTGCTGCCAGCCCCACGAGGCTACCGACCCTGCCAGGGTCCCAGCTGCTGGCACTCCAGCTACCTGACTCCCAGCAATCGGGAGTCTCTGGCTCGGGAACATCTGTAGATCATGGATGTTGCCAGACCAGAGAGTCCCAGTTTAGGGAGGTGCAGCCTGTACCTAAATTCTGAAGATGCTGCTGCCGCCAATGCACGGGCATTTCAAAATCGCTCCTCAGTTATGCCAGTTGTAACACATTTCTGGGCTGGAGTGAAACCATATAATCAGTACATGTTTACCGATCATATTTTGAACAAAGTCATTCCCTTGAATTGGTGGAAATCATTAGCCAGGCACCTTCAAATAAGAGTTCCTTCAGTTGCTAAGCCAACTTTTTACAGCAATAGCTTCCTCTGCAGGCACAGGGAGAATATTTTCATTGTTTGGTATTATTCACTCAAAGAAAAGAGATGAGTTGAAAAAGCTGGAAAACTTGTATTTCTGTTTCAGTCTATGAATCAAAATGACAGTGGGAGTGGGGAAGATGAGAGTTAGTTGTAGAAGTTTTAAGGACACTGTACATTTAATGTTGTGAGAACTTGTCAGAGTTAATAAAAGGAGACTGCTGCAACTGAAATTAGGAAGCATATATGTAACTTAAGATTTAGTTTAATAAAATATAATGCTATTGTGTTTGTGTGGGCAATTTGGTTCTTATCATTCCTAATATACTGCTGATGAATTTGCATCTTAACAGAGGGAATGGGTATTACGTATTATTTCCTAAATTAATAAAAATCAAGTCATCTTAAAAAAAATACAGAAATATACCCTCTTAGATGTTTTTAAATGCTCTACTGAGTTGTAAATTAACATGTTTTAGTGATCAGATTTGTACCATTGTTAAGAAATATATGAAGAAGTATCAGCGGGAAACTTGATTTAAATCAATGATTGAAAATTGCTTTCATTTAAACCAATTCACTCTGGTACAAACCAGGATACAAACACAACTGACACGGTATACATTCAGATATATTTCACTGGGCTTATTGTCATGAAATTAATCAGGCAAAATCAACCCAAAAACAGCTTTCCAAGGTTGCCCTTTCTGCAGATGCGTAAAGTGGTCAGCAGATCATTACTGCTTCTATACTGACTCCACATTGAAGTGTTTTCAGACAAGCTACAGAGTAGAAAATATTAACAGTGGTAGCAGCAACTTTCTGTGTTACGGGTGAATGGCCTTGAGAGTACAGACCAATGGGGCTTGTATTAACAAAGCTCTGTTCAGCTGCCAGCAGTACCAGAAGGATGGCTGGTGCTCAAAACTTTGCTACACTACAGCAGGCCACCACTGGAAGGAGACTGGGCGAGGGGGAGTGGGAGCAGGAGAAGGCAAAGCAAAATTAATCTCTTTCTTTTTAGGGAAACCTCAACTTTCCACTGGAGAGAATTTGATATTAACTGCAATGTTACTACCCCTTTTAAACTGGCTGACATCTGACACTGTCCCATCTGTTCTGACTTTGTTCAAATTCCACTGCTCTATCGGCTCCTTTCCTGCTAAAATAGCAGGGTCTGGAACTCAAAACGTAGTGCCTGATACTCTACACATTCCAGTGATGTCAGATGAAGTGAGCTCTATGGAAGTTAAAAGCCTTGAGAATTCAAGGCCATTTTATAGCCTGTGAATCTCAGACTAAAGATATTTAGATTTGGACAACAGGTGATATTTTTGAGTAATGTGACTGTATGCGTGTGGCACAGTGTCAATTTTCCAGTACCACAAACCAAATCTGGACCTAGATTAACCTTGTGGATGATTATGAATAATCTGGACTACAGCTAATTTGATAGTTGTGTGAGATAGGTCAAGTTGTATGAAGACAATGGTACAGGATGGATGCCTCACTAACTGGAAATATCATTTATACTAAAATTAAAGCTACATACCTATCAAGGCATTTCTGGTATCTGAACACTTGTCACACCAGCTAAATCTCAGAATTGCAATTCAGAATAGAAGGAGCAGTGACACTATTAAAATATTCTTGCTTCTGTAAACTGAGTGCCATTTTAACTAACCAAGCTAAATTTCCACCTAGGGGCAGGGCATTTGGATAGAAGAATGACTGGTGAAATAAATGCACAAAACTATTCTTAGGTTCTTCTCAGCAAACAGATGAGAGAGAAATACTTTTCCAGTACTTTAAAGAGTGGACAATAGACAGATGAGTTGCATGACCAAGGCTCGACAAATCACTGAATCTACTCGCCCATGGTGAGTAGATTTCAGCCGGTCACCCCATTCACCGGCAGCGCACGCATGCGCAATGTGGGTCTTGTGCATGCACAGTGCAGGGCTGGCGAGTAGGTTTTGCTGCCGTTTGTCAAGCCTTGTGCATGACCATTATGCCACTTGATAGTAAACATTAGCAATGCAGATCAAGCTTTAACAAGTATACTTTTAAAAGGAAAAAGAAATTTAGTAGATTACTAAACTCCCTAAAAAGGACAATACCCCATTATGTGTTAATTTTTGGATACAAAATCCTTTAAAAAGCAACACACTAATAGAGTTGCTCAGTCTTAAAGGAAACATTTTGAACACACATACTCAATATTGAACATAAGAGGTGTTTTTGCCAATAGCACTGTTAAAACGTAATTTAGTAGCCAGTCGTTGGAATAGGCCAGGGCTAGGGTTTATTGTATTTCACGGTTTCCTTGCCATGAATAAGAACCATTATTTTTCTATACTGAAAAACAGGAGCATGAAGAGTAATACAATCCAAGCCTTGATGTTAAAGGCAATTTGATACAGTTCTATAAAAAAACTGAAGAGGAAGGTAAACTACTTTAATTCCTGCTGTAGAGAACAGACATACAGAAACAGACTTGAGAGATTGATTTCTTTTGTCAGAACATTTCATATGTTGTAAGAAACTAAAATCTGAACCGGTCAGACGTGCGGAGAGTTAGTTTGAACATTTTGTTTTTAATTCACTGCTTGCGAATGAGGAATTCCTTTTACTGGATTGAAAAGCAGGCAAACGTTGAAAAGAAATGGCATGTATAGCCTAGTGCAGCCAACTCACTGCAATATTCTTCTGTAAAGTTAACAAGATAGTCGTGGTGTGGTGAATAACTCAAGAGTCAATTGTCAAATAGGTACCAATCTAATTTGATAGGCTGACCATCATAGGGGAGATTTCGTGGCTGCTTGAGCACAATGGAGCATTTACTGGCACAGAGTACATCATTTTTACTCTGTAAAGTACATGCCTCAAACTAAAAGCACAAATATTCTCATTAGCCAGCTAAGCATTTAATATAAATAATTATAACTGGACTGGAATATTGTACTTCTGAGAAACTCATTAGGCAAAGGAGGTTCAGAACATACCTAAATAACATGAAATTAGGGATCCAAGCATCTAGAACAGTTTTTCAGTAAAGGATATTTCTGCATTTAATTAAATTAACCATACCAGATAAAAATTCCTAAAAGAAAATATGTCTAATCATCAATCAAAGCTCAAATATATTTACCCCCAAATTGAGTAAGGTTGCTTCATGACTGTTAATAGGTCGAACTGACAATGCACTGATATGAACAGACGCTACCAAGCAATTTCTCAGTCTTTCAACAGGACTGTGTAGGCGTTGAATTCTGAAGCTAATCACCTTAGCAACGGCTCTAAACATATGTGCAGTGACATCAGCTGATTTTTGAAAGCTGTAAATAGAGAATAATAGCATGAAAAAAACCCTCTGGATTAAAGCCAAGACCTAAAAAAACCCCATACTATTAAGACACTGCTTGTAATTCAATGTATGCAAACTTGTTTGCCATCCCCCATCCTCAAAATGTCTGTAATTATACACCTAACAACAATTAATGAATAACGTAATTGGCCAACTGTCCTTGTGCAAGTTACACAACAGTTTAGGAAATAGCCAAGAGTAGGAGTTGGTAGAAACACAACTTCAAAATTAGTAAAAAAAATTAGATAAAATCTGTAAGTAATACTGTACAGCACTAAATAGGTTGAAGGATAAAATGGTGTAACACACAACCTTGCATTTTTAAAACGAGTAATAAAAAGACAGCAACATTGCAGATGCATGATTATCTTATTAGTAAACCATGAGAATCTTTTTGCAGTGCTGGTGAATTTCAGCATGTTGACTAATGCACCCTGGCTACTGTACATTTGGCTATTTTTGCAGTTAGTTGTTGTAAATTTCCATTTACAGAGCAGATTAAAATCAGTGAGTGGCAGTTCTGGGCCCTGGGGAAAGAAGAGTTAAAAAGGGAGTACAGCAGAAATAAGCAGGATGAACTCATTTCTAGAATGCCATGCTGGCAAGCAGACAGTTTGAAAGGCTTGCATATTCCAGCATTACCTCATGTTTTGGTACTTCACTAAGATCTTAAACTATCCATTTTGTGAGTCCCTCACTCAGCCACCAGAATAAGACACAAAGAGAATATACGTTTCGTTTTCTTCATTTCATTTTGACTATTATTTGTCAGATTTCTTAAGATTATGCTTTGGCCAGCTAAATAAACCCCTGCAATGCCTCGATGTATTAAAAGCTAGCATTCTGAGAGGGAGAGAGAGAGAGAGATGAGGGGAGAAATGGAATTAATAGGATTTTCAAATGTCAAAAAATATCCTTAGCAGCCCCATTTATGCAGAGCCTTAGTACTCACTGAACTTGAAAGCAAAATTTGCTGTGCAAAGAACACAGCTTGCATGCTAAATGGACTTGAGAAACAGTGCTTCTACAGCACAAAATCATCACACATGCTCACTCCTTCTCTTGGCAATTAACCCTCAAGAACCTCCTCTGCCCTGAAATTTCAGTAGAAGCATAGAGGAAGGGAGACTTCGTCCACTATTAATCATGGCTGAATTCATCATTTAGTAAACTAGCTCAAAGAAATAGCGCACAACAATCATTTCCCTCTAAGAATCATCTTGATCCCCATACACTTTAAGCAAAACATAATGGAGAATAATCACTTAATCTAATTACAAAGCAGAACTCCCCCCCCCCCCCCAAAAAAAAAACTCTTACAAAAATGTAACAAACAGGAAGCTGCTGTGAACATTAAAGAACCCATGATGCCTTCTTTTATTAAAAAAGCTGTTTGCCATAGCATGCTTGGTCAAAATGTCATCACCCATCATCTGCTCTGTTGTGCATGAATCACTAGCTGCCAGCCACCTACATGCACAGGCCCCAAACCTACAGCCACAGCACCAGTGTGGTTTGTTCCGAAACAAGATTATATTATCTGTGAAACCCTTTTGAATAAGAAGGGCTGGAGAAATTCAAGCTTGGCAATTGGATTAGAATAGAGAGATGCAAACAACTAAAAATACAAGCAAAGGCAGGACATTTTCAAAGCCTTTTGGACAGGGAGCACTATATTTCAATGTTTGTTAATTTAAATGAGATTGACAAAGCTCTGGGGAAAATACTGTGTGTTGGAGACATCAACTATGTTGATGATTCCTTATTAAGTAATACTTCATATTTTTCCCTTTGAATATATTTAGATCTCAATTTCTCCTGATAAGTAGGCTGAAAAAGTCAAGTGGATACAAGCATTTATTAGAAACCCACCTTAACAAACGAAAGCTAACTCTACTGTCATTAATTTCTCTCACTCAGTTATTGCTTTTAATAAGACTGCAATTCTTTCACCATATTACAATGCTGGTTTCTGTTGTACTGGAGAGGTAGCACCTCTATTAAAGTTGAAGCAAACAATTTTTAACACTCTATAAGCCACATGCAAACTCAGAAGGCCTTGAAAACTGCAGTGTCTCCTCAAGGTCTGAAGCGGAGGGTTTGATGCAAACGTATGGTCATCTGAAAAGGGTTTCTGAGTTATACTTCCAAAAAATAAAGGGGGAGGGGTGGAAGTCAGTATAAATTGTCTAACTCTTGTAACTCTCAAACTAATACTAGTAGGAGAGGTTTGAAATCGGCTAGCATGCAGTACCCACTGCCACTTTTGGGAAGCAGTATTTTAAAAACTATTAAAGATTTAAGTTAGTGCTATAAACTGGCTGAAGCCTGGGTGACATGCTTCAGAGAGTGGACTGTACAGGTTGCTGCTCTGTAGTGGATAAGAGGGCACAGAAGCATATCTGTGTCAAAATCATTGGGTAGCTCTGGGAAATATGCTCTGCTCACTGAACCCAAGAGCTACCCAAAGCACTTGAGCTTGAGTACTGCCCTGGAGAAGATTTCAGAGAATCTCTGCTTTAGGTTAGGGGCTACAAAGGGAGATTTTTTTTTGGAATTACGCTGCCAAAATAAAGTTCTTTATATAAATGCTGGTATTTCAAAGTACTCTGAAGTTCATATGCTACTTGGATTGATTTGAAAATTGCTATGCTTCATCAGAGTTGGGGTGAGCTAGTGGAGCAAATTTGGGATAATTTGGTCAAGTAGTTCTCAGACACAGCTGCACCTGTCATCCTCTCCCCCCCCCCCCCCAGTTGAATTAATAGTCAAATTGATGTAAAATCCACATGCATAGAAAGAATTTCTTTTGAAAACTGATGTGATGTACAGAGGCTAAAATATTTACTAGTGCAAATTCTGGGTCATTTGATAAAGCCATTCCTGAGATGCAGACCCCCAAAGAAGCTGCTTTGAATGTTCCAAGTGCTCTAAAATTCTCCTGACTAGGAAGAATTGTCTAGAACATTCCTATTCACACAATTATAGAAGATAAGGGGTAGAAGAGACCTCAGGAGGCCACTAGTCCAACTCTCCAGTCAAAGCAGGCCCAACCCCAACTAAATCATCCCAAGCTGGGTCTTAAAAACCTCTAGGGATGAAGATTCTACCGTTGCCCCAAGCAACCCATTCTTGCTCTTCACCACCCTCTTAGGGAAATAAGTTTTTTCTACTAACCAACCTAGACCTCCCCCCCCTGGAGACCATTGCTCCTTTCTCCATCATCTGCTCCCACCGAGAATAGCTTGGCTCCATCCTCTTCAGAATCCTCCACCTTCAGGAGGTTGAAGGCTGCTATCAAAACCCCCCTCACTCTTCTCTTCTGCAAACTAAATAAGCCCAGGCATTTACTCCTCTCCTCGTAAGCCACTGACCCTAGACCAGTGGTTCCCAAACCCATTCACAAACTTTTAGCGGACTGATCACATTTGATTTGCATATGCATTATTGCAAATAAAATATGACCTGTCCACCAACCCACTCACCCGCTGACCCCATCTTGTCACTGCACATCCCTCTTCCTCCAACCGCAGAACCCTCTGGCCCCATCCAGCCAAACCTGGTGCTCTGTGTTTCTGTATTATTAAACCTGCCAAACCAATCATCTGACATCCCCTCTATCCCACTAACCCCATTACCTCGCAAGTCTGCCTTGCCAAGTCTGTCACCCCAGTGGCCACTGTCTCCTGCTTCCCAACACCCCACTGCCAACTTCCTTTAGTCAATCACCTTTCTCTTGCCTGGAGCCCGTCCTGCATCCGCAGTCACTACCAGCCTTGGCACAGCAACTCCTCACTGACAACATCCCACTTCTCTGGATCCTGCCCAACTACCCCTGGTGTCCCTTGCTCCACAAACTCCATGACTGCCTGTTGTGCCAAGCCTGGATCTTGTCCCACTGCCCTGCAATTACCTATTCCACAAACTCCGAGACCCCTGACCCTGCTCAGAAACCCTCAGACCTGCTACCCCCTGAGATGGAAGCACGAGCTGTGCCTTACCTGGCTCCATAACCACTGACCCATTGCAACCCTTCCCTTCTTGCCCTTTGACCTCTAACCCCTACCCTCCCTCAGCCCCCCCTACTTACCCCCTAGTCCCAGCCCAGTACCTAATAACCTTTGACCCCCCCACCCCACGCCCTTTCCCCTTTGATCTCTGACCCCTACAGCCCATGACAACACCCTTTTGCCCCACCATGCCATCACCCAACACCTCTTTTCCCTTTGACCCCATCCCCACACTCCCCATAGTGAGGCTGCCTCCCTGTAGCGAGCATGGCTGTTACTGCTGCACATGCAGGGGGAGCAGCTCTTGGCGGAGCACACGCTCTCTCTTCCTTCTCCAAGCGCGGCTCGCGCCCCATGGGTAGAGGCGGGGGAGGAGGGGGGCACAGAGCCCTGGCCTGGCTGCCATCTTACCTGGGAGCAGGGAGGAATAGGCAGCACCTCCTGAACTGCCTCCTCCTGTCACTTCCTTAGCCCCAGCTCCACCATTGGGCAAAATCAGCCACTGCGGCTGCTGGCTGAAGCTGGCAGCCAGTGGTTCACAACCTGTCTCTGGTCCGCAGACCGGGGGTTGGAATCAGTGCCCTAGACCACTACACTTTTGTTTCCTGCTGCTAGGACTCTCTCCAATGTGTCCACATCCTTCCTGTAGTGGGGTCCCCAAGACTGGACACAGAAGTGGCCTCCCTAGGCCCAACAGAGGAGAATAATCACTTCCCTTGATCATCTGGCAAACCTACTAAAGCAGCCCAATAGGCCGTTAGCTTTCCTGGAAACAAGGGCGCACTGTGGACTCATATCCAGCTTCTTGGCCACTATAATCCCCAGGTCATTTTCTGCACAACTGCTGCTTTGCCAGTCCCCAGCTGGTAGTCGTTCGGAAGAATCCCATAACCTAAGTGTAGGACTCTGCACTTCTTATTTAACCTCATCAGATTTCTTTTGGCCCAATCCTCCAATTTGTCTAGGTCACTCTGGACCCTATCTATCCTCCAGCGGATCTCTTCCCGCCCCCCATCTTAGAGTCATCTGTGAACTTGCTGAGGGTGCAATCCATCCCTTCATTCTAATCATTAATGATCCACAGGAGGAGACAGAGTAAAGCTGCAGTGCAAATTTAGGGTTGTTTGCAAAGAGGTTCCTGCAATGCCCCTCGCCCTCACAAAATTCTTACAACAGTTTTGATGAACTGGTATGGAAAAGTCTAAGGCTCTGACTTCCAGGGTCATCTCTAACGCAGTGCAAAGTGTGAAACTATCCCTCCTCCACCCTCAGCCCTGTCCCCACCTGCTCTTGCTCTGTCTTCATCTTGCTGCACCCCTTCCCTCAAGCCTAGGCCTGCTCTGCTCCCACTCTGTGTCTTCCCATCCCTGCCGTCTCTCATCCTCTTTGCACCCCTTCCCTGAGCTATTACCGGGGGGCTCAATGCAGGGGTTGGTGTGGTGGTGGGAGCCACGGGAAGCAGGGCAACCCATTCCAATTAGGTGAGTGCAGAGGGGCCTGATCCCTAACCCCCCAGGTAATCCCCCAGGCTGCTCTGGGCTCTGCAGATGAACCTCAATATGGAGGACTGTCCTGTCCATAGGACAGTTTGGGTGGCTGCTCACAATCAATCTATGGATGGGGTGGCTCTGCTGCCCCTCACTGAATACATACCATTGGCCTACACATCAGCTCAGGTATTCCATGGCAGCAAGAAACAGCACAGAAATATTAAAAGCCATATTGCACTATGAAAGCTCTACCACCTCTGGAGAGTTCCTCCCACACTCCTTCAGGAGCAGCACTCACGGTGCAATGCACTCATTAGGTGGCTTAAGTGAACAAGCATTGTCCCTAGAACTCAAGAACCATGGGAGATCTGCATTCAGTGCTCCCTACCTGCCCTTTGGCTTGGCTCTGGGACGAGGAGGCGGCTCCCTTTAGAAATCCTACATAAAACTATAATGAAGTTCAGAACCCCACACGCACAGTCCTGCAGCATACCCACTCGTGCAAACTCTGCTCTGGCACAGTTTGGTGGGCAGTCTTATGGCCAGGCTACCAAGCCCACTGTGGTGCTGGGAGGGACCAGCTAATCCAATGATAATGGCACCAGAGAGGCCAGCACCACACGCCTGGTCCAGTCAATCAGCTGCAGGTGATGAGACGCTCACTAGACATGATGGACCAGATCTGTGCTAGGTGTTAGGGACAGGCATGCACCAGGCACTCATGCTGAGAGTGGAGTAGGGATCTGAAAACCTGCACATTCACTACATAGCCAAGAGACATCGTGCTGAAACTGAAGCCATGTGTCCATTGCAGGCTACACTGCTGTACTTATGCTGCTGTAGTACAGACGTATCCTATAGAAACGGAGGGGGGATCTATCAACAGAGGTAATCCACCACTGCAAAATATGGTAACTAGGTCTGTGGAAGAATTCTTGGGTGGACTCAGCCCGGTGTACACTTGGGTTAGGTCAGCATAACTACAGCGCTCAGCAGTGGGAGTTGTTCAGACCTGGGAGATGTCTACCTAACTTTTAGAAATCCCCAAAGCAAGACTAGTCTTTGGTACTGCTCTGCTTGTGCAATCCATATCAGTGAGTGCAAGAATGAGAGGAACCACAAGCCTCCTGGGTGCAGATGCACCTCTCATCCCAGTGTGAACTGTAGAAATGTGCTGCTAGAAACCCAGCACCAGGTAACACAACTGTTCCAAACAGTGAAGGGAAATTAGTGTGTCTGCAGATAAATGAAAGAAAACATGGGAGAGAAACAACACAGCACATTTCAGTAGTTATTTCTCATGTCTACTTATTGCGTGGCTGTCCTGGCTGAAATATACAGTATATTCCCCATGGCCACTGCTAGCTGTGGGGAGCTATGTTCAGAGTGCAGTGGGGTAGGGTCGGTGTGTACCTGTAGTGATCAGGGTTGGCTGCTCACTGACCCCAAGGAGGAAAAACCCCTCTCTGAGCCCGGGTGTGCTGAGACAGAGCCTGCCCTTTTAAGTCCACAGAGGCTTAGGGGAGGGGCAGGAAGTATAAAAGCTGAGCCCAGAAACTCAGTAGGGCCCCAGCTGCTGGAGGGAGCAGAGGCCTACCCTGAATGCTCACGTGGGGAGGATCCTGAGGATCTGGTCGAGGCCGACGACCGGCCCGGGCCGCCAGGCCCAGGCATTGAGGAAGAGACCCTTTTTGCCCTAACCCCAAACATGGACTACACAGACCCTGTGAACCCACCACTGCCTGAGAGCCAGATACAGACTGAGGGGGGAGTCCAGAAGTGGCCCAGGGAAGCAGAGGATGGTCAGGTGGACCTGACAGTCCTTTGATGTGGGTCAGAATGTTTCTGAGCAGATTCCCTGCTGACCCCCATGGTCACCGAGGCTGCCACTGCTACGGCCTTGGGCCAGGACGCGGTGGAGTAGGGAGGGCATGCATCCCCCCTGCTACTCCTCCATACTGGGTGGCAGTCTCCCCCTCCCCACTTGTGCTGAGAACTGTTTGCCTGCCCCGCCCTGAACCAGGGCCTGGGCTCAAACTGACTGTGGGAACTGTTTGCTTGACTGCCCGGCCTGAACCAGGGTCAGGCTGTGTTGCCATTTAGGCTAGTGCAGGAATAGTAGCCTGCTCCACCCTCAGACCCCACTGTCTTAAGGGGCCGCTGGACTAATATGTATAGGCCTGAGCACCGGTCAGGGGCCCAAGACTGAGTGAGAACTCTCAGTACCTTTCATAAAACAGCCACATTGGGTGACATTAACAGTCCATCTAGCCAGTACTGTATTTTCTGTCAGTGTCCCATATAAGACATTTCAGAAGAAGTGAAAAGAACAGGATAATTGATTAAGTGATCCATCTCCCGGTCATCCAGTCCCACCTTCTAGCAGTCGGAGGCCTAAAGACACCCAGTGCACAGGGTTTATCCCTCACCATCTTGGCTAATAGCCACTGATGGACCTATTCTCCATGAATTTAATCTAATTCTTTTTTTAATCCAAGAGAGGTCACCGTGTTAGTCTGTAACTTTATAAACAACAAATGGCACCTACAGACTAACAAAAATATATCAGATGCCACAGGACTACTCATTTTTTGAATCTAGTTACAGTTTTGTCCTTCACCACATCTACAGGCAATGAATTCCAGTCTGATGGCACATGGTGTGAAGCAACTCTTTCTTTTGTTTGTTTTAAACTTGTGCCTATTGATTTTGTTGGGTTGACCCCTGGTTGTGTAATGTGAAGGGGTAAGTAACACTTTCTTATTTACTTTCTCTGCTCAAATCATGAATTTAAAGACCTCTATCCTAGTCGGTCACCTCTTTTCCATGCTGAACAGTTTCAATTTTTTTAATATCTTCTCAAATGATGTTAATTTCCATGTCTGATAATTCAGTTCTATACTACAGTTTCAATCAGTTTGCCTCATATTGAAGGTATTTGTTGGCCTGCAATTGTCAGGGTCACCCTGGAGCCTTTTTTAAAACTCAGCATCATGGTTGCTATCCACTAGTCCCAACAAAGAGGCTGATTTAAGCAATAGGATACATACCGCAGCAAGTTCTGATTCTGATTTACTTTTAACAAATGCTGTTAGTTTGTGCGCCTCATTAGTTCTCTTTTGGCTTGCCTAATGATACTTTCTCACTTGATTTGCTAGAGTTTATGTTCCTTTAAATTTTCTTCAGTAAAATTTGACTTCAATTTTTCAAGGCTGTCCTTTTGTCTCTAACAACCTCTTATTTTGTTTAACCCCGGTGAATTTTGGTCTTTGTATTGTTAATTTTTAAATTTTGGGTATACATATTATTTGAGCCTCTATTATGGTGTTTTTAAAAAGTTTCCACGCAGCTAGTATGCATTTCACTCTTGTGACTGTTGAGTTTAATTTTCAACTATCCTCATTTGTGTAGCTCCCCATTTTTGAGGTTAAATACTACTGTGGTGGGTTTCTGTGGCATTTTTTCTGCATACAAATATGTTTACTTACACTATGGGTATTGCTATTAAGCAGTTCACCTATATTCACCTCTCAGACCAGATCCTGTGCCCCTTTTAGGATTAAATCAAGAAATGCCCCTCATGGTTTTTTTGCCCCTCACTGTCAACATTTCATGGCCACATTGCTAGCACCTTGTCGGCAAACAGAGCAAAGCAATGTGGGGTAAGCATCACACAGTGCAATGTTGCGAGAAGGCAGAGCTAATCCATGCACTTTTTGTGATTCTCTCATAGCTCTGTGAACTCTCCGTGCAAAGAAATACGAAAGCAGCAAAGCAGTTTCTCCAGCCCCTCCCCCGAAGTAGCAGCCTGCCTGCTGCTGTGTTCCTAGCAGGGCAGAACAGAAGCATTCCAATGATTTGTTCTTTATTAGTGCCCCAAACGGAGCAGCTCATTCAGCTTCCTGGAGCTTTGAAAGGGGAGGGGCACATGCTTGCAGGGCAGCAGAGATCACAAAACAGAGAGCACAGCCAACAGGCCAGGCATTGCGGGATACTGGCAGAAGCAAAACACAGCAGAGAACACATTGACTCCTTGTCCACAATAAAGGGAAGGGAAATGAAAAAAGTCTCTTGCAAAAAGTCTCCCGGGGAAAGTGACTTGCCTGGTCACCTGAGGAGATTCATTTAATGTCAGTCTTAGTTTACCTATCTCTAAAGGGAGAATACTACTACATCACAAGGGGATCAAGGCTAATTCATTACCGTTCATAAAACAAAGGCCCTCAGCTGGAAATGGATATAACCAAGAAAAGTAATATGCACATGACTTTATAGGATTCTATTCCTGGGATTTTATTTATTTATTTTTTTTTTTTAACCAGCTGGAATTCTCAAAATATGCTCTAAATGTCTTTTAGCCCTGTGCTGCCAGCTCATTTCTTAATGTGCTATGATTACTTGTTCTATACTTTGCTATAACCCTTATGGTCTCAATCATTTCTTCTGTACTGATCAGTAAGCTAGCATTCTCTCTCGCCTGCGTGTGTCCTCTATTGTCTACACAACATTTGCTTAAAGGGACAGAGCCCACGGAAATGCAATAAATTGTTAAACCAGGGGTCAGCAACCTTTCCAAACCGGTGTGCCAAGATTTAACCCTCTTGCCCTGGGCCGCACCATTCTCTGGGGAGAGTGTGGGGGGGCTCTCTCCACTGTATACCCCGCTTGGTCCCCTGCTCCAGCTTTTCCTGTGGGAAGGGGAGGAAGAGCACGCGCACACTTCCCCGCACTTGGGTGCAGGATCTGGGTGGGAGATGGGGTGCATGAGCAGGCTAAGAGTTGGGTGTGACTGAGGGAGGGGGCAAGAGCAGGGTGGGGGTGCAGGGTCTTGGCACAAAGGAGAGGGCGGGGGGTGCAGGGTCTTGGTCGAGGTCACACTGCTCTCAGGCTGTCTGTCCCCAGCTTGGCTTCCCACTGCTCCATTGGCCAGTATGCTTCTATGCTCCTCCAGCTGGGGGAGCGGGAGCACGCATGTCCATGGAGCCGTTCGTGGCTCTCTCTACTCCCCTGCCCTCACATGCCACTGAAAATCATCTTGCATGCCACTTATTTGTGTGTGAACGAGCTACACAAATGGAAGAAACTCACTGTACAAGAGAGAGTGAAAGTCTCAGAGTACACTTCTGTCAAATGCACAAAATAAAGAAACAAATTAAAAAAATATCTTGAGAAAAGTGAGTTTTAACTTGCATGTTCCTTTATTTAAAATGTTCCTTTTAAAACCTATATTTAGTTAACCCCCTCCTCAAATAATAGAAAATGTTACCACCATGCAAATCATAGAAGCCCAATTTAGACTTCCATGAATAATCAAGAAACTCCATCTGTAGATTTGATGAAAATAAGGCCTACAGACCCACTCTGTGTTCAGTAGACTTGCACTAGTAAATGGAGGATCTGTAGTCAAATTTAATCCTGGAAAGATGCAGGAGACTTAAATGAAAAGAGCAATCAACTCAAGGAAAGTTATATTGAAGTAAATTAAGGTTCTGACTGTAACCTACAAAGAATCCAGGAATTCAAGATGGACTACTTTAACAAGACACCTACACTCTTATTTTGTAGTCATTCCCCCTGAAAGAGCTACAGACAACTGAACTCTGACTCTGGATATTCAGACATGACTGAGCCAGAATGTTACACAGAAGGATTGTTACTAGTACTGGAAACCAAAAGAGCTTTTCCCCTTTCAGCCTTCACTTTATCGTTTTCATATATTGCTGAACAGCTTTTGCTGTGATAGGTAAGAAACTTAACATGCAGGTCTCTCAGCCCTTTATTAGGCATGCTAACAGACACAGTGGATCTCTGCAACACAGCTGATTTGTAGCCACCATTTAATTGGCACTGAAGCACACCATACTTGAAAGTGCGAGTCTGAAACTGAACGGATAAAGACTTCAGTTTCACAACTACCAGTTCAGTAAATCACCTGATCACGACAGGATCACAAACATTTTTTAAAGAAATTAACATGCTCCTTTAAACAAGATGCATTAAAAATCCTTCCATTAACAATGTGTGTGTGTGCACGCGCGCACACGCATTATATACAAAATAATTTCAGATTTAGGAGATGAACAAAATAGAACAAAACCTTTGCATCCTTTTACACTGCTCTGAGTGTATTAAATTAGTGAACAGAGTGACAGCTGGGCAGGAGGCTGGGAACAATGAAGATAAAGTTAGCTTTCAGCGATGTGACCCTATCCAGGCTGTGAGCCAGAAGACTATAAATAATTGATAGGAGCAACCACCCTAGCCAACACACTAATGTACAGAGTGTTTCATACAGCAACCGGGGTACTATTACCCATTACATCATTGCTTCTCTCCACTCTGCACGCTCCTATCAGCAATGCAATTTTACTGCTTTTAAATAATAAATTGCACTGGGAGTTGGAATACTCCTTTGCCCATTCAAGTCTACCATGGTGTGCAACTACACAAATGAATTTTACATATGTTAAAATAAATTTTGCATTAAGCTAAAAAAAGTTTTTGCTGCTGTAGAAGCGTAGACACATTGCCTTTTTAAATATCAATAACAAGCTTTATGTACAATCAAATGCAAGGATTTCCAGCTAATGACTTTTGGTCTAAATCAGTACCACAAATTACTTAAAGTTTAATTTAGAAACAATAGTCTAAGTTCACCCATTGCTGTGAACAGATAAAATTCCACTCAAGTCAAAGAGCTTGAAGAATCTCCTTGTCCATGATAGGGAAGACCCCTGAAGATTGTGAGAGAAATACAGACTGACGAGATGTATTCATTTCTGCAGAATGTAAGATTTAAGTTTTAAGAAGTGTCCAGATTTGTAAAGTTGCAAAGAAAACCAAAATTTAATGTTGCCTTCCCGAGTCTGCAAATGAGTCAGTGCCTTCTGCTCCTGCCTTTTCCAAATAACCACTGAGTGAAATTTCAAAAGTGTCTGATCAATTTCTGCTACTTTACTAAACTTGCAAGCAGAGATGAAACTGACCATATACATTTCTCTTTGCTACAATTACTTAGAAAATGTCTCTGCAGCATGCCTATTTATGTGGGATGGTGACAATGGATGATAGGGATGTTAATAATCATGTATTTGTGTAAACGAGTAACTGCTGTAATTTTTAATGGTTACATGTTTAAAGCTGGCTCTGCACAAGCACTGGCTCCCGCCTCGCCCCTCCCTCCACTGCCTCTGATAGGCAGTGTGTAACCATTAGGATTTACCGACAAACCTAGGCTTATTAGTTAATCGTGTGACAGAGTACATGCTAACATCCCTAATGGATGGGGAGAGGTCACAATAAGCACTATCTATGAACAGCCAGGTGACATGAACCATGCTGTCACTGGATGCCTAATGAGCACAGCCCAGAGACAATGTTTTATGGTAAGGAACTCTAACGTTGTTCTCCATTCCACGCAGCGCTGCCGTTTTGAAGTATCTCCTCTTCCTTCACCCTCACCCCCCTTGCTTCCTTTTTCTGATAGAGGCAGCAAAGGGGGGGAGGGAGTGACTAGTTGACAAGCTTGTCAACTAGCCAATAAGCATTTGCTTATCGGATAATCAACTAATCCTTCACATCCCTATTTCAGATATGGAGTTTAAAGAAACAGTGAATTTAGTTTGAAGTCTATATTGTAAAAAGTATTTTAACTTCATAGTACCAGCTGTTTGGATGGATCTGTGGCTAGCAATGGATACCACACTGGATAAATCCATCTTGCTAAAATAGGTTTAAGAAGGTGAACTTCTTTCTTCTTAATCCCTGTGCTGGTTAGACCCACTGGCCAGCCTAACATTCATATTCTTGTTTGTTGGTTGAGATAGAAAAAATTCCCTCACTATTCCCTAGGCTTTATTCTTTATTTTGATTTCCCAAGAGGAAAGTATTTTTCAAGCCTCACTCATTCAGGAAAGATTAATCTGATACTAGTTACATTTTCTTATAACTGATTATTGATCAACACACTTCCAACATCTGAAAGTATTTGGATTCATTCTTCAAAAACAAAAATTCCAATCACATTTGAAATCAATGCATTAAAAACCAGTATTGGCACAAAAAGGAAATTACAGCTGAAAACATATAGGCCCTAGAGAAAAGCAAGCCTATTTATGTGGCACAAAAATATATCCTGTGTAATAAACAGCAGAAACCTCTCTGGCTTCAACAGAGACCAATTTCCAGTATGCAGCCCTTATAAAAACAAGGCTTGACAAACTGGCATCACAACTATATTTTGAACAGTTTCGTATGTATATTTTGTACAGTGGTGAGCAGAATCTTCAATCAGAAGAGAATTTTGTATGTAATATTTCCCATAAAAGAAACACACCAACAGAATTATCATACCAAGATGTTTACATACTGACTCAGGTCAGAAAAAGGTCTTTCAACATAGGCAGCAGCTAACAGCCAAGTAGAAACAAATGAGTATTTTTCATCAGTTTCAGCACAGGCCTTGCAGCCAACAGCGACTTAGGACAAATTTAATAATCCAAGCAACTTTTACATTACTGTGAATGTAATATGAGATTTTAAACAGTAATTAACCTTCAATCAACAGTAAACCATTGTAAACATTTAGTTTTGAAAAGGAAGCCTCTCTGGACAAAGAGTCCAAGCCCAGAGAACCATTGAGGGAAAGAGTTAGAATAGTCACAGATGGGGGGAAATGAACAGTGTGAAAGTTACTGAAAACTGGTGAAGATCAGTATTAAGGAATAGGTCAGAATATAACAAGGGGATAAAAAAAGAGAAGAACAGAATATGGTTAATATGAATATTGAGCGCTCCCCCCCCCCCCCCCAACTGGAGGCTTAATACTGCCCCAGAGCAGTCAGGGAAAACTGTGCCATTGATTCCAAAGGACATGGAATTAGGCTCTGGGAAAAAAAAATATTCTAAGCTGAGCTCAGGGACTGATTGTTCCTGCACTTCCGACCCGCTCCCAAAAAAATCACTGTTAGACCAAAGAACTGATGTGTTTTAAAAATCAGATTTCTGATTGTCATGACCAATCATCAAGACAGGAAACCACGCACACGCAGATTCTCCATATTCCTTTTATATGCACTTTTGATTCTAGCATTCATTTAGTGTCCACTGACTCTATGGAACTTCTTTAAATAGAAACCAGTGGATATACTCTCAGAGCATGAATCCCAATTTCACAATGTACTAGATGCTTAATTCATGACACAATCAGAGTAGGGACCAAAGAAAGTTAATAATCAGAATGATACAATTTTTCATGTCCCCAAATCTCTTGAATTACCCAGGCTAAAATATCACTGACAGATCAGGATACTATTTTTAAAAAGATTAGGTCTCAAACCTACAATCTGAAAAAAACCCAAAAAAACCCATTAAATCCCTGAAATGTACACTGAGTATTTTAGCACATTATGGTAATTTGGGATAGAAAGGTTCAGAGAAGAGCTTCATTTTTCTTCGTTTGAAAGTGAGTAGAAAACCCTCTAAATTTCCTCAGATTTTAAGCTGTACTAACATTTTCAAGTATTTTATTGGCAACTCAAGCACTGATGACAAATAAGTTGCATGGCATTCTTGTGTTCAATTATGAGCTCATTATCGTCCCCATTTCACTAAGGCATCCCTCTTATTACAAAAATAAGGCTGAAATCTGGGTTCGGAATATGTGCTCTTACTGCAGCCCTTTCATACAAACCAACCCTAGTTAAACCTGTAACCATGAAGTTTGTTGTAAGGAAGCACCTTTCTAAATTAGGGTATCCTGCAATTAAATTCTTAGCTCAACGAACTGCTGGCAATCCTCAATTCAGCACCAAGATTACCACACTCAAGAGAAGCACATTTTAAGTTATGACAAATCAAAAGTATCTAAATAATAAGCCTCTCCATCTTTAATAATAAAGACACTAAGATAGGCACATATAAAATGGAAAAAATTGTAATGTTGAGTATTTAATCAAGAGTAAAGAAATGCCAAACTTAAAGCTCTCACGGTATCACAAACTGACCTACACAGATATGAAAACTTACATTTTAATAGCCTAACCACTAATAAACAGTACTTACAATGCAACAAGTTAATGTTGCAGAAATAAGCTTCCTATAACACTTCCTGATTTTTTCTAAATTCTCAACCTTACAAGAAAATTGCACCCAAGTACTCATAAGGCATTCTGTGCTGTGTTAGTATAGCTTTTGCTACAACTTACTAAAAAGATTAAATTAAACATGTCTGAAATGAACAGAATAATAAACAAAGCTGCTATCTGCACAATTTCATGAGATGGATTAGGACAGAAAATTCAAATTTCATTACAAATAAGGATGTAAAAATTCATTTAGAAACATAACTATGTAACTGCTAAAAATTAGAGTGGTTACATGTGCTGCAGGCTCTGCCAGCCCCGCTCCCAGGATGAAGCTTCGCTGTGGGCTCTGTAGCCTGCTTCCTGGGAGCAGGGCTGGGAGCCCCACACCTGGGAAGCCAGGATGTAACCTGCAGCTGCAAGCGTGCATTGGATCCAGCCTGCCCAGGGTGGGCAGGGCACTGCTTCAGCTCTTACTAGTTAACCATTTACATCCCTAATTAGAAATAACTGGAAGTCAGCTATTTCAAAGCCTTTGGTTAATGTAATTGTTGGTTCAATTAAATTAAATCAACTCTTTTTTATTGTAGGTTTACCTTAGAACAACTTTGGAACTTGCTTCCAGTGGTTTCTAATGATACCTTGATTTTCTCACTCCTAATCTGTCTCATGAGATTGAGCCCCGTGCAAGGTAATACACTTCTGAATCATTAAAATAGCAGCTGTCAAATATACCAACAGCCCCCTTTGCTGAGTGGAGATATTGAAACAGTGATCGCTATTTGTAAAGACCGCATTGAAAGCCCCCTTTAAAATAAGACGGCGTGATGAGAATGCTATGGAGCAATATCCTTGAGTGTAATCAGACTGATAGCTAACACTGCCGTTTTCCTATAAAGATGAGAATTTAAGCAAAGCCAAGGAAAGCTATGAGAAATTATTTTTCAATATTAACTTGCCCAACCTGCCCATATTCCTTTAACATATCAGGCAGCATTGACTAGTGGTTAGAGCAGATAACTGGGCATTTTTAAGCCCAGACTTTACTGCCTAATAAGCCATAGATTAGGGCTACTCAACATGTGGCCCGGGGGCCCTGCAGTCCGTTTGTTTGCAGCGTGGCTTGGGTATATGCAGGGCTCAACACATGGCCTGCAGGTGGGATCCAAAACGAAAAAGGAGTCAATATAACAGTCTCCTGTTGATATGCATTTTAGTACTTAAATTCCTGGACTGTCATTGCTCATTAAAAGTGCTTTCATATGGGTGGAAACTGGGTAACTATTGCATTTTATTAATATCAGCAGAACTGACTTAAATGGGACCTGCGTGTTGTGTAGTCTTGCCTTAATCTTTGTATTCAGGCCCGTCAGTGTGAAAGAAGCTATTGCATATATATTTGCATGTATACGCAACCACACTTCAGTTGCGGCCCTCAGCACGTGCTGTGAGTATCATTGTGGCCCCCGGGCTTCCAAAGTTGAGTTGCCTTGCCATAGATGATTATGGCTACAGTTTTGGTGCAGGAGTCACAGTGTTCATAGTAATAATGAATTTGAGTCAAGTGCATGCTCTGCAGCAGTGGCACTTTTCCCCTCCAGACCTTGCGGCCTAGTCCACCCGCTTGCAGTGCCATTCAGGTTTGATGCACCTTCTCCATCGGTGGAGATGGTGGGCCACTCATACGTGATTAGTGTTGCAATACTGTGCATCATTTCACAGAAAGGCATAGGGGAAAAAGTATCCTACATTCACCATGAGTTAGTAGCAGGGCTGGAAAGAAAAGCCCTAGTACCCAACCCCAGGTCCATAGCTCCAACAAATAGACAATTGCTGTCTCCCTTGATTTTCTTTCAATTCTGTACTAAAAGATGTTTTCATTCTCTCTCTTCTCACTTCCTCACACCCAAGATCCCGTTGTATCTCATCTTCTCCCCTATCCACAGCAGTGGTTAGTTCAGGCTCTCCTCCAACAACCTAGTGTCAGATACTTGCATATGAACACACACAACCCCATCCACCCTTAGAGCCACGATAGCACCACAGTCACAGTGGCTCCCTGCCTCATTCCCTGCACTGACCAGCTGTTCAGTCAGGAGAAAAGGAATCTTCACCAGAGCAAGATGTAGAATTCTCATTCTCTAACAGTTAACAAAGGCAGTGAATGGCCAGAAGGTACAGCTGCAGTCAAGTGCTGCAGCTTTACTCTAACCTACTCCCTGGTCAGGCAGTGCCCCCACCACCAACCAATAAGTGTACCATGTGGGGTAGAGATGGTGGCGGAAGAAGAGAGATATCCTTCAGTACCAGAAAAAGCTTCAGAAACATGATACTGCCCATGATACAACATACTGTGATTTGCTAATCTCAGCTTAAAAAGCAAGACATTTCAAACTTAGCATGTGCCCACCCTTCCCCCCAAGGGGTAAAAAGGTAAAGTCTGCAGTACCATTGAGTTATCCGGCCTAGAAATATTTTTTCATTTTAGAAAAGACTATTTGCCTAATTCAAAGAAAAAAATTAAAATGCTTTTTCTCAAACCTTACAGGAAAAAATGCTTTTTATCTGAAATCAAGCAAGGAAAATTTTTAGCCCAAGAGAGATTTTCAAAAAGGAAGGAGCAAAAAAACAAGGGCTCATAGAAGGAATAGTGTTGGAACCCTAACTACAGGCTTTAGACTAGGAGCACTAGTATGTCACAGACCACAAGTCAATAATCTATTCAGTGCCAAGGAGCTAAAACAAGGTATGAATCTAAAAAAAATGCAGAACATTTTTGAAGTTAGCTGCACAGATTATCTTGCCTTGAGACAAATGAGCACAAAGAAGTCCTAGAGACCAGGTGAGCGAGGTAGTATCCTTTAGTGCACCAACTTCTGTTGGTGAGAGATACATGCTTTTGAGCCATGTAGAGCTCTTCTTCCGGTCTGGGAAAGGTGCTCATCTTGTGACAGCTAAACACAAGATCTAACAGTTTAACATTATCCGGGGACCAACACAGCCACAACTACCCTGCATACAACAATTGAGGCCTACATTGAAGGGTGATACTGAAACAAAATAGCAAGCATTACTTGTATACAGGATGTAGTAATCATGCTGGAAATTAAATTGTTCATTTAGCTCTGAGGACTCCATGCATCTCCAGGCTTGATTTATAGAAGTGATGGGTCATTACACTCTGTCCCACAAAGTTTCATTCCTCTTCACCTTTCATCTTCAGAAACTACTATTCTGGCTCTTTCCTTCCCTATCCTCCATCTAGTTCTGGTGCTCCTCTCCTTCGGCTTGGGGTCTCTTTTCCTTGCTTCCCTTCAGTCCAGGAGCAGCAGCTGTAACCTATTCCTGGACACAGCAGTACAAGCCTTAGGCACCAGTGGCAGCCTACAGTGACCCTTGACCACCTAGCATATCACTCACTTGTGCAAGTGACACTTCCAACATATGCGAGGGAAGGGGTAACTGAACTACTGAAAGAATGGTCACTGATGCCTATTGAGGGAGAGGACTGACATTCTGCAAGAAGCCATTCTCCTGTTTTCTTAGCAGCAGGATACTGCTGTGTTTGAGGTGGGACCATTCTGGAACTAAAGTGGTGTATGTAGAAGATTTCCATGGGGGAGGAGGAATGCACTTAAACCACAGTGGTGATTGCTTTCATTGACCAACAGGCCAGTGAGCTCCCCAACATTTGCCACTGGAGAAAGAATCTGGCTGGCTCCCTTCAATCTCTCCTGTCCAAAAGAATCTGGCCAACTGCCCCAACTTTTCCTGCCAGCAAAAGAAGCTGGCAGCCGTGGTGTCTCCCATTCAGGGCATGCACTTTCACGAACAGACAGGCTGCAGCATGTAAGGAAACCCGAAGAATAAAACCAACAGAGACAGCCTTTAAGCATACCAGCAAGAAAACTGCCCTTCCCCTGTGCACACTGCTCTAAGTTTCCAGCCACACATTCTTGAGAGAGGACGCCTTACCAGGAACTGAACGCTTTGCTTGTCCTCAGAGCCAGTTCTCAGGCCAGCTTCTGAGAGCATTGCAGCAGGGGTTCTACAAACTATCTGCGCAGGTTAGAAATGGATAGAAATCCACAGGCTGGATTGTGGGAAGAGACTCAGAAGTGTGAGTTGGAGAAACGTTAACAATAGTGGCCCTTACTGCTGGTTCAGAACCGCGCAGCATGTGCTCTTCCAAGAGTTGGTCCAAAACTGTAATCCCAAGAGTGCACTTACAGTGCAATTAGTGGCTTTCAAAGTGGCTGCAGAGAAGATGCGACCCTTTCCCCTAGCACCACTCAAGAGTACATTGAGGCAAAAGTAGGCACATGCCAGCTCTCCACACATTAAATGTACATTATGTGCACTCTTGGGGGAAAAAACATCTGACTGCTTTTCGATTGTGACAAATCCAACTTTCAGACTAACATTTAACAAAGTTTCATTTCTCCCCAAAGCTGGGAATGAACAATCAGTTTTATTCCTGACTTTTTTGTCTTTCCATAGAACTATAAAAGGCCCAAACTGTGAGGAATGGGTTAACGCTGAAAGAGACCATCCTCCCTCCCATTCTATGTAAGGCAAAGGAGACTTGGGGTTTTGGGATAGTACTGATAAACTGGGTAGCTCTTCTCCTTTGTGTTTGCGTGCTATTTACTGGGGTGCAGAGTTGAACCATGCGGTGATGATAAGCAAGTTTCACAGCTATGTTTACGTGAGCAAGCAAGGGGAAGATATTTTGGAAACAGCGAGAGCACACTAACAAGCCCATCCCCCATGCATGCTTCACCGCAGTTATCCCTGAAGACAGAAGAATGTCTGCTTGTTTCTCTGCTGCTGCTTAGAAGCTAGGAAATGTCTCCCACCAGGCAGATACTATGTGACTAAATCCAGGCCCCTAAGAATAAGCTTCTCTCAAATTCCAATTCATTTTCCCCTGTCTAATACAGGTATAGAAACCAGCAAAGCTAGTGTTCTATTTACAAGCCAAGAATGCACTTTGGGAGGTAGAGGTTTAATGCAGCTATGCAGCTGGGGGTTTTCCAATAGTAGCTATGAGTTTATATTCTCTCTGGAATTATTAGCCATACAAACTTTCTTCCCCTCCCTACTCCTGAAAAAACAGCCCCCCAAATTTCATCCTGCAGATTAGTGTTAGAAAACATACTCTCTGATGCTTTCACGTTACAAGCTACAAGAAACGTGTTCCATAGAACTGTGTTCAATCACGCACCTGAAATAAAGCTAGATTTCTCTGCTCTGCATCTACTAAATAAAATTAAATGGAAGGAGTAAGTTTCCAGAAATGGATAAAGATTTTCTAAAAACAGTGGAGATAAAAGCAAATCTTGGATCCCTGGGCCCCTCCATCTTGCACAGAATTAAGAATCACCATTGTAGATTTAATACAACTTGCTTCCTTCCAGAGGGAACTGACAGATTGCAAGAGAAAACTACAACTACTGCCAAATTCCACAGATTTAGTTATTAGGAGGCAATTAGGAGCCATTATTAACACTTCCTACTACGTTAAGCTCCATTTGCACTACAACTCTTCAGCCAGTTTGGGCATTTCAGATGGAATAGTACTGTAAGTGCACTGTACATATAAGATTTGCAATCACATGTATATAACATGTATTAAGATGTCCCTAGGCTCTCCTGAGAAAACAAAATGTATTACAGGACATTGTCTTAGGGAGCAGAATTACAAATAAAAATATGGGAACTGAAGAAAAGTAAAAGCAAATCAAATTCTACTTTCAAAAGAAACCATTTTGTTTTTTTTTTTTTTTTGGGTAGTAATTCACAATTGAGATTTCAACTATCCAGGAAATAAGTGTGTTGCCTTCCAACCAACTTCAATTAGGGAATTCAAAAGCAGTGAGACAAAAGAATGCCTGAGAATTACTGCACCGGACAGAGATATTTTTAGCAAATGTCGAGAGACTGTATGTTCGTTTGTGGGGCACACTTACTTCTACTAAATTTCAGGTGCCTCGTGTATTGTAATGGGACATTTAAGATTTATAGTAGGCCAATGGAAAACAGACATGATACAGTGTAAATCGACGTCAGACCATTTGGATATTTTATTTTCTCTTGCAAGCTATTTCAGCAAATGCTTTTAAGTCCAACATGAATAACAGAACAAAGTTTACTTCCATCTTTCAGAAACTGCCTTTCAGGGAAATCTCACAAACTGCATACAACAGGAGTGCTGAAATCAGTCCGACATAACTTTCAGAATGGCCCTGCTCTTTTGTAAACTCTGCCCTAACTGATCACCCCTATAGAGCCAAGGATTTTACACAGTGTATGTCTCTCTCTCTCTCACATATATCAACAAAAGTTGGTCCAGTAAAAAATACTATCCCACCTACCTTCTCTAATATCCCAGAACACCACGGCTACAGCAACAAAGCATAAATTATCACCCCATAGTCGGTGCAAAAAGAAAATAGGTTTTGACTAAGCAAAAATTTGCAGCTTCACTGAAATAATGTCACCAAATTCTTCCTTTGAGATTTCCACACACCATACTGAAGCTGTGCCGAGTAATGTCCCTAATAGCAAGCCTCCCTCTCCCTTTTTTCTGACAGCAAGAAGTTAACCATCAAAAGCAAAAGGCTGTAGAAGTCTTAGGGAACAAAGACTAAGACAGAACAGCCCCAGACCAAACTCTAGAAAGTGGCTTATATTTTATAAATGCACATATTTAATTTTTTTTAAATTAGAAATATTAACATGTTGCCATCACCCTTCCCTTTTGTGAGGCTCATTCATCTATGTAAACTGCCTTACATGAAGTTAATTTTTTCAAATTTAAGCCTCTAACCGCAGCTTTCACATTGGAATTAAAGGGACGATTTTCTAAAGATACTCAGGATCCTTTCAGTCTGCAACTAGAAGCCGCACATTTCTCATTCAGCCCAACCCCCCTCTTTTTCCGTTCCCCTCCCACCACTGCGGCAGCGCAGATGGCAGCAGTGTGACCTCGCTGTTCCTGCCTCCTTGTTTTGATCCTGCAGTCTTGATTGTTCAGGCTAATCCCACACTCTGAGCCTTGGCTGCCAGCCAGAACTGTTATTAATGGCACAAAAGCTTCTCATTCCAGCTACTTCTACATCCGCTAATGCTGTTGTTCCCTTCTCTCTCTCCTCCCCCCTTCACATTACAAACTGGATCTGGAATACATTTTTAAAAGAAAAATCTCTCATCATCCTTGCACATATAAGAGCTATAGTAGGGCCAGGCAGGATAGTGTAACTAGCAATTTTTAATACTGAGGCAATTAAATATCCTGATCACCAAATTATCTTGTAAACAAAAACAATATACAGTGTATCATATGATCCCATTACAAAAAACCAAACAACCAAAACAGAAAAACACAGAGCTACCTCTTGCCCAGGGAAAGCGATTTCTGCTGCTCAACTTAGTCAAAATAATAGCATTCATGGTAATGTTACCAGTACTTGTCGGGGTTGCAAAGGATAAAGCTAGGCAAAGAGAAGACCCTACATAAAGCCCATTCTGGGATTTAGAAAACACTGGAATCTTAGCTCTATTTTGTTGCCCTCGTAGGGCAATTATGTTATTTTATATTATAGCACTGTTGTAAGCAATATTAAAATTCAAACTAAAACCAAGAAAATCAAAGTAAATTATTTCAGAGTGAAGGCTTAAAACTGTTCATGTAGCCTTCTTGTGCCTAGGTCTTTAAGCACATAGTTAATCACTGTAGTGTGTGAAATGACAGCAGTACCCTATGTAACACAGCAGCCCACCTGAAGGATCAGCCTACCATGATGTTCCTTCTATTTTGGGGGTTTCTTGAGTTCTTAAATAGTCAAACATGATCCACTTGCCATAGGGATTCCACAAAATACTACTCAAATGGAAGGCCAAGGGCCCTCTAAAACAAGTACGATCCTCACACAAGACGACTGCATTGTTATTGACCTATTTACTTCTCACTTAGTGCTCATGCAAGCCTGATTTCTTTAAGACTAGTGCAGTGTCTGGTCCTGTTCTGAATAAGGTGCCTTTTGGGAAGCTAGGCCTTTTGGGGAAAATGGTGCAAGTGATAGGCATGGGGGCCTTCCAACATAAAAAGTGATTTGTAAATGTGATTAGCAGGTCTTGGTGAAGGCTGAGTGGCCCCAGTGACTGCTGTAGTGTCACTGATTCCTCTTCCCCCACCCCCAAGGCTCAATCACAGATCAGCCATGCAGATGGAATCATGGTGGCCGTGGACACTGCACCCACAAAGTTTTATAAAAGGCCTGTCTGCTTGAATGCCTCAGAGGGGGGAGGGATCAGCATTCATGACATGACCACTTTGCTCCGTATGGGCAAGCCAAGAAGACTCTTGGAATCTGTAACTGTGATGGTGTCTTATGCATGCTCATAATCACAAAGAAATCCATCCAGGTTTGTTAGCATGGCACCGTGAAGAAGAGATGGGAATTTGTGATTGTCCTTGATGTATTTTCTGAAAAGTAAGAAGGGGAAAGGGTCATGAGACCGTTTTTTTCTGTTTAGGACAATCAGTATTTTTTTATAATGGGCTGTAAGGATAGTTTTGTGTACATTTCCATTTAGACCTATTACTCAGATTACACATTTCTATGTCTAATTAAGTCAAGTACAGGCTGAACCTCTCTAGTCCAGCACACACTGGTCCAGTAGCATCTGTGGTCCAGCATGATTTTAGTTAGCCTGATGTCCACCTATGGGTGTGGCAAAGTCTCCCCAGGTCCTATACAGTTTGTTTACAGCCACTAGTTCTGTCTCTCAGTGTTCTGTGCAGTTATTTAACTCAATTTTACATTGATACGTCAGAAAGGTAGCTGTGTTAGTATGTATCTGCAAAAACAATGAGTAGTTCTGTGGCACCTTAGAGACTTTACAGATTTGTGCCCAATCACATCAGCCACTATATCAGAGGCTCACTTAACTGCACATCCACTAATGTGATCTATGCATCAAACGCCAGCAATGACCCTCTGCTATGGATATTGGCCAAACTGGACAGTTTCTACAGGAAATCAGATATCCAAAACGTCAACACACAGAAACCCGTTGAAGAACACTTTAACCTGCCGTGCACTCATGAATGGATCTCAAAGTCACCATGTTGTTTCAGGCCAATTCCACAAACCAAATACACAGGGAAGTGTTGGAACTTAACTTCATTTACAAATTTGGGACCCATCACAAAGGTATGAATAAAGACATCACTTGGCTAGCACTCTACCTTCCACATCCTAATGACTTAACCAACCATACAATGGGTACTTCAGAATAATTTGTACCTTCTCTATCAGCTTCATGTAACATGCACACACTAATTCACTATTTCCCCTTTCCCTCCCCCCTCCCATCTCCTATTTAATTTGGAACTGGACTTTTAATACTCCATTCATCTGAAGAAGTGGTTTACACCCACAAAAGCTCATGATACCATCTACATGTTTTGTTAGTCTCTAAGATGCCACAGGACTCCTCATTGTTTTTAACCCTAAATGTCTTCTCAGAGCCCAGTATGCAGTGGAAGTGCTAGTAATGCTTTTAGACAATAGTGACCTCCCATGATTCAGCAAATTCTCTGATTTGGCACAGGTCAGATCCCAAGGGTGCTGGTGTAGAGAGATTCAACCTGCATAAGGCATCGATAAACATCTAGGATATTCTGATGAAAAACCCTGCCCTCACCATCCAAAGTTTTGGCCTAAAGGAGGGCTAAAACACCACTATTCAGAAAACCTGATATCCACTCAGGAAGAAGAAACACTGAAACAAGGGAATTTTTCACCGCTCACCCCAAGAGGCAGTAAGATACTTCCAAGCACACCTTTAATTTTTCAAAAACTATATACTATATTAGTCAATACATTTTTGCTTACATACAGTACTTCACTCCTACTTTGACTGGAAACCAATGGCATCAGTCCACCACTCTCTCTTTCTCTCCAT